>NC_048308.1:5914963-6221342 GCF_013100865.1 Trachemys scripta elegans | reverse complement strand
CGGCGGGGGGGGCGGGCTCTGGTGCCGAGGCGCTCGGGGCGGGGTTCCAGCGGCACGACGCTCGGCGGGGGGGCGGCACAGGGCGCGGCGCTGGGGGGGTGGCGCAGCGCGGCGCTCAGCGGGGACTCGGGGGGGGGGGCGGCACTTTTTTTTGCTGCTTGGGGCAGCAAAAAAGTTAGAGCCGGCCCTGAGCATCAGCATGGGTTTTCCCATTGATTTCTGTGGGCTGTGGTGCAGGTTATATTTGAGAGAGTATGGACAATTGGAAGAGTTTCAAATAATGGATCATGTGTCTGCAGCTATTGCTGCTGAGATATGTTAGTGACACCACAGTTTGATACTTCTGGTGACACTCATCCTAAGATGTGCAGGACATTTTTGAGGAAACAGGAAACCAGCCAAAAGACAGCTGGTTTTGTGGCCAGCCCAGAACTTGGACCAGGTTTGCCTAGTATAGACTAGAATTGGGTTAAAGTATCAAGTGCGCCTTGGCCAAGTCATGACTTGGGATGGAAACCAAGTGACACTAAATGGTTTTGCTTGTTCTTGAACATATCCAAACCCTGATGGTTTTGACTCAGTTATTTTGATTGTGTGGTTCCTTTTGACTTCAGCACACAAAGCAGAACTTGAGGTGTCATTCCACATGAGCCAAAACTTTTAGAAGGTGAAAGACTGAACTGATACCAGATTGCTCTAGAACAAACCTCTTAGGTCATCTGCAGTAGAGCATCCTTTATCAGTTCAGGATCATTCACTCTAAGGCAGGCGCTTACTTTTTCTTGCTTGGTGAAGAGATTCTTGAGCTTCTGACTTCTAATAGCACCTTCTAGCTGAGAACTCAGTTCACTTCACATGCACTCAATTTAGTATCCCACCACTCCTAAGAGTCCTGGGAGGATTGTTGCCCCCAATTTACAGACAGGAAAACTGAGGCACAGAGAATTTAAGTCACTTGGCCAAAGCCCCTCAGGAAATCTGTGGCAGAGTCAAGAATAGAACACAGAGCTGCCGATTCATTGTCCCTTCGCCAGGGCCGACTCCAGGGTTTTGGCCGCCCCAAGCAGCCAAACAAAAAACAAAACAAAACAAAAGCCGTGACCGTGATCACGATCTGTGGCGGCAATTCGGCAGGAGGTCCTTCGCTCCGAGCAGGAGTGAGGGACTGTCCGCCAAATAGCCGCCGAACAGCTGGACGTGCCACCCCTCTCCGAAGTGGCTGCCCCAAGCACCCGCTTGGTAAGCGGGTGCCTGGAGCCGGCCCTGCTCTTAGCATTGCTAAGTGCAATAGGAACTGCGTATAGCACAGAGAGAGCGATATTAAACAGCAATATTCCCAAAGAGTTATCGGTTAATAAAAATGGCTCTGGCAATACTCAGACAAATTAGATACATTTCTGTTAATCTGAATTCTTAGTAGCGGAGCCATTGAAGTCTAGCGCTAACATTTATCAATAATACCTGCAACAATAATAATTAATAATCAAAGGAATTCTGATTAATCATATGCTCTAGCTGCCTTTGAAATACTTTCCTCATTTTTCTCATTAATTTGATAAATGTCATTTCATTAGCACAGGTGAGAGAGAGAGAGAAAATCTGAAAGGGCATGTTTCCTTTAAGATCAAAATAAGTGTAATTTTCTTTAAACATGCTACACGTCGAGTTGCTTTACCACGACTCTCAATTAACGTACACTTTCAGACTTGGTTTTTAAATGTCTTGTACTTTATTCACTGTACATACTCACTCCCTGCCAAAGTTGTCATTTTGCATTTCAATCCAAATAGCCTCACGTGGGCTGGGTTTAGTTTCCCTTTCTGGAGAACAGCAGCAGGGAAAGAGGCTTTCCTTTTAATGGAGAGGGAATAACTACAGCGCTTGCAGCGTCAAGTGAACTAAGTGGGCAAAGTCGTCATTATCACACCGAGTCCGGATTCTAACATCTCTTGATTTGACTGAAACTTGAGCTGCATGGCAATCAACCTTCTGTAGTTAAGCTCCCTCAGCAAGAGTATTGTAGAGTAGAATGCAAAAGAATTGCGACTCCCAGGTTGAGCATTTTCCCAAATGGTTCTTTGAGGTTTTGTCTGATTCCTCAGGAAGCTATAATGCCAAGTAGCACAGTCTGTGCTAACAGCTCCACAATCCTTTCAAATGTTTAAATTTAAACAACAAAGCCTGAGGTGCTGGGGCAACTGCATCTATGTCCCCTTCATGTCCTCCTGGAGGGCACCCCCTACCTTAGCTCTTGGGCCTTTAATAGTCACCATTCCCAGGGCTGAAATTTGTATCCCTCTTCATCCCGACTGGGGACTTGCAGTCTTGTTTTCTCCCAGGGACAAGAACAGGGCTTACCAGCAGGCAGCCAGCCTTTACAAAGCACAGTATATTTATTCAGGACAAGAATATTACAAACGCAACATATAATAAAACAAACAGTCTGAACACGTGCTAAGCTTACCAGAGACTACGCATCACTTGCATGGGATCCCGGTAGGTTTGTAGGCAAGTGCGTCAGTTCTTTGTTCTAGAGTGACTCTACCTCTGGGACGTCTACACAGTGAGTGGCAGCAAGCGTCAAAGCCCAGGTTGACAGATGCAAGTTTGCGCTACAGCTCTAAAAATAGTTGTATAGAGGTTTGGGGCTCAAGCTCTGAAGCCCACTCCCCTCCCTAGGCTTCAGAGCCCAAGCCACAACATTTACACAGCTATTTTCAGTGCAGTGGCTTGATCCCCAGGCCTCCTTAAATAGGTAAAGCCAGTCAATGGCCCTTTCCCCGAGGCGAAAAAGCTTCCAAGAGCCAGGGATCTGCATAACCTGCGCTGGGACTTTATCGCATTAATTACCCACCCCTCAGAATCCGATTCCACAGGAAACCCACGGAATGGGCCCGGAACACAAAGCTACACACAGTGCCTGTTGATACAATAGCCGATGAATACTCCATGTGCCCAAAGCTACGCTTGGCAGGATTCGGTTTTAATCCATAACTCTTGCTAAATGTCATTTTCAGATGAAACGCTGAAATAAATAAATTGGTAACAGTCGGCTTGCCCTCAGGGATTGGGAGTCATTATCGTTGTCCCTGTTCATGGAGTAGGCCCTGGCAGGAGCCATTCAGCAGTGGGATGGTCTATCCTGCAGCCAGGGTCTTGTCCTTCTCCTCCTGGCCCTTGCTGGGGGTCCCTGGTCAGCCATGCCAGGATCCCAGCCTTCCTCTTGCCTTGTGACTGCAGGGATTCCGTATCACCGATCTCACAGCTGCACAGGGAGCCCTCTGCAGCTCTATGGTCATGGCCCTATTTGCTCACTCGCCAGCCAGGAGCGTGGGAGCTGCCCCCATCCTCCTCCTTAGAGTCCTGGCCAAGGGTCCCTGCTCTGCTGGGCCAGGACAACCGCCGCCTCCCCAACACCTTGTGCTCTGGTGTCTTGGGCCCCTCGGCCACATAAGGAGCCCTTGCATGCCTGCTGTCAGCAGTGCCCTATCCCTATCCCTCACAACTATAATAATGATGAATAATAAAAACAAGTGTATAAAATAATCCAAAATTAGGGGAAAAAGATACTAGGGGAGGCTTGGCAGAATTCTAACACATCTAGTGTAACAGTCTTCGACGTCCACATGCTTCCAAGGGCTCAGATTTGTCACAGTTCTTAACTCAGGGTATGTCGACCATGCACTTGGGAGGTGTGATTACAGTACGTGTACACAGCCTTGAGCTAGCTTTGATGTAGCTAGCTCACGAGATGTAGCAGTGTAGCCCCGGCAGCAGCACAGGTTAGACATCCAAGTACATACCCCTGGTCTCCGATATAGCTCTGGCTTCACTGTCACTTTCAGGGAGTTGGCTAGATCCAAGCCTGTGCACATATACTGCAATCACACCTCCTGACGGCTGTTTGGAGTACTGAGTTAAGGACAGTGACAGATGTGAGACCTTGAAAGCGTGGAAACGTCAAAGACTATTGTATTGAGGTGTGCCAGATACTGCGGGCACATGGAATATTCATAGGCTCTTGTATCAACAAGGGTTCTATGCATCTTTGTGTTCCTGGATCATCCAGTGCATTTCCTGTGGAATCTTGTGGCATACAGTCAAGTCATTACCCAGACATGCTGTCCTACTGACTTCAGTGGGGGAGTTTATTTGTGCCAGGACTTCACTAGAAGGCCCAACTGGAATGTTGTCTAAGCGGAAAGTGAGGAAAGACTTCAGCGTTTGGCTCAATGAAGGTAACTGCATAGCACTCCCCAATAGGAGCTGGGGCTCTTAGCCAGCTTTGGAAATCTCTGCCTAAATACATAAACATTCTTACTGACTCAAGGTCCTGTCTCCTCTATGACCCGATCTGAGAACTTGTAGGCAGGGCCGGCTCTGGCTTTTTTGCCGCCCCAGGCAAAAAAGCCTCCCGCCACCCCACCCCACCCCGCCACCCCTGCGGGGAGCATGGCAGGGGAGGGCGCCGAGCCCGGCCACGGGCCGCTCTCCCCGACTGACCGGAGCGGCGGGGGGAGGGCAGAGAGCCCGGCAGGGGCCCCGCTCTTGGGCCGGAGCGCCGCGCCGCACCGCCCCCCTCCAGGTGCCACCCCAAGCACATGCTTGGTGGGCTGGTGCCTAGAGCCGGCCCTGCTTGTAGGTCTTATTGGTTATGTGCAAGTGTAACGTTCTGCTCCGCAGGCCTGGAACTGTGTTACCCCTCTGCCTCAGCCAGTGAGAGCTTTGCTGCTGCAAAGGTATGTCCCAGCCCCCTGACTCTCGAGTCCCAGCCAACTCCGAGACTGCCAATCTAAACCTTGCCTTGCAGGTAGCAATCAGTGAACCCCAGTTCCCAAGGTCCCCCTGAGACGTCTCCCTGCAGTGTCCAATCCCTCTCACTGACACTTCCAGAAGTTATTACATTCGCTGCCTCCAAAGAGACAGAGCACACACCAGCCTGTTCAGTTAGCTGAAGACTTGCACTTCTCACTATAGTACACAGCACTGAGGTGGTTTTGTAAGTACAGGAGTTTATTAAAGAACAGTGATTTAAGTGATATTAAGTAAGAGAAAAAGAGAGCTTAGTTACAAACCAAACCACGCTGTCTAGTGAGTGAAACTTAATTTTAGCAAGTTCTAATCTTTGCCTAAGCAGTTTTCTTACCTGCATGATGTCAGCAGCATCTCTAGCCCGCAGGCTAGGGGATCCAACTTTCACAAGCTCAGAGGATGCTGCACCATATGTCCCGCAAAGTGATGGGTAACTAAAATGGTTTTTTGCTCCCCTTATATTACCCAAAGTCCATTGTATCAGACTCAGGAGCCTGGAAGGCTTCCTAGGGTGCAGACTCTGACCTCCGGTAAGCTCACTAAGCTCCTTCTTCCATTTCTTGTGAGCTGTATGGCTTTGTTTACCTTATATGTAAATGTACTTTCATTGTCCTCTGCCTTTAATTAAGGCAGTCAATCACAACAGGGGAATCCACATATCTTTGTCTAGGGCAGGCTGAGTTTATGCACTGCCTCCCAAACACATTTTAAGAATATATTTCCAGCAACACATCTATAACTTTGCACACAACCTGTACATACATCACACTGTTATTTTAGGGACCAGTGTGTCACCAGTTTACACAGGATAACTAACATGACACATTTTAAATACATATGACAACAGTGTGTTGGGTGAAGTGAGTGTGTCAGGCCTGATGTGAACGATGGTATAACGAGCCACCTGATGGTGGGCATTGAGGGGCTAGTAGGGTCACACCTCCACTAAACGAGGTGGTGTGCGCTCTGTCTCTTTGGAGGCAGCAATTTCTGTGAGTGTTACAGTGGGAGTGACTGCACACTGCAGGGAGATGTCTTGGGGGAACTCAGGTTCACTGTCTGTTACCTGCAAGGCAAGACTGAGACTAGCAGAGTCTTGGAGTTTGCTGGTGAGACAGACAGGCTGGAGTGTCTGGGAGCTGACACATAGTTTAGCAGCAGCAGCAAAGTTCTCACTGGCTAAGGCAGAGGAGTAACATGGGTGTCCTGGCTATGACTCATGGCTCCTGTGTTCTTTCTATTTCTGTTGCTGCCCTTTATTCTAGCTGGCTCTGTCCACATTAGGCTTTTCCCCCCTAGAATAAAGAGGTTTCCCCCTCTGTTTTTCCTTTAGCTACATTTATTCCTCCAAGCCCTTGTCTTCACTAGGGGGGAAAAGGTGTGTTTTTAAACCCGTGTTAACTAACACGAGGTGAATGTCTTAGTGAAGACAAGGCAGTCAGCTGTCAGATGAATTAGGTCAAGATAAATCCTTGGCTGGCTGACCTGCTAAACTGTAAAAACATGCAATGTGTGAAAACTAGAGTGTCTTGTCTTCACTAAGATTTTACTTCATGTTAGTTAACTTGGGTTAACCTTTTTTTCCTAGTGAAGACCACATTCCTTTCAATGGGTAGCTATAAAACAGTTGAGCCTCTGTTTAGATTTACATCTTCCACCTTCAAGGAGGATTGCCAATTGTTCAAAAGGAGTCCTTTGCGGATTAGAATGAACCTTATTTCATATGCTTGCTCTCTGGAATGGAAGGTGTTAACTTGAACAGCAGCTCACTGTCTGCCTCTGGAGAGACAGAGTTTATATTTTTCCTAACATTTTCCTTTAACCAGTATCCCGACTCTATATCAGACATGAATTATTGGCAGATTGAAGTCAATCTTTTATAAGCTCCCCTCCCTTGTACACCCCAAATCAATGATTTGCACATTAGAAGCAAGGGCCAGATACTGTGCTGACTTACTCCCATAGGTTCTCAGCTGGTGTAAATCAGCACGGGCCAATGAAATCAATGGGGCTAAGGTCCATTGCCTTTAGTCAGCTTGCCCTGTGTATAAAAGAGTGCGGCATTTGGCCATAAGTAAACACATGCAAGTGGCAGTACTTTTTCTATATTGCTGGCATGTTTATATGTGTAGTAAAAATGGATTAAGGAAATGCACAACTCCTGGCAGCCTACAACAATGGGAAAGGTTTACATTCAATTCAAAGAGTTTTTTAGGTTTTGTTTTGCTTTTAAGGAAAAAAAGAAGAGAAAATACGGAAGTTAGAGGTTCTTTTAAAGCCTAGAAAAAGGACTTAAGAAAACGATTTACACAAGACTCATTAGTCCAGACCAGTTCCTGGGATTCTGCCTCTGGCTCTCTAATGATCCATGAAACCTGAATTCAATAAAAAATGATTTCACCATAGGGTAGTTGAACTGAGCAGACTTTTGCTTACTTTTTTAAAGGGGCTTTTATGTACAAATAATATTTGTTTCTCTAAACGTTAAAGGATTTCCATGGAAATGTTGTTCGGGTAGTTTGCAACCTATTGACCTTTGTTCTCTCCCCCCCTCCCCCGGTGGTATTACATACACCCAAAACCCGATAGCAGTAACTGACTGGATATGCACAATCCGTCTGCTAGTCTGGGGAGAGTTTTGAAAGCTCATACAGAAGACTCTCGCTTTCCAATCCATTAATTCTGTTGTTCTTTGCCTGTTGGGAGCTTTGTTGTCTCTTGTAAGAATAACAGATCACTGGTGAAGCTTTTAGGGTCTGTTCCTGGGAGCAGCAGCGATGCAGACAGTGTGTCTCTGCTCAATCTGTGCTTGTTGCCAAACTTTTTAAATCAAGTTAATTACAGTGTATTATTTTCAGGAATGATCATAGCAGATTCTCTCTTGCTTCCTACATAACTGGAGCCCATTAGGTGATATTGTACATATTGAAAGGTCGGGTAGTTGCTTATTGGATAAAAAGATAGGATGTCTGCCATTGGAAAAGGTCAGCCCAGCAAAACTCAGATGTCACCAATGCCAGTCATTGTGACTTATGTATTGTACTTCTCCAAATTTGCATACCTTGTATATTTCACCATAGAAACATATGAGACAGTGCAGTGCTCATATGGGGTATAAGAGCTAACGGGTCAAATTTTCTGTTGATGTAAATAGCCGAAGCTGCTCTCATTTATGCCAGAAAAGAATTTGACCCCATATTTTCCTAATTTGCCAGTACTGACAACTCGACTGCACAATCAGTTATTGTAAGATGACTAAAATGTAACCTGCCCAAACACAGTTGTAGTCTGGGGTCATGTCATGTAATTGATATTAAAGCATAATTCCCCATTGACATAAAAAAATCAATGACACGATTGTCTCCTTGTTGGGACTGTATGCCAGGTCTGAATATATATCTGTGATTATTATTACTTATGCTTTAACTTAGTACAATATACCGGGGATCTCTAAGCACTCTACAATTTTCAGTTTATAAAGTCTCAAAATATATGTAAATTGTCACATGTAAGAAAAAACCTGGGGTTTGTGACTGTCTTGAAATAGACATGTGATGAGCCAGTATGTTTCCATTATTCACTTCCCCAGTAGAACACTGAAGGCTGAAGAAATGTTGAACATTCCAATCAAATACTGAAACATCCTCTTTTTTGGAACTTAGTTCAGTGAAAACCCTTATTCACTTCTGATGAGGAAATGAGACAGCATAATCATCACATCAGAGGTGAATAATATTTTATTTCTGGATCTCTAACATCATCACCCCTTTACAACATTAGTTCAAAAAGAAAAACGGTTATCATTGAATGCATCATGACCGGAATAAAGAGAACACCAGACTTTCTGATTCAAACATACATATATTGACTACCCGGATCGATTAATGCTGAGATCTTTAGCTGGCGCATAGCAAAGTAACTACATTTATACCAGCTGAAGGTCTGGATCCTATTGTCCTTTGGGGTAAATATTGATTTTGACTTTCTTTCCTCCTGTCCTGGGGGAAGCAGCCCTTCTGCACAGCTCCCACCCGCTCCTCCTTTGTGGCTGGTGTGAGCTCTTTTTCCTACTTCAACCCACTTTAAACCCAGGCTGATTAGGCCCACTTCAATATCTGTCTGTCACTTAGCAGCTAGATGTGTCCACTAAGAAACTGAGCCCACTGACTCATTTCACATAAGCCACCGCACAGCTTTTAGCAGGTAATGACTTTTCACTCACTACTTACCTAGTTCATTGCTGAGCAAGTGACCTCAGGATTAAAGACTCAATATTCAATTACCAAGTGCAAGACAAGTACGACACTGTGGCACATTCCCCCCCACCCTTCTTTCCATTGTTTTAGCTGAAATGGGACCAGGCTATGTTCACTGTGGTGTTTTTATTCGCTTACCTTCTTCCCAGTACCTGGTGCTTTTACCTGCCCTCTATTATCTCTGCTCACTCCCTGTGTCAGTCCTGATTGTTTTTTTCTGTTCTCTAGGCTATGACCTTCCTAATTTTTGTCCTTCTCATTCTCCTCCCACATTTTCCAGTCCCCGTGGCTCCTTTGTGTCTGACTGATGGCACCCGGATGTTTTTTCTTTAAATGGCTCTGCGAGAAAGGGAGATCAGCCCGAGGCATTGTCTCTGCAGCAACTACACCTGAGCCTGGGTTCCCTGAAGTGTGACTGCAGCAGGTGTAGATATACCGGAGCCAGCTTGATCTAGCTAGCTCAAGCTAAGACGAGCAGTGAAGCCACAGAAGCACACGTGGCATAATAGGCTCACCTCTCAAATACATACCCAGGTACCCGGGCAAGCTTGTATAGCATGTGCTGCTGTGGCTTTACCGGTATTGTCAGTTGAGCTAGCTAGACCAAAGCTAGCTTGGGTGTGTCTACACATGCTTCAAGCACACCTCTGTAGTGTAGACATACCCTAAGATAGCCTGGAGCTATGTCAAGGCTGCTTCCCCACTCTGAACTTTAGGGTACAAATGTGGGGGACCTGCATGAAAACTTCTAAGCTTAACTACCGGCTTAGATCTGGTCCTCTGCCACCATTCCCAAGTGGATTCCCTTCCCTGGGAAGCCTTGAGAAACTCTTCACCAATTCCCTGGTGAATACAGATCCAAACCCCTTGGATCTTAAAACAAGGAGAAATCAACCATCCTCCCTCCTTCCTTCCACCAACTCCTGGTGAATACAGATCCAACCCCCTTGGATCTAAAAACAAGGAAAAAATCAATCAGGTTCTTAAAAAAAAGACTTTTAATTAAAGAAAAAAGGTAAAAATCATCTCTGTAAAATCAGGATGGAAAATAACTTTACAGGGTAATCAAACTTAAAGAGCTCAGAGGACCCCCCCTCTAGCCTCAGGTTCAAAGTACAGCAAACAGAGATAAACACTCTAGTAAAAGGTACATTTACAAGTTGAGAAAACAAAGTAAAAACTAACACGCCTTGCCTGGCTGTTTACTTACAAGTTTGAAATATGAGAGACTTGTTTAGAAAGATGTGGAGAACCTGGATTGATGTCTGGTCCCTCTCAGTCCCAAGAGCGAACGAATTCCCAAACAAAGAGCACAAACAACAGCCTTCCCCCGCCCCCCAAGATTTGAAAGTATCTTGTCCCCTTATTGGCCCTTTGGGGTCAGGTGTCAGCCAGGTTACCTGAGCTTCTTAACCCTTTACAGGTAAAAGGATTTTGGAGTCTCTGGCCAGGAGGGATTTTATAATACTGTACACAGGAGAGCTGTTACCCTTCCCTTTATAGTTATGACAAGCTACTACAGTGGTCACATCCTTTGAAGTTCTCCTGAGTATTAATTTGAAGGCTGTGACTTCCCTGCAGGAGAATTATAAAACTGGACGAGAAAGACGCTTAACATGTGTCTTCGCTGCAGAGTTAACCTTATTCTTACTCGGGTGTTGTATTAAACCCCCGTCAGCCACACACAAAATCTTCTCACGTGAGTTTGGTGGTGCTTTCAGCCCAGGCTAGCAGGCTTAGCTATGGCTGTAGGTTAGAGCTCAGATATTGCTTTTATTGCTGGTAACCCAATTTCCAGCGTGGATGCAGGATAAACCACTGAGTACTGATAGTCCTCCAATGCCTCCCCACAATTCACTCAGGACAGAAAAATTCTCCCACAATTCACTGGGAAAGAATCATAGAGCAGCTCAGCATACTGCAGCAAAAAGAACCCTGATGGGCTGATACAGCCTGAGCTGCCTCGTATCACCAGGTGTTGCAGAATCCTGGCCTCGTGAGAGTGCACTGCGGAATCCACTCGTAAGTAGTACCTGGAAACACATGCAGGACTAACTAATCTACTGCTCTCTCACTAACTTGACAGTCAAATGCTAATCTCTGATTCTAGCTCAGGACTCCCATTGCAGCTAATAGGAATTCTGTGCAAGTCTGATGGTAGAATTTAATTTTGATGTTTTAGGGGCTGAGCAGTCTTGAACTAATTGCTGCAGTGTGGTAATGGGATGGGTTTTTATGATGGAATCCCCATCCAAGAAGAAACCAAGCGACTATCCATCAGCTTTTTGGACTGTAATTAAGCATAAATCCTGGAGCACTTTGCCACTAATGCATTTTCTGTTGTACATCTGACTTTCTGCATTAAAGAAAGTAAAATCCCAATCACAAGGAGCACTCTGTGTGTCTGGATACAAACACCTCCTTTCTCCAGGACTCTCTGTAACGTCTCTTTAAATGCTATAATTTGTTTTAATTTTTTTTAAAATCATGATTCTTTCCTTCAAAGGTTTTTTAAAAAGCCATTCTTCACCTTTGGGTTACTCCATCTCTAAAGCAGTATTAGGCCTTCCTGCAGTTTCAATTAGAAACTAGGGCTGTCAAGTGATTAAAAAAATTAATCGTGATTAATCGTGCAATTAAAAAAATTAATCGTGATTAATCTCACGATTAATTGTGCTGTTAAACAATAATAGAATACCATTTATTTAAATATTTTTGGATGTTTTCTACATTTTCAAATATATTGATTTCAGTTACAACACAGAATACAAAGTATTCTTGTATTTTACGTAAATACCTTGCAATGGCAGCTACAAAAGTGCCACGCGAACAACTGTTTTCACTTTCAGGTGACATTGTAAACAAGAAGCGGGCAACATTATCTCCTATAAATGTAAACAAACTTGCTTGTCTGCACAATTTGCTGAACAAGAAGTAAGGACTGAGTGGACCTGTAGTCTCTAAAGTTTTGCATTGTTTTGTTTTTGAGTGCAGTTATTTTACAAAAAAAAAAAAAAATTGTAAATTGCACTTTCAGGATAGAGATACAGACTTGTATGAGTGTCAAGTATCAGGAGGTAGCCGTGTTAGTCTGTATCTACAAAAACAACAAGGAGTCTGGTGGCACCTTAAAGACTAACAGATTTATTTGGGCATAAGCTTTCGTGAGTAAAAACCTCACTTCTTCGGATGCATAGAGTGAAAGTTACAGATGCAGGCATTATATACTGACACATGGAGAGCAGGGAGTTACTTCGCAAGTGGAGAACCAGTGTTGACAGAGCCAATTCAATTAGGGTGGATGTAGTCCACTCCCAATAATAGATGAGGAGGTGTCAATTCCAGGAGAGGAAAAACTGCTTCTGTAGTGAGCCAGCCACTCCCAGTCCCTATTCAAGCCCAGATTAATGGTGTTGAATTTGCAAATGAATTTTAGTTCTGCTGTTTCTCTTTGAAGTCTGTTTCTGAAGTTTTTTTGTTCAATGATAGTGACTTTTAAATCTGTAATAGAATGACCAGGGAGATTGAAGTGTTCACTTACTGGCTTATGTATGTTACCATTCCTGATGTCCGATTTGTGTCCATTTATTCTTTTGCGGAGGGACTGTCCGGTTTGGCCAATGTACATGGCAGAGGGGCATTGCTGGCACATGATGGCATATATAACATTAGTGGATGTGCAGGTGAATGAGCCCCTGATGGTGTGGCTGATGTGGTTGGGTCCTGTGATGCTGTTTCCAGAGTAGATATGGGGACAGAGTAGGCAACGAGGTTTGCTACAGGGATAGGTTCCTGGGTTGATGTTTCTGTGGTGTGGTGTGTAGTTGCTGGTGAGTATTTGCTTCAGGTTGGGGGGTTGTCTGTAAGCGAGGACTGGCCTGCCTCCCAAGGTCTGTGAGAGTGAGGGATCATTTTCTAGGATAGGTTGTAGATCGTGGATAATGCGCTGGAGAGGTTTTAGCTGGGGGCTGTATGTGATGGCCAGTGGTGTTCTGTTATTGTCCTTGTTGGGCCTGTCCTGCAGTAGGTGATTTCTGGGTACCCGTCTTGCTCTGTCAATCTGTTTCCTCACTTCCCCAGGTGGGTATTGTAGTTTTACGAATGCTTGATAAAGATCTTGTAGGTGTTTGTCTGTCTGAGGGGTTGGAGCAAATTCGGTTGTATCTTAGGGCTTGGCTGTAGACAATGGATCGTGTGATGTGTCTTGGATGGAAGCTGGAGGCATGTAGGTACGTATAGCGGTCAGTAGGTTTCCGGTATAGGGTGGTGTTTATGTGACCATCAATTATTTGTATTGTAGTGTCCAGGAAGTGGATCTCTTGTGTGGACTGGTCCAGGCTGAGGTTGATGGTGGGGTGGAAATTGTTGAAGTCCAGGTGGAATTCTTCAAGGGCCTCCTTTCCGTGGGTCCATATGATGAAGATGTCATCAATATAGCGCAAGTAGAGGAGGGGCATTAGGGGACGAGAGCTGAGGAAGCGTTGTTCTAAGTCAGCCATAAAAATGTTGGCATACTGTGGGGCCATGCGAGTACCCATAGCAGTGCCACTGACTTGAAGGTATAAGTTGTCCCCAAATCTGAAGTGGTTGTGGGTGAGGACAAAGTCACAAAGCTCAGCTACCAGGCTTACTGTGGCCTCATCAGGGATACTGTTCCTGACAGCTTGTAGTCCATCCTCATGTGGAATATTGGTGTAAAGTGCTTCTACATCCATGGTGGCCAGGATGGTGTTTTCAGGAAGAACATCAATGCACTGTAGTTTCCTCAGGAAGTCGGTGGTGTCTCGAAGATAGCTGGGAGTGCTGGTAGCATAGGGTCTGAGGAGAGAGTCCAAATAGCCAGATAATCCTGCTGTCAGAGTGCCAATGCCTGAGATGATGGGGCGTCCAGGGTTTCCGGGTTTATGGATCTTGGGTAGCAGATAGAATACCCCTGGTCGGGGTTCTGCAGGTGTGTCCATGTAGATTTGTTCCCGTACTGTAGCTGGGAGTTTCTTGAGCAGATGGTGTAGTTTCTTTTGGTATTCCTCAGTGGGATCAGAGGATAGTGGCCTGTAGAATGTGGTCTTGGAGAGTTGCCTGGCAGCCTCCTGTTCATAATCTGACCTGTTCATTATGACTACAGCACCTCCTTTGTCAGCTCCTTTGATGATAATGTCAGAGTTGTTTCTGAGGCTGTGGATGGCATTGCGTTCTGTACGGCTGAGGTTATGGGACAAGTGATGTTGTTTGTCCACAATTTCAGCCTGTGCACGTCTGCGGAAACACTCTATGTACAGATCCAGTCTGTCATTTCGACTGTCAGGAGGAGTCCACGCAGAGTTCTTCTTCTTGTAGTGTTGGTAGGAGGGTTCCTGTGGGTCAGTGCACTGTTCAGTGGTGCGTTGAAAATATTCCTTGAGTCGGAGACGACGAAAGTAGGCTTCCAGATCACCGCAGAACTATATCATGTTCGTGGGGACGGTGGGACAGAAAGAGAGTCCCCGAGATAGGACAGACTCTTCTGCTGGGCTAAGAGTGTGGTTGGAAAGATTGACAATGTTGTTAGATGAGTTGAGGGTACCATTGTTATAGCCCCCAGTGGCAGGTATTAGTTTAGATAGCTTACAGTCCTTTTTCCTCTGTAGAGAAGTGAAGTGTGCATTGTAAATGGCTTGTCTCATTTTTGTAAAGTCCAGCCACGTGGAAGTTTGTGTAGAAGGCTGGTATTGTATGAGAGTCTCCAGTTCTGAGAGCTCATTCTTGATCTTCTCCTGTCTGCTGTACAGGATGCTGATCAGGTGGTTCCCACTTTCTTTGAGAGTGTGTGGCACAGTCTCTCACCATACTCAGTGTAGTATGTTGATTGCAATGGATTTTTTACCTTCAGTCCTTTTGGTATGATGTCCATCTGTTTGCATTTGGAGAGGAAGATGATGTCTGTCTGTATCTGTGCAAGTTTTTTGTTGAGGTTGATGGATTTCCACTCCATACGGCTAAATTTAGTGCCTTGCATGGTGTCAAGACTTGTATGAGGTGAATTGAAAAATACTATTTCTTATTTTTACAGTACAAATATTTGCAATACAAATAATATAAAGTGAGCACTGTATACTTTGTATTCAGTGTTAAAAATCAATATATTTGAAAATGTAGACAACACAAAATTTTTAAATAAATTTTAATTGGTATTCTATTGTTTAACAGTGCAATTAAAACTGGGATTAATCACGATTAATTTTTAAAATATTTTTTTTTAGTTAATCGCACTGCGATTAATTGACAGCCCTATAAGAAACCCAATTTTTTCCACATTTGGCTGTAACTAGGTTAATGAGTATGAGCCCTGGTGCTATTTTCATTGTTAGTTGCAGGTCCTTTTTATTTAGGTATTTAGTTTATTCCTGAAACATGAAAATATCTTTTAAAATGAAATGTAACTTCACAGATTATTGGCTTGCAATACACACTAATGTAAAGTGCTTTTTATTATTTAACTTTCAGAATTCCAGGGGCTTTGCTTGTTTGGCCAGTAGCCTGCCATCTGGAGCCCAAGTGAGGCCAAGATGTCTGGATTCTGCCTCCAACCTATCAGAATACCCCCACAGGTTCCTCTCCTGCAAACCTCTACTTGTGTCTAGAGATGGATGGGAAACAGTTTTCTCACCTTGAGAATATTTTGGAGAGTTTGACATTTTTTTCCAGTCTTAAATTGGTACAAAAAGTCAATCTTGAAAATATTTGTGAGCTGAAAAAATCGTCATCATTTCAGGTGAATGAAAACATTTTGATAATTTGAAGAACATAAAAAGAGCCAATTGACTATCTAGCCTAGTAGCCCGTCTTCAGACGGTGGCCAGTGCCAGTTGCTTCAGCTGAAAAGTCCCAGTCTTTTTAATCTCTCCTCACTGAATCTGTTCAATACCCCTACACATTTTTGTTGCCCTTCTCTGTACTTTTTCCAAGTTATATGTCTTTTTTGAAATGGTGCAACCAGAGCTGCGTGCAATATTTAAGGGGCGGGCACACCATGTATTTATATAGTGGTTTTATGATATATTCTGTCTTATCTATCCTTTTCCTAATGGTTCCTAACATTGTTCGCTGCACATTGAGCAGATGTTTGGAGAGATCTGGCCACAACTCCAAAATCTCAGCTAATTTAGACCCCGTCATTTTATAGGTATAGTTGGATTTTTTTCCCCAATGTGCATTACTCTGCACTTATCAACATTGAATTTCATCGGCCCTGTGAGATCCCTTGGCAACTCTTTGCAGTTAACGTTGGTCTTAACTATCTTGAGTAATTGTATATAGTCTGCATTTTTTGGCACCTCACTGTTTTATCCCTTTTTCCAGATCATTTGATTACTTTTATGAAAACTTCCTAACTGTCAGGGTGGTTAAGCACTGGAATAAATTGCCTAGGGAGGTTGTGGAATCTCCATCATTGGAGATTTTTAAGTGCAGCGTTTACACTAGCACAGAGTGAGTAATGCAACTGAAACAGACTGGTGGGAAGTTGCTTTCACATCCACTTTGCCCTGATGCAAATGACTGTGCCGGGTGCATAGAGGTTGAAATCAGGCCCAATGGCATTTACCTTGTGCACTCACAAGAGCAGACTGAAACCTCTTTAGCAGCCCTACATGACTATTCCCTGCTGCTTAGTTTATTACTTCACTTACCTTGCGGTTATTTGGTTTTGGCTCAGTATATATAAATAAGCCCAGGGTAAGCAATGTGGGTACTGAGACTCTCCAAAGAGCACTGCCCATCAGCATGCACTACCAGTCAAAGCTGCTATCAAAAGCAAGTCCTAATAACACCCTCTCAGTCTGTTAGCTGGGCTGGTTGATAAGAGCAGGGAGCGTATGCCTCTGTTTGCTGTCAGTAGAGCTAAACACTTTCACTTTTATCACTTTCACCAAGACACCCCTCTGCTTAGCATCACTAAGGAATGGGCCTGGGAGAAGACTTTGCCTTCTCAACTCTGCTGGGGCTCATGGATATCCCAGGACCATCAGAAGCAAGTGAATTTCTTAGGGGGAAGAACTTGAGAAGAATTATCATTAGGTAGCAGCAATTAGGAGAGGAATCTGATGTAAGGACTCAGCAAACCATGAAATGAGTTCCAGACTGAATGCCAAGTGGAAGCGGGACTAGAACTCCTATGACGTAAAGCAGCAGTTCCCAACCTATTAGTAGTAATAAAACCTAGCTCTCCTCCAGCAGTCCTCTGAAGATCTCAAAGTGCTTTGCAAAGAAGGCAAGTATCATTAACTCAGTTATTATTTATCTATATTATCAGAGCACTTAGGAGCCCCAGGACCCCAGATTCTAAAGATGAAGAAACTGACAGGTGAACGATTTGCCCACAGTCACACAGCAGGTTCCTGGAAGAGCCAGGAATAGAACCCAGGTCTTCAGTAATCTACTGGGACACCATTTTAGGGCATTAGTTTACCAGATGGAGGGCCTAATTCTACATTCTGGCTGCGGTGTACTCAGCACAGAAATAGCAAGAAGGGGAAAGATGTTGTTAATTCACCTTTGCTCCTCCCAGTTTTCTGGGCATGGTAAGTGCCTACCCAGCCCCAGTGTACTTTAGAGCAGCATTGGAGAGGTTCTCTTGCTCAGGCTATCTACAGCCCCCTTACATATAGTTAAGGGCCCAATGTTTGCTTCTGCACACATGGAATAGGAGAGAGGATTTCTTATTTAAATAAGAGGCTGCAATTTAAATCACCATACTTTAGGAGACTGGGGTAGAAATAAGATGTGAAGAGCCTTTCAATATGGCATATGTGCTCTGAGTCCCCCTTAGAGTTAGGAAACACAAAAGATGTATGAAAATGATAAAAAACAAAAAATGTACCATGGTTGTTTTGAACCCCAAGAATTGCTCGGTTTGGGGGAAATCAGTTCACTTATCTCTACTGGTAACTATTCTGTCACCTCCTGGTTTCATTTCCATTGTTGAACACAGTTCACTCGGCACACATAACCAACTTTTAAAATGAATATTGCCACATTGTCAATTAAACCGGATGGACAAGCTGAAGTGGTGATCTCTAACATCTGACCCAACCCAGATTTCACTAAGTTTGAGAGAGAAATTAAAGTCTCCCTTCAGCTTCTGTCCTAACTATATCATGTCAGTAGTCCCAGATGCTCTTCAAGAATGAGAACAAAGTAAATAAAATTAAATGAATTAGCTCAATTATTATGTGTTACTGTAACATCTAGGAGTCCTAAGTTATGCACCAGGACCTCATTGTGCTAGGTACTGTACAAACACAGAACAAAAAGATAGTCCCTGACCCAAGGAGCTTACGATATCTGATGGAGCTGAGCACCTGCAACTCCCAGGATCAATCCCTGTATATTTATTTTCACTTCCTGGGTATAAAAGGGCTCCAGTCTACAGCTATAGTATCTGCCATGTGATTTTCAGTCCTCCTTTATTCTGGCATGGGTATCAATTGACAGATGGTTTCTTAGTCTAGTAGTATTATGCAGCACCAGAATTTATTTCCCCAGTTACAGGAACAGGATAATTTTGTTTTTAAGCTTTTACAGAAAAAAAATACACCATTCTGCAGCGTGAGTGTGGAGTAAGGGAGAAGTCGGAAGAAAAAGTAAAGAGAATTCCTCGCTGACTCTCAAAACGAGAGTCAAAAGGAACATTCCAAGACAACCATGGTGGTTTTGATAACTGGATGGTTAATAGTAAAGGACAAATTGGTAAGTTTAGCAAGGAGGATGCTGCCTCACGGTTAGAGAAGGGGGACTGGGATTCAGGCTGTGAGTCAATAGGATTGCTCCTGGTAGTAAGCACTAATGCTATCTATAAGTATTTGCAGGATCGGGACACAAGCCAGATTCTTGGCTTATTGTCACAGGGTTTGATACTCACCACTGAGGTGCCTCTTGTGGCTCATCTGGGGATTAGCCTGTGACCAGTCTGACACCCCCACTTTTAGCTACAGAGGGTCCTGTGGCACTTTTAGCTGTTCACCTTGTCTCTCTCTGGACTCAATTGCTCCCTCTTCATAACTCAGGGTGTTCCTCTTCGTGACTTTGCCCTCTGGCTAGATCACTGTGGTTTTCCCTTTTCGGGGTATCAAAGTCCCACTGGATGATCTGTCTGAGCTGGTCTTCTGGTCCACGGCCCAGACTATGCCACTTCCTCAGTGGCTAGCAGGGGAACATGGGCCCACCCATTGCTTCAGGGACCCTATGTCCAGCAACTATGGTCTAAGCAATGCCGGGCATTCTTTTTGTTTGCCTGGGTTCTTTCCTGCCTTCCTTTCCTCTGTCTTCCCGCCCACCCCTGGGTTATCACTGGAGCCTCATCCGTTTCCTGAAGCTACTTCCCCCTCTATAGGGTTCTTGCCAGAGTCTGCAGCTCCAGGTAGAATCTCAGGGTTTACTCCTCCCAGGACTCCACCTTGTTGCTTACCCACTCCCCTCCTCTCCAGGGAGTGACTGCAGTGTTCCTTCCTACAGCCCCTTCTTGCGCTGCACTTCCTCGTTTTATACCAACTCAGCCTGCTCCTGCCCAACTTGGCTTCATCATCATGAGAAGTTTATCAGCCCTGGTTCTCCTCTGGGTGCCACCTGTCACAGGGTAAATGTATCCTTTCTACCTATACAGGCCTGGTGTGGGGTAGACACCCCATCACACTCAGCTTACCTAGGTCAACTCCAATGAAAACTGAACATTTGGCCCAGTATTTATCAACGCACCAGGACCATATAACAAAAATACCACCAAATATCTTCTCTGTAGCTCAGTACAAGAGACATCACTCAACCCAAAGTTACGTACACCCCATGGACATTTGGTGTCCCCTCAGTTTTGGGCTGCAAATTATTTAGCTCAGAAACAAAGAGCCATGAAAACATGGTCATAGAAACAGTTATTTGCACTAAGGAATGAATCTTGCAGCTTCTTAAACATCCTGCATAAATAATTGTTTTTCATTTTGGTTCTTTGTCTCACGTGGGTGAAACCCTGGCCCCATTGAAGTCAGTGGCAAAACTCTCATTAAGTTCAGTGTGGCCAGAATTTCACCCTGTGCCTTTCATCTGGGCCTTGGCAAGCCATGCAG
This sequence comes from Trachemys scripta elegans, assembly GCF_013100865.1. Taxonomy (NCBI): domain Eukaryota; kingdom Metazoa; phylum Chordata; order Testudines; family Emydidae; genus Trachemys; species Trachemys scripta. Next base: position 6,201,178 of record NC_048308.1, on the reverse strand, counting down.
TATTCATGATACCACAGAGACATGTTTGGAGAATAAATTAATACATGTTGGTAAAGGGCTTTGAGATCATAGAGTGACAGATGTTACCTATTTATCTTCCTAGGCATTTCAGCACTATAATAGTGAGCACCTGCATAGTATAGATGCATTATACGTACAGTATTTTTCATTATCATTAGCTTTTTGATTCACTGCCAAGCTATTTCTGTTTGCATTTACATTTATAAATTACCCATGCAATTTACACATGTACCGGACATGATTTATGCTGCTGGCTGAGGTTTATGTTCATGTTTGCTCTACTATTTTGCTAAAAGATAATAGGAAATATTTGGCTTCTTTATGGGATCCCATATAAATGGTGATGCAAAGGTTGGCAGTGTGTGAGCCTTGACACTACCTAAATATATATATATAGCCATTGTTAAAATTAACAGCCTTTTTATTTATAACACTATTATAAGACTGATATGTTTATATCCCCACTGTCAATGGTAACCTTCCTGCCTTTATTTCAGCCTTGGCTGGTAATGCTTATATTAGGCTTTTATATCCCTGCATTTTCAGCAGCATTGCGTCCACCACATCACGAGCACATTAATGTCACCCACAAAACAACATTAGGCCTGCCTTACCATTCATCATAAACTTCCGATAAGATTTGGCTAGCGTCCCTTACAGCTAACACCTTCCTGGCCTGGGAAAGGTTTTTCTGACCATTCAGTACCTCAGCACCTATCTCGCAAGCGAGAAACGTTGCATTTGGCAAACGTGCAGCCTTCAGATTAAGAAATGTCTGTGTTATCAGGCTCCCTCCAGGTGTACAGGAGAGAGAACCCGCCCCACTCTGCAAACATGAATGAGAGATGCTGTACCTTTATCATTCAGCCTAGGTTTGGCCTAACACTGAAATAGCCTTTCTTGAGCATGTAAAGGCCCGTTCTGAAATAGGACTTGAAACCAATTATTATTGCTATTTTTGATATTTCAGTTGCACCTAGAGGTTCCAAGCAAGCTCGGGGCCTGATTGTGCTAGGTGCTGTACAACACCTAGAAAGAGACAGTCCCTACCCTGAAGAATCTACAGGGGCTAAATCCACAAAGGGGATTGCCCCCAGGCTATTAACACAGAGGGCATGGCTACACTTTGAGCTGGAGAGGTAACTCCTAGCTCGGGGGCGTACCTGTCCAAGATACTAGGCAGGTACTCGGGCAGCTAGCCCCTCCTTGCTGTTCATGGCTCCGTGACCGCACTTCTATTTTTAGCATGCCAGCTCAATCAGATGTGTCTCCTCGAGCTGGAAATGACACCTCCAGCTCAAGGTGTAAACATACCCATTACTCTGACCGACCTAGAGTAATGCCCCAAACTAAAGCGCCAGCCTTTTGCCGTGTTGCATGACCTTCTGCTAAGTAGAGTCTCTGTGTACTAAGCATAGCGGTTGAAATCCTGGCCTCACTGAAGTCAATGAGAGTTTTGCCGTTGACTTCAGTAGGGCCAGGAGTTCACCTGTAGGGCCATAGCATCAGCATAACTCCATTACGTTGAATGGAGCTACATCGATTTACACAAGCTGAGGATCAGGCCTATAAAATAGGTATTATGAAAAAGGGTAAAATCAGATGGGTTAGTGAAGTAGGTCTGGCACAGTCACTGGGATCTTCAAGGAAAGGCGAGTGAAGTTTTGGGCGGAGAAGTGTAGGACACTTGGTAGTTTTGGTTCACAGGTGTTCACATCCCGTGAGTTTCACGTTGGAATGCACCCAAAACCTCAACTGACTCCAAAGCACAGCTCATATTTCACACATCTCCCAAGTTTTGGGTGCTTAACTATAGCTGTGTTGACCCTTAGGACTGAAGAAAGTCACTTTGAAAAGCTATTATTTATTATTAGTTTATATATAGTATAAATATACATGGCACTTTATAAATATGTAAATAGTAAAAGGCTATTTGGGGGGGCCAATGAGGGCAAAGTTTGTAGGTGCAGAAACAACATTTACAGGAGATTAAATTCGGGGACAGTCACCAAATAATATCAGATTCCGTTTGCAAATGCTCGTGAAATGCAAAGCGGTAGTTTCACACGGCAGAGGAGTTGATGAGAACAAAAGGATTTCAGATGAAGTGGAACATAAGGCTGCAAAACAGATTTCTATAATGAATTCTGAGGGGGGCATCTGTTATTATCTATGTGATATAAAATTGCTCCTTTTGCCTTCTTTCACACACCCGCACAGGATGCACACACACTAGCCAGGCACATTCAATAAAACTGTGATCCGACTGATTAAAATGAACAGCAATCTGTTTTCTTCTGACAGTTGCACAGCAGCTTGAATATCAAGCGGTATGAATATGGTTGAATAGTCACTCGGAATTGGAATTAATATTCATGAACATCGTTACAATATTCGACCAGCTCTATCCAGCTGGGTATCAAATAAAACATGTTCCAACAATGAAATAACAAATCAGGAGCATTACATCATCAGAATGACCTCTCATTGGAGGATCATCTCATGAGAGCATCACATTGTTTCCATTAACTTCCATTTCCAAATGAGTTCTTTCATGGGTTTTGCCTTCATCCTAAACAATGACAGGCATTTCTAAAAGGTGTCCACATGCAGCTACAGTAGGGAGCAATCGTATGGGAGGTTTCAAGGGTTTCCAACATCAGGGAACAGGGCTAACATTTGACTCTTACACACAATGAATCTTGAATCACTTTGTCTTGGCAGCCCTCATTCATCCATGGCACACATGGCCTGCCTCCTTGCTGCTGGTTTTTGACTCAACCATTGGTGGATCAGGTGGAAACTTAATTTTGCAGGGGTTAGGAATGGAATTAGGGTGGAGCTGGGGTGGGCAGCAGAGAGGAGATAGGCTGGAAGCAAAGGAAGAGAGAGCACTTTCATAGGAATGGAGGGAGGGCTATTGCTGGCAGGGGTGAAGTGAGAAGTGGATGGAAGCCCTTGTCTTAGTGAAGAGACAAGAAAAGCAGTTACCTAAGTCCCAACACTCAAGTTGGTCTTTGATTTACTTAACGACACTGATGTTTACATTGGGCATGTTTTATTTCTGCATTAGGACATTTGCAAAAATACAGAAAATATAAATGCCACACATGTTTCTCATTAATTTAATCACAGACTGTATCTGATCTACAATGTGACTGATTCTTAACAAGCAAAAATGATGTAGTCCTGAGCCCAGGAATTTATGACCTGTTGTAGTTTGCATTCTAGAGCTGGTTGGGAAAGATTTTTGTTCCTGCAAACAAACGTCAATGAAAATGAAACAAGTTTTCATGTTTGCTGAAATTTTTCTTCATAAGTTATCAGGTTTTTGTTGAAAACTCCCAAACGGCCATTTTTGTTTGTTTTTGTTTTCAGCAACGGAAAATTAAAAATAAATAAATAAATCTGAAAACCCAAATGTTTTAGATTTTGGCTGACATTGTTTCAAAATGGTTGTCAAAAACTGAAAAAAAAAAGTTTTCAGTTATTTGTTGTCTTTTTTTTTTAAACCCCAAATGTTTATATTTTGATGAAATTCATTTTTCATAAAAAGTGCCAGGAATAAAAAATGTCTGCCATCTTAACCTGAGACAAATGCTGGGGCACCAGGGCTAGTTGGAGGATGTATAAAAGTCTAGCGGTGGTAATTTTTAAATGATTCATGGAAAAGTGTATGTGGAGGAGGAATTTGAAGGAGGAGAGACAATTTATTTAATTTCTATCAACAAAGGATTAAAACTTTCCAAATGAAAAGTTACAATTAGATTGACAAAGAAACCCCAGACTATGGAAAAATGATCTAGTTTCAGACATTAACATGAAAAAAAAGCAAGTGAATGTTGTGTGAACATTTTATGGGCCAACATGTATTTAATTAAAGCTAAAACTAAATTTCTTCATTGCGACAGTGTAATCATTGGAGCCACAGAGCCTCCAGTTTTGTCAACTATTCCATAAACTGTTGCCACCTAAACTTCATGGTCCTAAATGGGCATAGAATATTAGTCCTGCTCAGATATGTGATCTTGTCATCTCTGTGTGAACCCCCTCATAATATGCTAGAATTAAGTCATAGAATTCTCCTATAGCTTTGAGCAGGAGGTCTTGGTAAGTGGTGTATATAGCTGATGATTGCAATGTCTATGTGAACTTTTAACCAGTCATTGATCAAGGAATTGCTCTCCATAATTTTATTGAAACTTGCTCTGTGCTTGGCTACACAATATTGTTTCTGTTCCTTGACTGGGAGACTCCTTAACCCACAAAGAGCTTTCAAAATGGCCATATGAAGATTTCTAGTATGAGTACCACCACTTGTGAAAATACATATTTACACTACTATTCATGACACTTTTTTCCCTTGTGAATACTTTTGCAAAAACATGCTCCTACAAACGCATGCGGAAAGTGAATCAAAAGGGGCTTGGACAACAGCAGAATGTATTTGTGTGTTTCATTCTTTTTTAGCAATAACTGTCCAGCTCAACGATTTATAGCTATTTGTGTAGTCTGAAACTTAGAGTACTGGGCAATGAGGCTGAAATTTTAGGACCAAAAGCAGTGCCAGATTAAGACATAGGCACTTTAAAACCATGCCTCAGGCCTCAGCCTCTGGAGTAATGAGATTACATTGGAATCTCACCTTTAGTTTAAAAATAACAAACATGTTTTTACACCATGTGGTTGGGAAGAAAATGTGACTTCAGTTTAACTGATGCAGAGATATCTACCTGAGTTTGTAGACAGCCTGAAACAGTAACTCTGAGAAGGGTTTACTGCCCCATGCATCTCTATGGATTATTAAATCAACGGCTAGTTGCTCTAGGGTGACCTTTTAACACCACTGCAGCAAAGATGACCTCTATGTGTGGGAAGAGATGAAGACTTCAGAGGGCTCAGCTCTCCCACCCAAGCAGATAGACCCTGGTTGCTGGGATAAGTACTGGGTTCCTCTAGCTGCTCTCCTTTGGGGGTAGATGGATGCTCCATCCTTCTGCTCCAGCTGCTCTGGAAGCAGAACCTCCCAGCCATTCCCACTCCAAATCGGGGATGGGGCTACAGTATGGTGTGGGGGCCTCATGGCATGACATGCCTAAGTCCACAGATTGTTTTAATTTGGCTCCAACCAGAAGATGCCCCCAGAACAGAATATCTACTCATTAAAAAACAAATAAAAGCTCTTTCCTTGTGTAGCTCTCTCATATGGTGCACTCCACACTGGTGTTTTTAGTTTAGAGGAGGAAGAATAGTTAAGTAGACCAAGTTCCCCAGGTTTCCTATTCCTATCATTATTCTTTTGACTAAAACTTCAAGACTGTGCAAATAGCTCGGCAAATATTGTCAGGATCTGTATAAAACCTGCCATGGTGCATCTAGGGACTCCTTGATGTTCTTGCCTGCTGGCACAATTAGACTGAATGAGTCAGTTTTTTGGGAAATTTTGAACTGTTTCTGTGACGGCTCCGCATCTTGACATGCCTTTTGTGAAATATAGAAGTACAACCATTTTAGGAACAAGAGAAGCAGGGAGAGGAGCAACAGGTAAAATGTTTATATCCACCAAATATTTGATTTATCAAATTAATAAAAAAAAGTGACACATTGTTGAAAAGAGGGGGAAATCCATTTGTTAATCCTTGTAGATAGGACAGGAGAGTTCAGCCAAGTATCTAAGGAGTCCATGTTCTCTGTAGATTAGTAATAGTTACACAGGGAAAAATTTTCAAAAGTGCCTAAAGTCCCATTGATAGTAAATGGGAATTAGGTTCCAAAGTCACTTTTGAAAATGGGACTTAGACACTTTTGTTAATTTTACTGATGCAAATTATCTGCTATTCCAATACCATTCCACAGGAAATAGGCTGAAGTCAAAATGTGTCACATAAGAATGGATTGAAGATCTTTTCTAGAGCTGTATACAAATGTCTCAGACTGGCCTTCTATTAGAATTATTGCTTTACTGCTGTATTAGCTCTTGACTTTGTAGGGAAAGGAAACCTTTTAGTTAGGGCAGGATGTGCCCAATCCAAAGATAAGTGAAGTCAACTGGAGTCAATATGGAGTCTTTCCATAGATTTCAATGAGATTTGGATCAAGCCATATTCTTCTGTCTCCTTCCTCATTACTATTTTTCCCTCTTCTACCATTTACCCTTAATTGATTTCACATGGTGCAAAATAGAAATTTTCACAAAATTTGCACAAAATTCAATCAGGTGAAATGGATCTAGTCAAACGCCTCAATTTTTGGATTTGACCCTTCATTCTATTTGAAAATGGCCTGCAAACTGATTGTGAATTTGTCCATTACTTGTAACAGTTGTAGGGAGAGTTCAGACAAACAGTTCTGGGTTTGACTATTCTTTATTCAGAAGTCGAGCATTCCAACTGTGTGATTGGTCACCTAAATCATATGGTACGGTTTCTTCCTCCTGATTGGATGACTTAACCTTTATAAGAAGGTGTAATATGTGAAGAAATCAGTGTGGCATTGGATATCTCATTAGACAATCAGACCTAGGACACCGCTGATGTTACTTACATTGCTGCGGTGGCATTTTGCTGTTGGCTTACTTCTTCCCCAAATGCTGTTGCTACTAGCTGTCTAACCAGTTCTTCTTCATTGGCAGTGGTGGGAATAGCTGTCTGATGTGCCAATGGGAGGCCATCTGGATCAAAGGAATTAACAGCTATCTCACCCCAGATGTCTCCATAATAGCCAGAAATAGAAGACCAGATGTTTAGTGCTTTTTCATCTGTCGATTTCAAAGCACTCTACGAGAGAGGGTAAGTATATGCGTAGTTAGGAAAGCCAAAGACATCAAAGACAAATATGGAAGTGAAAGTCCCACATGGAGATAGAGGCAGAGCTTAACGGAGAATCCAAGTGCTCCTACATCCAATTGTTTCCTATCCCCTGGCCATACTGACACATTCCATATTCCAACAACTGCCTATGAGTGAGCTGAAGTTGCTGATCCTGTTTCCATCCACCTGGGTCTCTCTCATGCTGGGTTTGTAAATGGCTAAAATGTCAATATACAAGGCTGCCAGCCATGGAGTGCCCCATGGTGCAGTCTGCAGGATCCTGTAAGGGTTTAGAGAGAGATCAAGTCCATGTAGATTTCTTGTTGAGCATCTGCACAGTCCATGGGATGATTCTGCCATTCATTTCATCAGGTAGAATCGGGTGGGCACCATTGGCTGCTGTCATGTTTGGTTCTGTGGGCTCAGTCACCACTGTTTAAAAATGAGTGCCTACATTTAGGCTTTATCACAAGGCGTGCACAAATCTCCATGGAAAAATGTTCCTTGGCTCATTACTTTCTGGGGTAATTAAGCAGATTTCAAACAAAACAAAAACCCAAGGATGGCTGATAGGTGAAGTAGCTCAGGCTCCAGGCTTGCATTGTTCGAGGTTCTCAAAAGCGGCTAGTGATTTTGTGTACCTGACTTCTGATTTTCAGAGGTCAGTTGGGGCCAGCGTTGTTCTGAAAAATCAGGCCCCTTTACAATGTCCAACACTGGGAACCAAAAACTAAAGCACCCCAAATCCCTAATTACTTAAAACCTTGGGCAATGCCAGACCTCAAACCTGCGCCCCTTCACTCGATCAGCCCTACTTGGTTTTAAAAAAACCCCGCCTACTTACACCAGCAAGGAATAAGCCAGGGGATGTTTTTCAATGCAGATTTACGCCCATCGCGTGATAATGATTGTTAAAAAAATATTTAAATGCACTGATATGATTTATAAATGAAGGTTTCACTGTGAATAACATTTGAAGGTACAGGAGAGCTGTCACACATTTTTTTTTAAACCAGCTCCGCTGCTGACATGCATAATTTAGATGCTAATCGGAGCAGACTGTGTCCCTACCCTTACCAAGAAGTTTGCCAAGAAAAGGGTTTAAAATAAATCAGGTAGCTGGAATGTTTGTTAAAAAGTTTTAATTTCTATTCATTTCTCTCTGTTCCATTAGCTCCTCTATCGCTGTGATGATTGTAGCTGTGAGGCATGAGTATTAGCTGAACTTTCTATGACCTAATCAAGCTCAGGTAAAGATAAAACCAGGTCCAATTTCTCTTCATTCATTTTCTTAGAATTCAGAATGATATTTTCAAGGCAAAGGGGTCAACACCTCGTTTGCTGGCAGGTAATTTTTTTAATTCAAGTTGTGAATGTATTATAAAAGTTGAACAAAGTCTATTCCCTTAAAGATACAGGAGGACACAGTTTTATGCCATGCTTTCTACCAATGCTATTGCAGGTAGCATTTGTTATTAATAGTTCGGTTACAGTAGTGCTTTGTCAAGGATCATTGTGCTGATCATTGTGCAGACAAATAAATAAATCAGTCCTAGCCCCAGAGAACCTTCAAGTTAGATGGTTTTGCCCTATCCTGAGATTCAGGATGGAGCTACATAACAAGTCCCAATAGCTGGCACTTCAATTATATTTCTACTAGCATTGCACACACAAGAACAACCTTCCACTCTTCTCCATAGCTTAGCCTGACTCTCCTCATGAGTAACAGGGGCTTCTGGCTTGGACCATGGTAACAATTCAAATAAATGAGTATTTATTACTGATTAGATGCACAGAACCAGATTGCTCCTTCCAGCCAAGAAATCTGAGAGCAAAACAGTGAAGTTCAATTCATGGGGTTTCCTTCGTATCATCTGCTCACAGGGAAGAGGTTTGGCGGGGATGAGAATCCACAAGGGAAGGAGCTCTTCATATCTTTGGAAGGAGGAGCCATTTGCATGGACAGCAAGGGTGAAATCCTGCCCTTCACCTTCCTTCAGCTCCTCTGCTAACCCCCTCTCTCATCAGGAACCAGGCTGCTAGTGTGTGGGAGCCAGCCCTGAAGGTCCGCCACCTGTCCTAATCCAGGGTGACTAGACAGCAAATTTGAAAAATCAGGATGGGGGTAGGGCGGTAATAGGAGCCTATATAAGAAAAAGACCCAAAAATCGGGACTGTCCCTATAAAATCGGGACATCTGATCACCTTAGCTCTCATCATTTGATTTATTCTGGATAAAAGTCATTAACACCAGTCTGTCTTTATCTCAGTCTTGTGTTCATTCTTGGTGATGAATCTGGCTGGCTAGTAGAGATGAGTGAAATTTGTTAACCAAAAATTTTGGTGAAAAATGCACCTTCAGCGACACTGAAAAAGTTTGTGAATTTGTGTCAATGTCACTAAACTTTCAGTCAGAAACACCCCCCATAAAAAAACCGTTCTGAAAAAATCTAAACTTTTCATTGACATTTTTGAAATGGAAATATTTCAATTTTTCTATTTGAAATGTCTTTTTAAAAAAAATAAAAGTAAAGAATTTTAAAATTTAAAGTTAAAAATGCTTAAAAATGGAAACAAAACATTTAATTCTGGCTCAAACAAAATAGGTCATTCTACCCCAATTTTTTTTTTTTGACTTCTTGATTCACTGACAATTAAAAAAAAAAAACGTATATGCAGTTTGACTCAAAGTTTTGGAATTGCCTGTAAGTGAAAAATCTGTTATTTGCAGAATTCTGCTCACCTTATCTATTTCCAATTTAGCAAACTATGGATCCCCGATTAAGTAGATTGTTAGCTCAGCCTTTTCAGATTTTAGGCCAGAAAACACAAGAACAGACCTTCTAAAAAGGGACATGTCTAGATAGGTAAAACCTCCTCTTCATTTCGATATTTTCTTAAAAACTCAAAGTGCTTTTCAGGCCTTAATTAATCCTAACACCACCCTTGTGAAGTAGACACATTAAGATTACACCCATTTTAGTGATGGGTAAACTTGGCTGCAGCAGTTAAAGTATTTAGCCAAAAGTGAGAGGAAAAAGAAAGAACAGAAAAGACATACTGATACTAAGTCCCTTGCTGTAGCCATTAGACCACACACCCTTACTTTGGGTGAAATATCTATGATGTTGCTATCGAATAGGTATGAAAATAATCCCAAGGCAAACAGATGTTAAGATAAACTGGTTATTAGATACTTAAATTGTAAGCTCTTTAGGGCAGTCTTTTGGTTCTGTGCTTTTACAGTGGCTAGTGCAAAGGTGCGACTGCAAATAAATACTAATAAATCTAGTGGTTAGAGGAGAGGGCAAGGCTTTCAGACATTATACTGCTGTGACATACCAGGGCACAATTCACCAGTGGCGGGGGGAGGACGTGTCACCCAGAGGTGCTGACTTTCCACTTTCCCTGGGGGTGCTCCATCCCAGGCCCTGCCCCCACACCACTCCTTCCTCCAAGGGTCCACCCCTGCTCCGCCTCTTCCTGCCCCCACTCCGCCCTCTTCCCCAAGCACACCCTGTCCTTGCTCCGCTCCCTCCCCCCAGTGCGTCCTGCATACCGCTGAACAGCTGATCACGGTGGGTTGGAGGCACTGGTGAGGTGGGGGAGGAGCTGATCAGTGGGGCTGCCAGTGGGTGCTGAGCACCCAGTAATTTTTTCCAGTGGGTGCTCCAGCCCTGGAGCACTGACAGAGTTGGTGCCTATGGTGTCACCTCTTCCCTGCAACTTTGGGTGCCTCACAATGCCTTGCTGAAGTAGCTCCCAACTCAAAAACAGCCTTCCAGCATGCAAGCCACACTGAGTGTCTCTGTGTAACTGTAGTCTGCCCAAAGTCCATCAGATGTGTCTTTTTGTCCTCTCAGGTGCAGAGAATGCAATGTTCAGAGAGAGAGAGAGGGGTGCCTTGGGGTGTCCTTTTATAGTTTCAATCCCCCTCTTGAAAAATGTTTCCACTGAGACAAAGTCTATATGGAAGAATGTTCCCTGCTGGGTTTCCCTCCCCCACGACCTGCTTGAACTTTCTTGGTTTTCCCTTCCTGCTTAATGACTCTGTTTACTGCTTAAATGCAAATTAAGACAAGCACACAGTCCTCTGTTTAGGACCAGACCTGTTTGCCAACTTCTGCTTGGGCAGGGCTGTGGGGTTTGGAACATGTGGTAATAACGTCATACAGGGAAATCTTATAACTTCACATACAACGTCGACACACATTTTAATCAGGACAATATTGACCAGTTTTCAAATAATACCTCTCAAGGCCTACTTTGTACACAGATTACTACAAAAGCAGAGTGTGAATTTTCTGTCAACTACCCATCAGAGTGATGAAGGATCATCTCTATTTCCCTTAAGCCCTCTGTGAGACTGAAGGGAAGTGCCCACACTGCACCACAGTCTGAGGCTGGGTCTACACTACCCGCCTGAATTGGCAGGTAGAAATCGACCTCTCGGGGATCGATTTATCGCGTCCCAATGGGACGCGACAATCGATCCCCAAATCGACGCTCTTACTCCACCCAGCGGAGGTGGGAGTAAGCGCCGTCGACGGGAAGCCGCAGAGGTCAATTTTGCCGCCATCCCTACAGCGGGGTAAGTCGGCTGCGATACGTCGAATTCAGCTACGCTATTCGCGTAGCTGAATTTGCGTATCTTAAATCAACCCCCTCCCGTAGTGTAGATGTAGCCTGAGACTACAGGGATGCGAATAGCTCTGTGCACCAAAGTGCTGCATTGTAACGTCCCCTGTGTGGACGCTGAGGGTGAAAACTGAAAGGTTTCTAGTTAGAATTAATATAATCCTTTTGATGAGGCAAACTAGGAACCTTTTAGTTCGTGCCCACAGCATCCTCATGGAGGAGTTACAGCAAAACATTTCGGCATGCACTGCTATTCATGCCCCCGTAGTCCAAACAGTGGGGCAGTGTAGACAACATCTAACACCCCTACGCTGTGTATCAGACACAGTAGCTGTGGGCTATTCTGGTAAGCCAACCCAAGGCTTTGAAAGCAAAGAAGCCACGGACCTGAAATCCATGTGCCAAATGGTGAATCCACAAAATGACGCACAGCGCGATCAGTGCCTTAGTCTTCATTGTGTGTTACAGATGGCTACAGTTTATAGTCACACAGGTTTCATTTCACATGGCAGAGAACTGATTTCATTCCATGCATAGCTAATTACGTAGAGGGCAAATCCAGCTGCAGATATGTCCAAACGCTTATGCAGTTTTCTTTTTCTGCTCTGTCTTTTTGGTAAGTAACAAACAGATTTTTGTACTAGTTCATCTTCCAGCTTGATCAAGATCATTAAAGTGGTAACACACAGTCTCTCCTGAATTATGGCAAGTTAACAATCATATTACAAAGTCTCTGGTACCACTAAATTGCCACTCTTGGTTCTCCCAATAGGGGACAATGGCTTTCTGTGTGCTTTGAGCTAATATAACACTGGTCTACAATTTTTGAGAAGTCGTCTGCTTCAGAGATAAAATGTGCTATTTATTATGTATTTTGATGTGCTGAATTCAAATATGACAATTAAAACAACTGATCGGCTACTGTTTCTAAGATATTTAAGTTTTTACATTTTATGTCTATGTATATTGTGTAGATAGCAGAGTTTTAATCCTAAATTGTAAACCTAGATCTTTTAATGTGTTTATGGTTGCTTTACATGATAATATTTCACCTGTCTGGTTTATGTAACACTTTAAAAATCAGCAAAAGGGTTATATAAATAAAATTTATTATGAAACAAAAGGCAAAAAACTATTATGTACATAGTTTAGTCCTATTCAGTGTCTACTCAGCGCTTCTTGGCTTGTCTCTTGTATTCATTAAATGGAGCATCTCTTGTCACTGTCCAGCAATAGTCTGCAAGCATTGATGGGCTCCATTTGCCCTGATAGCGTTTCTCCATTGTTGCAATGTCCTGGTGAAATCGCTCGTCATGCTCGTCGCTCACTGCTCCGCAATTTGGTGGAAAAAAATCTAGACGAGAGTGTAAAAAATGTATCTTTAGTGACATGTTGAAACCAAGGCTTTTGTATGCTTGAGGAGGTTTTCCACCAACAACCTTGTTGTTGTCTGCCTTGTTGTTTCCGAGAAAATTTATTGCCACTAACTGGAAGGCTTTCCATGCCGTCTTTTCCTTGCCACGCAGGGCATGGTCAAATGCATCATCTCGAAGAAGTTCACGAATCTGAGGACCAACAAAGACACCTTCCTTTATCTTAGTTCCACTTAACCTTGGAAATTTTCCACGGAGGTACTTGAAAGCTGTTTGTGTTTTGTCAATGGCCTTGACAAAGTTCTTCATCAGACCCAGCTTGATGTGTAAGGGTGGTAACAAAATCTTCCTTGATTCAACAAGTTGTGGATGCTGAACACTTTTCCTTCCAGGCTCCAATGGCTGTCGGAGTGATCAATCTTTCTTGAGGTAGTGGGAATCTCTTGCACGACTATCCCGTTCACAGAGAAAACAGCAGTACTTTGTGTATCCAGTCTGCAGACCAAGCAAGAGAGCAACAACCTTCAAATCACCACAAAACTGCCACTGATGTTGGTCATAGTTTATGCACCTCAAAAGTTGTTTCATGTTGTCATAGCTTTCCTTCATATGGACTGCATGACCAACTGGAATTGATGGCAAAACATTGCCATTATGCAGTAAAACAGTGTTAAGACTCGTCTTCGATGAATCAATAAACAGTCTCCACTCATCTGGAGCGTGAACGATGTTGAGGGCTGCCATCACACCATCGATGTTGTTGCAGGCTACAAGATCATCTTCCATGAAGGAGAATGGGACAAGATCCTTTTGACGGTCACGGAACCTGGAAACCCTAACATCACCTGCCAGGAGATTCCACTGCTGTAGTCTGGAGCCCAACAGCTCTGCCTTACTCTTGGGTAGTTCCAAATCCCTGACAAGGTCATTCAGTTCACCTTGTGTTATGAGGTGTGGTTCAGAGGAGGAGGATGGGAGAAAATGTGGGTCCTGTGACATTGATGGTTCAGGACCAGAAGTTTCATCCTTTTCCTCGTCTGACTCAAGTGAGAATGATTCTGGTGCATCAGGAACTGGCAGTCCTTCTCCGTGGGGTACTGGGCGTATAGCTGATGGAATGTTTGGATAATGCACAGTCCACTTTTTCTTCTTTGACACATCTTTCCCAACTGGAGGCACCAGGCAGAAGTAACAATTGCTGGTATGATCTGTTGGCTGTCTCCAAATCATTGGCACTGCAAAAGGCACAGATTTCCTTTTCCTGTTCAACCACTGGCGAAGATTTGTTGCACAAGTATTGCAGCATATGCGTGGGGCCCACCTCTTGTCCTGGTCTCCAATTTTGCAGCCAAAATAAAGGTGATAGGCTTTCTTAACCAGAGTGGTTATACTGCGCTTTTGGGATGCAAAAGTCACTTCACCACAAACATAGCAGAAGTTATCTGCACTGTTCACACAAGTACGAGGCATCTCTGCTCACTTTGGCTAAACAGAACTGTGTCCCTTTGCAAAATCAAACACTGACAAATAAGAGAGCACGACACTGTACGATTTCTAGAGCTGATATAGGGCAATTTGTTCAGCAGAGTGATGTAAGCTTCGTTATGATTGCATCGTCCATGACTTCTAGGAATAACATGATGCAATTCATATCATGTATGACGCAATACCAGCCTCAGATTGCATCATTCATTGCCTGTAATTGCTGCAATCTGGTTAATTCTTCTCCCTAAACGTATGAATTGTTGCTTGTTTCTAGAAAACTTCATGCTGATGTTGCTTTAACAGTTACAGGAAAGGCACGTAGTGCAGTACATTGTGTGGAACATTGTTCATGAAAAAAAAATAACCCATGGAAAGCCAGCTCCCTCTGGCAAAAGCAGCAAGATGTGGATTCATCATCTCCCTAGGTGAAGGAAGGAGCAGGGAAAGGAAAAAAACAGTCAGGTATACAAGGCAGCCTCACTTCTGCATCTGACTTAATTGGCTGCTAATTACTCATTGTCATCTATCTGCTTAATCAATATCTTTGGTAAAACCACTGTCCTTCTAAGCAGTGCAGGCATGACATTAGCTCTCCCCGTATGGTATTTAAAGCATAGTTCCTTCTCCCTTCAAGTAAAGAAGCCACAGCAGTGTTATTTCTCTAATACATGGCTCATTACTAACTTCCCTCTTATCTAATGCAGCCTAGTTATGGATTAGTTAATTGCTTGGTCATGCTTTCTAAACATTTACATGTGTCCAATCATTATGGGTATTAGAGATACATTTCTCCCAGGGGAAACCCGGAAATATAGCTTCCTATAGATTTGCAGAGAACTTGAATATAACATCTCCCCCTTCAGGTCACTCCAGGTCACCAAGATGAGCTTTACTCTCTGTCCTACAGTTCCATCTGAATGAAGGTCTTCTTGTTTACTGAAGTCCCTTCCTTAGCATATCTGTCAGAGGACATCTGCAGCTATTTGACAGGCTTGGTAAATTTCTATTTCAATCGATACATCTTTGATCATTTTGGCCTCCAGTTTTTCTCCAGCTCTTCCATGTTAGAATTTTCTCCATCTCTCTCCAGCTTATTTGCATGCTGGTCATTCTGTGCACTGCAAGGAGATGACATCCTTGTGCCTTGACGCTGTTGGGCTCTGAACTCAGTGTGACATTTCTAGTAGGTACAACACCTCAGAGATGCTTGTACACTTACATAAAAACCAGGTCCAGCGAGCAAGTATAATAGCATCACATATAAGCAATCAGGTGGGCAAATGGGTTATAGAGTTTCCCATGGCTATAGCTCATGTGCCCAAAATAGCTGAATCTCTCCAGTGCTGGCCTCTCAGGATGAGACTGCATAAGTTGCTCGTAGCCCTGGTCTGGGGCTGGAAGGAGATCACTGGTGCAAAGGAAAAGTGTTCACACCACACCATCCTTTACGCGTTGCTGGGATAGTTGCCCAGACAGCAGTGCCGTCCACTCCGGAGGCCAGGGCAGCCCTAACCTTCAAGCTTGTCTCTATGTAGGGTCCTACCAAATTCAAAGTCCATTTTAGTCAATTTCACAGAGGATTTTAAAAATAGTCAATTTCATTATTTCAGCTATTTAAATCTGAAATTTCAGTCTTGTAACTGGGGGCCCTGACCCAAAAGGGAGTTGTGGGGGGAGGGGGAGGTCACGCTATTGCCACCCTTACATCTGGGCTGCTGCCTTCAGAGCTGGGACCTCAACCAGAAGCCACCAGTCTCTGGCCGCCCAGCTCTGAAGGCAGCAGCCCAGAAGTAAGGGTGGCATGGTATGGTATTGCCACTCTTACTTCTGCATTGCTGTTGGCGGGGTCTCTGCCTTCAGAGCTAGGCGCCTGGCCAGCAACCGCCACTCTCTGGGCACCCAGCTCTGAAGGCAGGAGCATAGAAGTAAGGGTGGCAATACTGCGACCCCCCTACAATAACCTTCTTCCCCCCCCAGGCCCTCTTTTTGGTCAGGACCCCCATTTTGAGAAATTCTGGTCTCCCCCATGAAGTATGTAGAATGGGGTAAAAGTACACAAAAGATCAGATTTCACAGCCCATGACACATTTTTCACAGCCGTGAATTTGGTAGGGTCCTATCTATATGGGTGGGTTTGTACTCTTAGCATGGTAAGGGAACTATGGAGTGGGATTGTGTACTCCTATTGCAAGGACTAAGGTTGTGTCACTTCTTCCAAGTCTCCTGGAGCCCCTCCTCCCTTTCTTTCAAGTCAAGGGACATGTGCAATCCAGCCCTCAATGTCCAAATCCCACCCTAAGACCAAATTCTTCCCAATGATGACAGTAGAGTTGTGTTGGCACAGTTATGCCCCTAATGCTCATTTCCTGGTGGAGGGATCCTACACCTGGCATTAAACCTCTATTGTGCTGAAATTTCAGAGAGCAGCTTTGAAGTGAGAATTTTGGCACCCAGAAAATTTCCAGGATTCTAACCAAAAATAGCCATAATCATGGCGGGAAACATACCATCACACCTGTGGATATATAGGGGGAAAATACACATCCCGTCCATGTGGTGGGAGCACCCTTGCAAAGGCACAAAGCTCTCCTACAAGAATCGAGTCTTCCTTCTCCACAGAACAAAGACTTCACAGAATTACACAGTCGTTACAGAGCAGAAATAGTTTCTCTCTCCCTCTGATATTTCTAAGAGGCCAGGGAGGAAAGAACATGGTGAGCGATTGAATGGTACAGGGAGGCTGCTTCAGATGGCAAGATCAGCAGAGGGAGAAGGCTCTCACACCAACAGTGTAAGGGACAGAAAGAAGGGGGCGCTAGCTGAACAGTGGGAGTGAAGGAGGCGAGTACAGAGACAAGGGAGGGGAGTGTTCTTAAAGCAAGGAGTCCAGGCAGGCAGTACGATGAAGTGAGAAAGGTAAAAAAAAAAATGGCAAAAGAAAATAGGAGAAGGGAGGGTGGAAAGAAAAATGAAGGTAACAGAGGGGAAAGGAGAGGAGATAAAAGACCAGGATCATCGAGAGAGGGAGAGGGAAATGATAGGGTAAGGGGCAAAAGAAAGAGGATTATGGGGGCTTAAAGAAGGGAACTGGGGGAGGGAAATACATTGAACCGAAACCTTCACTGTGTTTCTAACAATCCTGTTAAGTCTCATTCACTGCATGAAACACCAGACTGCACACGATGAATTCAGCTCCCAAATTGCACTCTCTGGACTCCATTCTAATCTGCACTAGGCAAACACCCACTGATGTATGGCGTGCAAAATGAGCTTTATTCTCTCCGATTAGAGCTGAGTACATCACATCACCTAAATAAAAGGCAGGTAAAACGTGACTGTCTGGAGCCTGGTTTTCCACCCTCTCTTGGCGGGGATGCGGTTATGCTGTGACGCGCCTCACAGGTTGGTTATGGGTCCCATGTGCCACCCTCTTTATGCTGTTTCTACTTGGGTCAAGGCCCGTCTCCATGGCTGTACAGTGGCATATGAGGGCAGAGCTGCTAGTGCTAACAGGTTCAGACTGTAGGGACCAGAGGTCAAATAACACTTACAGCACTTTATCCTAGTCCCATTTATTTCAGCAATACTTTTGGCTCCCGCATTATACACTCGCTCTGCCATGCAGCAGAACTAGGGAGTGGAGCCATGCTTGCCACGGCACGGCTTCTCTCTGTCCTTGCTATTTCTAAGATGACTGCCGCATTGATAAGCACAGTATTTAATGAGGCAGAGTGGTGGAGTGGGCAATGGAGGGGTCTCAGAAGACCTGGATTCAGTTGCTAATTCTGAGACTCTCCGTGACTTTGAACAAGTTGCTTCACTTCTCGGTGCTTGTTTCCCCTTTGTTTTGTCTTGACTGTAAACTCTTCAGAGCAGGGCTGGTCTCTTACTGCACGTTTGTACAGCGCCTAGCACAAAGGGGTCCCAAACTTGATAGGAGGCCCTAGGCTTTATTGTAATGCAAATAATAGCCATTTCTCGACTACCAAAAGTCCAGTTGACTGCATGGTTTGGCTTAGGGGAGCAACAGAATATTTACAAGGCCAACAACTGAAAGAGAGGTCATTCTCTATTGAGCCTGGACTGAACTCTGATCCCGTTTACACCTGCTGATGTCAAGGTGCTGGCATGGGGAAGAATTTGGACTCTAAGGGTACATCTACACTACAGCGGGGAGTCGATTTAAGATACGCAAATTCAGCTACGTGAATAGCGTAGCTGAATTCGACGTATTGCAGCCGACTTACCCCGTTGTGAGGACGGCGGCAAAATCGACTTCTGCCGCTTTTTGTCGGCGGCGCTTACTACCACCTCCGCTGGTGGAGTTAGAGCGCCGATTTGGGGATCGATTGTTGCGTCCCAACGGGACGCGATAAATCGATCCCCGAGAGGTCGATTTCTACCCGCCGATTCAGGCGGGTAGTATAGACCAGACCTAAGATTCAGCATTTTCGTGAGATGCACTTGCCAAGGAGAGTTCTGATGTGATTCAAATTCTTATCTATTATACTCCGTGACAAAGGCCCATTTGGTTGGGGTGTTGGAATATTGCCTGCACAATCCTCTGCTGACTAGATCCTTGGGTAAATCTGCTTTGAACAGGTAACTAATCTAGTGATAATTTAGCTACATGAGTGAGCCAACCTAATTCCCATTTATTTTCATTAGGCTACTGCTCTCTCCTGCCCACTTCACCTGGGCTGAAATCCAGCTGATGGGAGCTCAGAGAGGGTGCTGGTAGAATCCAGACCTGAAGACAGTTGCTAAATGGACATTCATCCAGAAGGTAGATTTTTATTTAATTTAAATTTTAATAGACTTATTTCAAATACCAATCAATCAATCTACCTACTGCTAGGAGGTCTCTCTTAGTGCTATTCTTGCATAGATTTCAAGAAAAGTATTTTGGTCTGATCACAGATCAGATCTACACCTCGATTAAGCAAAGCACTTAAGTGCATGCTTAAGTTTGAGTATGTCAGTAATACTCTATCCCTACTCAGCAAAACACTTGAGCATAGGTTAAATTGCCTTAAGGCTAAGGACTTGAGTCTGTTAATGAAATTATGCTAGATTTGAACCACAGTAACTGCCTAATCAGTCCACACACAGTTAGTTAAACTAACAGTCTTATTAGTGGGATATTTTATTGATTCCAGAGCTAGTTTAATTTATTGAATATTTTGGGGATGAAAAATAGCTCTTCAACCCCATTGAAAATAAATGTGAAAATTTTCATTTTGTTTGAAATTTTCCAATTTTTCAACAAATAAATTGGCAATTGAATATTTTTACTGAAACAAAACACTTGTTGAAAATGGATTCCACACTCACCCCAAGTTTCATTTTTCAATCAAAAACCACATTTTTGTGGACTTCTAAAAAAGTTTAAGTGCCTTGTAAAAAAATAATTTGCATTTTCCAAGCAGGTCTAATTAAAACAAGTAACTCCTGGCTCTTGCTATTCTGGAGAACTAAGGAGCTGAATTCAGATCCATCATATGTCAACATCCATCATGTGGAAGTTACTACTAGACCAGTTTCAGAGTGGTGGTCGTGTTAGTCTGTATCAGCAAAAACAACAAGGAGTCCTTGTGGCACCTTAGAGACTAACACATTTATTTTTGTGTTGTGCTTTTGTGGGCTAAAACCCACTTCATCAGATGCATGGAGTGAAAAATACAGTGAGCAGTATAAATATCACAGCACATGAAAACATGGGAGTTGCCTTACCAAGTGCGGGGACAGTGCTAACGAGGCCAATTCCAGGAAGGTGGAAGTGGCCAGTTCTCAATAGTTGACAAGAAGGGGTGAATATCAAGAGGGAAAAGTGCTTTTGTAGTGCTAAGGAGGCCAATGCAATCAAGGTGACCCCCCACTTGGTAAGGCAACTCCCATCTTTTCACGTGCTGTAATATTTATACTGCTTACTGCATTTTTCACTCCATTCATCTGATGAAGTGGGTTTTAGCCCGTGAAAGCTTATGCCCAAATAAATTTGTTAATCTCTAAGGTGCCACGAGGACTCCTCTTTGTTTTTACTACTAGACCAGATACTCTCAGGGGAGATTCTTGGACACAAAAACACACACACACACGGCAAGATGTCCTACACTGGAGAGAAGGCTAAATTGTTATTGTTTGGCACTTCTATTACATTAGCTCTTAGAAGCCCCAACCAAGATAGGGGACCCATTGTGCTAGATGCTCTCTCTCTATGTAATAAGAAACAGTCCCTGACCCAAAAATCATACAGCATAAATAGACAAAGGGTGGATGAAAGAAAATACTATATTATCCCCATTTTAGAGATGGGGAACTGAGGCACAGAGAAATTAAACAACCTGTCCTGCCTGTTGCACAAAGTCTAGAGCAGAGCCAGGAACTGAGCCTCAGTCTCGGAGTCCCAGTTCTTAACAATGACACTATCCTCAATGTTAATCTTGAAATTCTATGAGCTGATTAACAGTCTGTTTGCACAGTCAGAACCTGATGCCAAGGGAGCAAGATCAGCTCTGGTTGGAGAGGTTGCGGTTAGCTAATTGGTTATTTTTTCTTGAGAGAGTTGAATCTTAGCTAGAAAAAGAGCTGGTGAGTGGTGCATAGAATTATGCTAACAGCAAAGATAAAATTTATCAGCGAAGTTGTTCTCTGGCCCAGACAGTCTATCGTTTGTGATCCTGATCCTGATGGCACAGCCGAAGTTCAGACATCTGCAATGTATCATGCATGGCAGCTCACTAGCTCACAAGGGAATTATCAGATGGAAATAAATTGTAAACAGAATAAGCTATATAGAGCATCATGGCTGTGTTAGATGGAAAATGGAAATTCGCATATTACTATGTTAGAGCAATTCAAACCTTGAGAGAAGTGTAAGTGATGGAGGATAATCTAGCTACCTAAATTTGGGAAGGAGCCACTTCAAAAAGAAAATATTAAAGTGTAAAATGGGTTTATGAAAGGGAATGAATTACTTAGCCCAAAATTGAAAGTGATTAAAAACTGGTGCATGATCCTGCAAATAGACTTGTGTGCAGAGATCTCCTGCATGGATTCACAATGACGTGATGTTAGTCTGTCCATGAGTAAAAATCAGAATGTGCAGAGCTCTTCTCAGGAAAGGGAAACAAATGAGGCCCTTTATAATACTAATGTAACTTGCGTAAGTCTTGGTCTCGCAGTTGTAGTTCATAAACCAGGTTGAAATTTTGATGAAAAAAGGATTTGATAAAAAAATTTAAAAAAATCCCCAAAGCCATTTTTTTTTGGTTTAAAAAAAAAAAATTGAAGTGAGAAATGTGAATTTTTTTTTTAAAATCGAAAACTGCTAGCCCCCCACACTTTTGGGTGAGTTGGTTTCTTGCCAAAAGAATTAGAACATTTTCATGTGCCATTGTGATAAAAATGAAAAAAGGTTAATCATTTCTGGCAAAAACTTGGTATTTTTTTTTACCAAATTCTAGAAGTTAACTTTCTGGTTTCCCTAACCTCTGAAAGCCTGAAGACAGCAATTTCCATCTGCCCTTTGAAAAATATCTGCCAAAGATTTTTAGCTTTAGGGCTTTGATCCTGCATCATAGAGTCCAAGTTTGAAGCCAGAACAGACCACCAGATCATCTGGTCTGAACTCCTGTGTTTCTCAAGCCACCAACACTACCCAAACACTAACTCCAACCACCAAAATGAGAACAGACTCTTACAGCCCACAGGAGACTAGACTGTTATGGCCACAGGCAGAGAATAGGAGGGACCGAGGTGCACCAATCCCTGAGTCATTTGAAATGGCAAGGAAATGATTAAGTGAGATATACCCAGAGAACCCTAGCAAGTGACCCACACCCACAGGCTACAGAGAAAGGCAATCTCCCCGTCCCCCCCCGCGGGCCACTGTCAATCTGATCTTGGGGAAATTCCTTCCTGACCCCACATACAGTGATGTGAGCAAGAACCAACCAGCCAAGCACCTGAGAGAGGGACTGCTTGGTACCACCTCAGAGCCCTCACCTACCACATCCAATGTCCCATCTCCAGCCATGGCCATCCCGGATGTTTCAGAGGAAGGAGATTTAACCCCTCCCCCTGTCATTCTCTGAAGACACTGTTGGGGGGTGGCGGCGGGGGAAAGGAAATCCCTTTATGATCCCTGTACGTGACTGGTTGAAACCCTGAAGCATGAGCTTTTAGGAACATAAGACAAAGTAAGTCCCAGGCCTACTGAGCCCTGCATCCTACCATCACAAGCAACCCCCTCAGATAATCACACTCAGATTTGTCCACCTCGCTTTCAAAATTAAGTAAGTTGTTTGCTCCTACAACTCCTATTGGGAAGCTGTTCCAGAACCTCGCTCATCTTGTGAGTGGATGGATGGCTGTGCCTGCACCTAGCCCCATTGGTAGGAACAGTCTCTATGTTTCAAGAGTGATGTCTCAGGCCTTGTTTACACCAGAAAGTTGTACTACCTCACTATACAGCTAGGAGGAACTATCCCACCAGTGGGGATACAGATGTATCAGTATAAAGGTGCTTTATTACAGTATAGATATTTTTGTACAGGAAGAAGGATAACAGTACCAGTATAAGTCACCTTTATACTGGTTGTCACGCTGTCTGGTGTAGCTCATGACGATGAGTGCTTACCTCAGGGCAGACTGTCAAAAGCAGGGCAGACACCCCAAACTGGGAGATATGTTCTATAAATTAGATTTCACCAACCTAGTACCAAATGGGAACTCCCAAAGTTCTACAGGAATCACAGACAGTCCCCTTAGTCCAGCTAGCCTGGGTGGCAAGATAGACTGGAGTGTCTATGTGATAAACAGGGCTGCCCGGGAGGGGAGGGGGGGCGGAGGGAGGCAAGTGGGGCAATTTACCCCAGGCCCCACAGGGGCCCCCATGAGACTATAGTATTCTATAGTATTGCAACTTTTTTATGGAAGGGGCCCCCAAAATTGCTTTGCCCCAGGCCCCCTGAATCCTCTGGGCAGCCCTGGTGATAAATGGTCACATACACCAAAAAAACATAAATAAATCACAAATATTCTAGGTTACTTCCAGTCCCAAGAGACCAGTGACTCATCCAGGTCAAGTTGCACCCTAGATCTCATACCAAAGACAACACTGGTAGCCAATTCTATAGTAAACTAACCCTAGGTTTATGAGTTAAGAAAAGAAATGAGAGTTACTGAGAAGTTAAAGCAGGTAAAATACATGTACAGGTGAATGACAGTCTATAATTCCAAATGGTAGCAGAGATGTAGTAATCTACCAGTTTCCCAAAAGTCTTCCCAGGGTACCCAGATGGTCTCTGGGGACGTCTGCTTTGCATCTGGTACCCTTCCCTGTAAGAGCCCAAACAGTCCAGAGATGAAAGATTTTCTTTTGTATCCATATTTATATTCATTCTCTTGGAACAATCTGACAGGACAGCTATCAAGCTATAACCACAAGACAGTGGTTTCTTCTTTGATGGCCATGAGAGAGGGATGCTTTTAGAGTCTTTGGACTCTGAATGCCCTATGCAATGACCACTCACTTTGAGGTGCCTGAGATGCATTACCTTTCTGATAAGAGTCCTTCATCTGCATTACACAAGGTTTCTTTCATGTGTGGAGGGTTATTTAGTTACTGGGGGCATATACAATGCAAAATGTCTGCTATTACATTATAGCAGGATACAGATAAGTGAAAACAATGCATGTAACATCCCATTTGTTTCCCCGGGGTTTAAACACCAAATACATTTTATACATTTAACAATCACTTAGATCTATACTAATACCCTAGTGAATTGGCCTGGGGCTTTGGCATGAGCTGGCACCTGGTCTGCCAGTGTCACACTGATATAACTGCATTCACACAAGGGCTTGGATTGGTTTAACTATTTGTTTAAAAAAAAAAAAAGAATCCCACCATAACCAGCATAGTTATGCCATTATAACTTTCAAGCGTAGACCAGGCCTAAGTAGCATTAACAAAGTACCTTTCTTAACTCAAACCTGTGGAAGTGGACAATTGACAGACCTTGATGGCAATGACATGAATCTTACTTAGTGAAGCTCAGAGAAAACCCCCCACCACCACATAGCTGAATTAGGTTTAAAAAGAATTCTGATTTCCTCATGAAGCCCCTTCAAACAGAGAGAACAAGGCCTATTCTCATTATTACTATACTTTATTATTTTATATTGTAATAGCACCTGAAGATTGGAGCTTCATTATGCTAAGCAGTCTGCACTCACATAGTAAGACACAAGCCTTGCCACAAAGAGCTTACAATCTAAGCAGATAAGTGGTCTGAAAACGGACCTATTATCTCCATTTTACAGATGGAGAACTGAGACACCCAAGCCTCATTTCAGCAAACCATTTAAGTATGTGCCTCACTTTAAGGGCATGAATAGCCCCTATGGGAGTCAATGGAACTAATCATGTGCTTAAGTATCTAGTGGAGTCAGGACCAGGGAGTTTATGCATTGCCTAAGGTCTCATAGGAAGTCTATGAGAGAACTGGGAATTAAACCCTGATCGCCTGACTCCCCATCCAGTGTCTTCACAAAACTATTCCTCCTTCAGATCCAACTATCTTTCTGCATAATAAGGCCAATGGGGGGTGAGGGGGCTCCATTCACCACTAGTCCAGAGCCTCTTCTTGGTCACTCTGGGGATTAGCTCCTGAAGTAGACACTCCTTTCCATGGTTTTCATGCCATCACTCTCCCCCCCCAGTTTGCAGCTATTGTTGCCAACCCTCCAGGATTGGCCTGGAGTCTCCGAGAATCAGCCTTGATCTCCTGGTGA
This sequence comes from Trachemys scripta elegans, assembly GCF_013100865.1. Taxonomy (NCBI): domain Eukaryota; kingdom Metazoa; phylum Chordata; order Testudines; family Emydidae; genus Trachemys; species Trachemys scripta. Next base: position 6,176,052 of record NC_048308.1, on the reverse strand, counting down.
CTACTGAAAGCAATCTGGGAGATTTCAATAGGATATTTTAACAGAGTTGGCAACCCTATCAGAAGCTCTTCTCACTCTCCAGGACCATCAGTGTCTCCTTTGTGACTTAACTCTCTGGCTAGCTCACTCAGCATTCCCGCTTCTGGAGTACAGTCCATCAGCAGGCCTCTCATTCACTGCCCCATGGTACCACTCCCTCAGTGGTTGGTAGGGGAATCCAGGCCCACCCTCTACTCCAGGTTCCAGTCCAGGAACCCTCAGTTTAACAGTTCTAGGCCTTCCTCTCTCAGCCCTCACTACTCCTTCCCACCACACCTAGGTTCCCTTCTCATGCTGTGTGTAGCAGCTCTAAACCTTCCTCTCTCTTCCCAGGGAGTGACTGTTGCCTGCAGCATTCCTCCACCAACAGCCCCCCACCTCCCCCCCTACCTGGCTTTATACGGGCCTTGCCTGTTCCTGCACAGCTGAGCCAGTGCTTAATTAGCTGCCACCAGCCTTTACCTCTCAACCCTCCCCGCCCCATCCCGCTTGCAACCTAATTAGCTGATTGGGCCCACCTGGTCTAATTTAGCTCTTGCAGGGCTAGTGTGGGGTGTCTACCCCGTTACAGCCAAGTACTCATGAAGTTCAGAGTAAAGTGCCATTGAATATTCAAATATCACCAACTGAAAATATCTAATCATTATTTCTCTTTCCCTAGCCTGCATATTGGACTTGAATTTGAAGCCTGGCCACATAAATTACAAACGATTCGCAACTTTTCATTAAAAAAATTTATTTCAGGGCTACTGAGTGACAGTTTAATGCTTCCATTTCTTAACACTACAAATATATATTTTAGCTCAGCTAAAAATTACCACAGACTGTCAGGATTTAAGTGTATCTGTATAATATGTTTCACAGCAAGCTATGGTTATAATAAAAATGATTCTTAGTGGTTAAAGCTGATTTTGTTATTTAATGTTTGCTCATAACTTTATGCCTTAAAAAATGATCCAGGCTTTGGAACCTGCAACAGACTCCCAAAGGGAAGAGGTCTGAGTTCAGTCAGATCCTGCAGGGAAAGAACGGTTGATACACAGGGTACAGTAGCTGAAGGCTTAAGTCTACAAGTGGGAGAATTGCAGAATTCCAGTACAAGGCCTGACATCTGAGGAGGGGGGACTCAGAGAGACCACAAAGGGGTAGAAGAGCAGCGAGCCCTGCAACCATGACAGAAGGAGAATAGAGTTTTCAACTAAACAAAATATTTTGTGAAAAGTGTCTGCATTCCATGGAAGTGTTCATGTTTCATCAGCCTAGTATATCCAAACCCAAAAGCTTTCAACTGAAACACTTTGCTCCTCGTATTCTCCTCTGTGGGTCAGGGTACCTAGCTAGACTACATCTCCCACTATGCATCATGGTCCCCCTCTTGGTGAGGAGAAGTTGAACAGTAGAGTCCCCAGTCATAGTGCGTTATGGGAGACATAGTCAAGCTGGGGAACCCCAGCCCATAGAGGAGAACGGGGACATAAGGAGCAAACTACAATTCCCATGAGGCACTGCAACCATCATTTTTGGCTGACATTTTTCAGTTTTTGGCCAAAATCTTTTCGTTTTCACCAAAAACTTGGGAAATTTCCTTGGAAATTTTACCAAAACAAAAGCTTTTTTAAAAAACTGAATTTTTTCACATACACATGCATATACCAGACCAGCTCTAGGTTTCAATGGAGACCACCCTAAGAATCAGAGATAAGCCATACATCTGGCATCTGGATTTAAACTTTTCCCAAATATTGATTTGTTTAGATAAGAGGTTTTGGTTCAGGCCATTTAGCCTTTATTAGCCATAGGAATAGCATGATGACGTTTCCCATAAAGGGCCTTTACAATAGACTATTCTAAAATGAAACTGGATAGAACATGCATTTATTGATATTATCTCTTTAAAGACCTGCTTTCTGCTGATGGGATTTCTCTATAATGTATGAAGGGGGGGGCAGAAGGGCAGGGATGTAAAATTGTTTGCTGTTTACATACACTTTATTAAGGATTCTTGTGATGTTGTTACTTTCCTATATGAAAGTGTCTTCTAATTATTTATTTACTTGTAATTACAAAGTTACCAAGTTAAAAAAAAACACAAGGTAATGCAAACTACACAAACTTAATTTAAATCTACATTAGGCTTGTGAAACAAGGTAATTAAAGCCATAAAATTCACAGTCAGGTTCCAGGCTTGGAAGATACTTAGGATCTGGGAGGTACTGAGTGCACTCAGCTGCTAATGAAGGTACTAAGGATGCTAACCAGCTCATAGGATTGAACCATTACTACCCACTGTGGGCACAATCCAGAGACCTGCAGTGTTATGCTTAGGTAGTAGAGGCTGAATTGTGAATCTCCTTGCATTTATGGGCTCACTTTAGCATTCTTCTAACCCAGTTTTTGTTGTGTGATTGAGGAGATTATGCCTAATGCAGAACTACTGGGCCAAACCCGAGGAGACCAGCAACTTTATTAAAGGAACACATCACGGCGGGAAACAGGACTGCATTCCCAAATCAGACCGAAGGTCTTGGGCCTCTCATGAGATTCAGCCACAGGATAACGATAGTCAATGAGTTAAGAGGTACAACGGAAATTTGTGCCAACATTCAGTGTGTGAAATTAGGCTAAATTAAGAGCCAGATGCTACCACCCTTACTCTGATTGAAAGTACCTTATTTTGTGAGTACTCCTACTGAGTTCAGTAGGATTACGCAAGGAGTAAATTACTACCTAACATAGATTCATAGAATTTAAAGTCGAAAGGGACTGTCAGATCATCTAGTCTGACTTCCTGTATGCAGCAGGCCGTTCAATTTCACCTAGTTACCCCTCTTTTGAGCTCAGTTACTTGTGTTTGACTAAAGCATAATTTGTGTTTTGGCTACAGCAGGGGTTGGCAACCTCTGGCATGTGGTTCGCCGGGGTAAGCACCCTGGCGGGCCGGGCCAGTTTGTTTACCTGCTGCGTTCACAGGTTCGGCCAATCGCGGCTTCCACTGGCCATGGTTCGCCACTCCAGACCAACGGGGGCTGCGGGAAGCGGCGCGGGCCGAGGGATGTGCTGGCCGTGGCTTCCTGTCGCTCCCATTGGCCTGGAGCTGCAAACCGTAGCCACTGGGAGCCGTGATCGGCCAAACCTGCGGAAGCGGCAGGTAAACAAACTGGCCCGACCTGCCAGGGTGCTTACCCTGGTGAGCTGCGTGCCAGAGGTTGCCGACCCCTGGGCTACAGTATGTCTTCCAGAAAGGGGTGTGGGGAGAAGCCACAATCTGGCTCTAATTTCACAGGTTTTTTTTAATACTTGTTTTCCATGTTCTTAGTGTCTGAGCATTGTAAAAATAAACCTGAGATCAGATTACTCATACTGTAATCTACATTTGCATGGCTATTAATTTTAATAATAGCCAACAGCTATATGGTCCTCTTAATTCCAATCTCAGTATTTTTCACAATGTCCTTTTGTCACAAGGAGTTCTACAGGTTATCTATGTGTTGCATCCAGAATTAATACCTGTTGTGTTCTAATTACTTTGATTTCAGGATGCTTGCTTCTCAGTGACAGGTCAGGAAAGCTTCCTTGGTCTTGGAACTGACGCCAAAGCTGCACTATTTGATTGGTCACCAAGTAACCCCCATATAGGTTACACACTCCAAGTGTGTAAAAACAACGAGGAGTCTGGTGGCACTTTAAAGACTAACATTTATTTGGGCATAAGCTTTTGTGGGTAAAAACCCCACTTCTTCAGATGCATGGAGTGAAAAATCACAGATACAGGCATACAAATACTGGAACATGAAGAGAAGGGAAGAAGTGGGTCTTTTACCCACGAAAGCTTATGCCCAAATAAATCTGTTAGTCTGTAAGGTGCCACAGGACTCCTCGTTGTTTTTGTGGATACAGACTAACATGGCTACCCCTCTGATACTTGGCGCCAAGTGTGTAGTTGCAGGACACCAAATTTATGGCTCATTACAACAATCTATAATCCACTAATCCTCCTTTGTTCTAAAAATGAAGAGGCATTAACTGTCCACTTCACCCTGAATGGTCTCCTACAACACGTTAACTCCTTATGCTAAAAAATCTGTTCCACCTTGCTTTTAGCTGTGACACTGAGTACCTTTCCCGGACTGGAAGAAGAGCTCTGTGTAAGCTTGAAAGCTTGTCTCTCTCACCAACAGAAATTGGTCCAATAGAAGATATTACCTCACCCTCTTTGGTTATTTGATTTCTTGAATATTCTTAATATTCTTAATACTGACCCACAAGTTTTCTCAATCAATTGTCTATACAATTATTAATCAACACCCCAGTCCTGCAAGACACTGAGCATCTTCATCTTCTCTCGATCTTCTCTTCATCACTAGACCAAGCCCATTGAACTCTGGGCGATACTGGAGGTCTTGGTCCTGTGACTGCTGTTGCTGACACTAATCATAATGCTAATCGCTTATTAATCAAGTACACAGTGCTAGTACAATGTAGCCCTGATCCATAATTGGGGCCTCTAGGTGCTACCACAAATCCATAATAATAGGTCCTAATTTCCAGGTGAATTTTAGAACTAGTATTTCTTAGGGCCAGATTCTGCCATCCTTACACTGAGTACCACCTTTATGTTGCAAGTGCTTCTATTTGTTTCAAGGAGACTCCTTGTGGAAAATATGCTGCTAGCATCAATAAGGACAGCAGAATGTGGCCTCTCACTGGTGATAGAAAAGAGACATTCATAAGGATGTATTTTAAAGTGTTTACGTTTCCAGCTTCAACAGAAGGCAAAAAAAAAGGCTAAATGAATAGTTATGAATTGATTTGTGTTCCTACCAAGTCTGAGGGTATGTCTACACTACGAAATTAGGTCGAATTTATAGAAGCCGGTTTTATAGATATCGGTTTTATACAGTCGGTTGTGTGTGTCCCCACATAAAATACTCTAAGTGCATGAAGTTGGTGGACCGCGTCCACAGTACCAAGGCTAGCGTCGACTTCCGGAGCGTTGCACTGTGGGTAGCTATCCCACAGCTCCCGCAGTCTCCGCCGCCCATTGGAATTCTGGGTTGAGATCCCAATGCCTGATGATGCAAAACAGTGTTGCGGGGGGTTCTGGGTACATGTCGTCAGGCCCCTCCCCCTCCGTCAGAGCAACAGCAGACAATCGATTCGCGCCTTTTTACCTGGGTTACCTGTGCAGACAACATACCACGGCAAGCATGGAGCCCGCTCAGCTCAGCTCACCGTCACCATATGTCATCTGGGTGCCGGCAGAGGTGGTACTGCATTGCTACACAGCAGCAGCTAATTGCCTTTTGGCAGTAGACGGTGCAGTATGACTGGTAGCTGTCATCGGCTATCTGGGTGCTGGCAGACGTGGGGTTGCATTGCTACACAGCAGCAGCCTCTTGCCTTTTGGCAGTAGATGGTGGATTGATATCCGTCATCGTCGTATTCCAGTTCAATCAGAGGTACCTGGGCTCTCCACGCTGGGCAAACAGGAAATGAAATTCAAACGTTCGCGGGGCTTTTCCTGTCTACCTGGTCAGTGCATCTGAGTTGAGAGTGCTGTCCAGAGCGGTCACAATGAAGCACTGTGGGATAGCTCCTGGAGGCCAATAACGTCGAATTCCGTCCACGCTACCCCAAATCCGACCCGCAAAGGCCGATTTTAGCGCTAATCCCCTCGTCGGAGATGGAGTAAAGAAACCGGTTTAAAGGGGCCTTTAAGTCGAAAGAAAGGGCTTCGTCGTGTGGACGTGTCCAGGCTTAATTAGATTTAACGCTGCTAAAGTCGACCTAAACTTGTAGTGTAGACCAGACCTAAGATGGAAGGCTTCACATTTCCAAGGGGGATATTCTTTGATACAGGCAATACAGTTTTACGTAGCAGAGACCCTGAAGACCTTTCAGACTTGAGGCTTTGAAGGAGGTCAGCTATCATCTGAAAACATCTTCAGCACGGGGTCAAGAAGATCAGAATTTGAGTCGAAGGCGTGGGCAGGGCTAGATTTTGATGCCTTTACTCACACTGAGTAAATACCTCACTACTCAAACAGTCACATTGACTTCAATGGGGCTACTTCCAGAATAGAATTCTACTCGATGTTAGTGAGGATGGCAGAATCTTGTTGATTTTATTATACTGTATTGAAAAGTTTGAAGTTTTGGAGCTTTTTGGTTATTTTTTGTTCTCGTTCTATTTTTAATATGCCTTTATGATTTTTTTTTAAATCTGTAGTTACTTCTTTTCATTGGCTCACTTCTTATTTTGGGTATTGCAACATAGTGATCTAATCTCTTTATGATGCATCTTCATTGCAATGTCATTTAAATTTATTTCTAATGCTATTCATTTCTAAGCAGAAGCTACTGTTACTATTAATTAATAATTTTTGCTCTGCACTTCTTACCAGATGTCCCAACCCAATAAATCTGCTATTAATTTAGACTAACTGACAATCTTAGGCTTCCTGAGTATAAGATTAGAAACCCCACAAAGGAGCAGAAAAATAATTTGAGTAACTAAAGTAAATATAAAAAATGGCTAGTTCCTGATTTAGGATTGGATTGTGGCACCCAGTTTAATATTACTAATCGCTTAGTCACACAAAGTCAGTGGAACTACTTGTGAGAGGAAGTGCTCACCAACTTGATTTACGGATGCACAATCTAGTAGAGCTGGTCAGAAAATATTTTCTTTCCCTTTAGAAATTTTTGATTAAAACAAAAAAAAAATCATTTTTTGTTCTAAATTTGTATCAAGAAAACGTTGACTTTTTGTCAAACAAAACCCAAACATTTTTAGTTTTCCAATTCAAAGGGAAGCTGATGCTTAAAAAAAAAATCATTTAGTCAAAACCCATTTTTTTGGCAGTGTCAGTGGAAAAAAATTCAACCAGCCCTGCAATTTAACCCTTACTAGGGTTTTTAGGGTGGTAATAAAAAAGTCACAAGATGTGATACCTGCATTTCTCATAAAGTTGTAGGATATTCATAGGATCTTTGATCAAATTTTACACCACTAACTTTGTTTGTAAACTGATAATATAATACTGTACACTGTAGCAATAAGGATAACAAGGGTAAAGCTCATCAGAGTAGGAGACAGAGCTTTCTTGGTGTTTGACCCAAACTCTGGACTGACATCCCTCAGGAACTAAGGACCAGGCTAAACCTTACCACCTTCCGCTCTAAGTGCAAAGGGCATTTATTTGATCTGCCGCCTCTAAAAAGCATGTGGCACCATGCGTATGGATATACTAAAAAAATTACAAAATAAAACACTCCTCTGAACACACTTCTACCCCAGGGGGAGGATGAGAGAACATACATGAGACAGATGTTAGTCATATTGCTTGATGCACTACTGGAAGGTGCACAGATACCATGGTGATGAACACTGTTTAAGAACCTATGCCGCATAGAAACTTAATTTGGGGGTAGAAATAATACACCCTTACAGACCAATATGAGAGTCCTAAAAATAAATAAATGCTGCAATGCACTTCAGGAATCATCACTCATAAGTGATAGTACCGGAAGTACTGAGACACCCCCCAAAAAGTGCCAGAATGGCTTTCCAGAATGACTTGAGCCCTGCTACAGACCTGCTATTGCTCCTTCTCCCTTTAAAGTCAAAGTGGGTTTTGCTTTTGAGTTCAGTGGGAGATGCACTGGCTGTATTTGATCTGATCTCACTGCTGGTTCAGTACTGGTCTGATACAATGCCCATTGTAGTTCGTGCAGATTCCCACTGATTTGAATGGGCTTTGGATCAGGCCCTAATTCCACTGCAAGAGGAAGAATAATTTTCATGTTAAGTCTCACTAAAAGATTTCCTTTCTAAGACACCTATAGGGGACTTTTTACAGACTTACTGAATTTGATAAAGCATACTTGGCAATTACATTTATACTCTGTGTGAGCCTCATTATGTCCAAGTGATTTTCTATTATGAGATTTTTTGGGGGGTGGAGGGGAACAAGGGGACATATTCGCAATGAATTTTAGAATCTTCAAATTCAGAGGTTTGCATTTCACTGTGATTTTGTGAAAAAGGTCCATGGTTTCATGAAATACTCAGAACTTTTGCAGTTTCTTTGGTTGAAAGGAAGTCTGTTTTGGATATTTATTTATTTAAGAAACTGTTGCAGAATCTTTATTTTCCAAAGCCTCAATATAGGGCCAAATTTGACCCAGCAGCATCTGTTTTAATTAACTGGTGCTAGGATGTTGAAATGCCCTGCCATTTACTGACACTCATTCTTGGATCTCAGCTATAGAATCCTGAAGCCAAGTGTGAAAAATTCTTCTCCATCTGCTTGACTGGCACACTCTGTTGACATGCTGCCTGGGTGGCTTTCTTTCCACCATTGACTGTCAGAGTATTGGTGGGTGTTTGTCGCAGAAAGGCCTTGTCTCTGAGAACACTATTTTGACTCACTTTCTGATCATCAAAGGACCAGCTGCTACTCTCATTCAAGTCAATGACAAAACTTTCCAGTTTTATGCCGGCCTAAGCCCCTGGGTGTAGACTGTGCTAGCTTGATGGAAAAACTCTTCCGTAGACCTGGCTTTAACTAGGCAGGGTCAGCCCCTAATTGACAAACAGAGGGCTGGTCTACACTGAAAACTTACATCGGCATTGCTACATCTCTCGGAGTGTGAAAAATCCATACCCCTGAAAGACGGAACTATGCCGGCCTAAGCCCCTGGGTGTAGACTGTGCTAGCTTGATGGAAAAACTCTTCCGTAGACCTGGATCCTGCCTCTCGGGGAGGTGGATTAACTACTACAGCAACCAGAGAAGCCCTCTCATTGCTGTAGTGAGCGTCTACACCGAAGCACGACAGGAGTACAGCTGCTGCAGCTGTCGTATTTTAAGGGTTGACATACCCTGAGCCTAACAAGGTGGGTAAGTAATATTAGTGGATTGGCACAGGTGTCAGGCACTTGGCTAAGGCAGCATAAGGAATCAGTGATGGATCACTGGGCTTGACATTAACACCATAAACTAAGGCTAGGTCTACACTACCCGCCTGAATCGGCGGGTGGAAATCGACCTCGCGGGGATCGATTTATCGCGTCTCGTCGGGACGCGACAATCGATCCCCGAATCGGCGCTCTTACTCCACCAGCGGAGGTGGGAGTAAGCGCCGTCGACAGAAAGCCGCAGAAGTCGATTTTGCCGCCGTCCTCACAGCGGGGTTAGTCGGCTGTGATACGTCAAATTCAGCTACGCTATTCACGTAGCTGAATTTGCGTATCTTAAATCGACTCCCTCCTGTAGTGTAGATGTACCCTAAGTCACTGGCGTTACAGTGGTGTGAAATTGGTGTAAGAGGGAGAGGCGAATCAGGCCCAAGAATTAGGCCTTTTTGCCCTCTAGAGTGAACACTAGACTCACCAGCCTCTCACTCAACCTAATGGAGAACAAACATTTGCACCTAAAACCCAACAACTGCAGATTTTTTGATGAAAAAAATTGAAATACAAAATATTTTTTTGGCAAAGTCATTTCCCAATTTTTCAAACAGCTGTACTAAGAAGTGATTTTAATTGAGTTCCATTCACACTAGCTGCCTGGAGAATTTATGCCCGGTTGTTGCAGTATTTATTCAAAGCAAGGCTGAATCCTCATCCTGGCAGAAATTACCACTGGACTGCATATTCACGGGAAAAGTGGGGGTATTTTCCCCCCACCTGCCTAAAATATTTTGGAATTTAAATTGCCGTAATGTCAGAAAAAGTGCAGTGACTCTGAAAATTTCCCCCCCAGAGTAAAGATCATGGCAGTTGGATTCCTGAATTCCCTAGTTCTATTCCCACCTCTAACACTGACTTGCCCTAAAAGGCACAGTCAGCTTTTTTTTTTTTTTTTTTTAAATCACATTTTGGTCTGATTTTTTTAAAACCCATTATTGTTACAACTAACGGCTCCAGGTGAGTAGAAGTGAAAGATGTGGAAGGAAACATGGCAGTCTGTGCATTTGAAAGCAGGTCAGCTGCTCTGACTCAACTGTGCAGGGGAATAGTCCACCCTCCCCCTCCTCTGTTGTTTCACTCTGCTCAGATTTTATCTCTGGGGAAACCAATGGTTATGGCCTTGATATTCCCTGCTGTGTGTGAATAGGCAGGGAGAGGGTAGAGAATTGGAGTAGCTTTGGCTTCCCTTTTTCCCCTAGCTGGGTGCCCAACGGGAAAAAGCTGCTCCACAAAAAGGAGCGACGTACCTAAAGCAAGGTGAGGAGCAAGGGAAGAAAATGTGACCCTGAATCACAATTCATTCTCGGGTCGCTCCTGCAGTGTAGCTATGTGCTGCCTCTTACTCAGGGTGGATTGGGACTACTCAGGAAGTAAGTTGGCGTAAGGGGCTCAGAACCCAGAGACTCTACAGGTTAGGCCTCACAACACAAAATCATTCTTTCCATTTTAGTCCAGATGGGTAAATGAAGGCTCAAAGGTTACATGAGTTCAGCCCCGCATCACACAGAATGTCAGTGGCAGAGCCAAGACTAGAATTCAGCCCTCAAAAGAAAATATTTCTCTTTGGGTACGTCTATACTTACCCGCTGGTTCGGCGGCCAGCAATCGATCTTCTGGGATCGATTTATCGCGTCTTGTCTAGATGCAATAAATCGATCCCGGAAGTGCTCGCCGTCGACGCTGGTAATCCTGCTCTGCGAGAGGAGTAGGCGGAGCCGACAGGGGAGCCTGCCTGCCGCGTGTGGACCCACAGTAAATACTTTTAAGTTCGAACTAAGATATTTCGACTTCAGCTACGTTATTCACGTAGCTGAAGTTGCGTATCTTAGTTCGAACTGGGGGCTTAGTGTGGACCAGGCCTAAGATAGAGAAATAGTAGCCAGTTCTATATATTCGTTGAGCAGAGAATTTAAAGCACCATGCAACTATACAATGTTAAATATTAATAGCAGGTCTTCTCCCTAGAGTTACTTTAACCACTAGATGATATTGCCTCCTTTTGAAAAAAACATCCACTTACACTTGGTTTATTTTAAGAGTACCATATGTTTCGTCAAGCACCATGTTTTCTCAAAGATCCGTATTTGTTAAAAAAACATTGTACGATCTCTACCTCATTTTCAAGAAAAAAAAAACCTTCCATAGTTTTAGATCATCTGAATTATGAAAACAGTAGCAGCTAGGTTATTGTCTAGACATAACATTCTGGCATAATTAATTACATCTGCTGGAATCTCTAGTAGCAGACATTCTGCAGGTTAGAATTCAGATTGTTAATTGATTCCTTAATTCTGTTTTCTTATTCTACAGGCACACAATTAGTATCAACAATTATAATGGTTAGGTCTTCTAGTAAACATTTTTATGACTTTTTTATCTTTAATTTCAGATTTCCATATTTTCTAGGCTACAGTTTATAGTGTGTGCTCTGCAAAAAGCGCTTGTGTGATTCCCCTGCATTCACGTTATTAATGTTATCAGTTCTTGTAATGGATTGGTTTTATGCTTCACTCTAAACACAATTTTCATTATCTGATAAGACAAGATTATCTTCACTTGTGTTCTGTGCTAATTATTTCTCCTTATTTAATATTCACACTAGACATCACTCTGCACAGAGGAGAACACTTCACATGAGCGGTCATTCTACTGACTTTCACTCTGTTCTGAGTGAGGGCTGGACTGTGGCTTGATGTGGACATACATCCCCATGCAAAGGGGATTAATGCCTCCCTTTACACTCCTGCATGGACCTTGGCTTCAGGCAAGTATGAGTAAGCATGGGGTGAGTGCCCACTTACTTTCACCATGCAACGGCCAATTGGGGTGTAGGGTGAATGGCCCCACTTCGACTCTGAGTTAGCATAGGGGATGGGGACTAAAATTGTTGCTGACATAAGACAGGAGCAAGTTACTACCCTCACGATTTTTTACACCCTTTATCTCCCCCCTCCCTATTCCCTCTGAGCAAGCAGGGGAGGCTCTCAGAGCTTGTCTATGTAGGGGAATTTACCAGCATAATTCTACTGATCTAATTAGATCACTATACTTATATAAATAGAACTCCCTATGTGCACGGTCTTATACCAGCATGAGGGTCTTTCTCAGGTTTAGTTTATGCTGTTTTGGAAGAGGTATCAGCTAAACCAGAAAATGACATTCTTATTCTGAAGTATGACTATCGCATGGGGAGTTATATTGGTGTAACTATAGTGGTATAACTTTCCTTGTGCAGACAAGCCCTAAGGCACGTCTCCTGGGGTGGTGAAACTTACTAACCACCCTTTGCTCAGAGCTGTTCCTAAAGTCACAATCTAGTTCAAGACATTTTGTCTTCGCAATTCAGGATCCCTTCTTTGCATTTGCTTCATTTCCCTCAAATAGAGCTGGGGTAAAATTTCCAAGAACCCTTAAAATAATTTAGGAGCCTAAATTCCATTTTAAAAAGTGAAAATTTTACTCCTTCTCAAATAAGAATAATATATATTCATGAATATTTTTGCCAATGAAAGCATCAATTTAGCCATGTTGTTTATGGATTCCCTAATAGTTGGATGGCCACTGATTATCAAGCAAACAGTTCACATGTCCCCAAAGTGCCAAGAATTGTAGCAGGAATAGCTATTCCCCTGAATATTCCTACAGGAAAATTCATTATTTGTTGCTCCCATTTATAATTTTCATGGTAAAAAGTTTCTATCAACCAATCAGGAAGCAGAAACAAAGCCACATGACTTAGGTAACTAGCCACACAATACGAACAATGAGTGACTCAAAGGGTGACATTCCTTACATTTTTGGGGAAATATACAAGAATAAGGAATGAATTTACAGATAGCAGGAAGGACTCAAGAACAATTGATAATATAATTTCCAACGTAATTCCCGAACAGATAGAGTTGCTGTAAAAAGCTTTGCTCTTTACCATATCCAGGTTCAGTGTATGCATGTAATGAATGATCAGTGTATGCATGTACTTAGAGGGACTGCATTTGCTTAGATAGAAAAATCCTCAAAGAAAAAAAAATCTAAGAAGGATCGTTTCATCTACAAAAGTTGGCATATTTATTTTTCTTAAAGTCTTAAATGGGAAATTAAATGTTGACAAGAGTTTTTGTGTCAAATTTGAAGATAAAAGGTGTGAAACACACAGGTTTTAGTCCTTCTCTAAATAGAAACCTCTGCATATTAAGGCACAGATACCAATGCTTGCATAATGCATATTTGCATAGTGGGGAGTTTAGATTTTGATTAATTGAATTAATCAGAAGAAACTCAAATCATCACCTCATGTCAATGTGGCTTTTCACTGACACAGTATTAATATTGAGAGTTGCTTCCTTTCCTGCTGTAATATTTCCATGTTAAATGGACAAAATGTAACTTTCTAGGTCAACACGGATTAGGGTTTTCATGCATGAACTGATGAAGTGCAACGGTGCTGCTTTTAGTACAGAAGTATGTTCAGATTCCCATTAAAATGGCTCTCATCTGGCCAATTTTTTACATGCTATTAGATACAGAAGCTACTGAACATTAATTCATGGTAAGGCAAAGTGGCAAGTCTATGAAGTAACGTATTACGTCCACATGAACACTGAAAGAATTAATGGGGACACGTTGTTACAAGAAGCACCAAAAGTGGTAATAATGGTTTGTCGCCTTATAAGGCATTGCCAGGCTACTTCATCTTAGGAAAGAAGGAACTTCCATAGAACAGCTAATGATGTGTAGGCTATAAAACCTTTTATGCTATAATGCTTCAGCACGAATGAAATACGTCTCTTTGGTTGTAGAAGTACCCTGGTGATTTAATCTACTCTTACAATATATAGCAACACTATACAGAGTACACGCACCCAGAGACCTTTTCTGTTCCAGATCCCCTGCATAGCATGTGTATAGCTCCCATTCAAGTCAATGGGATCTGGACATAGCGGAAAACAGGATGTTGCCATTATTTCTTTGGCCTCCTCCTAATCTACATGTTCCATGAATGAACAAGATGCTGTTTTAGAAAAATGTGTTGTTTGAGCTTGGGTTTGTGGGCATCATGGGGAAAGGGTGTTTAAGGAAGAAAAGGCACAAATACAAAACGGGGAATCACTGGCTAGGCAGTGGTACTGCAGAAAAGGATCGGGGAGTTATAGTATGAATCAACCGTATGATGCTATGGTGAAAGAGGTTAATATTGTTGTGGGGTGTAATACTAGGATAGTCACTGATGGTAGTTGCTCTGCTCTACTTAGCATTGGTGAGGTCTTAGCTGGAGTACTGTGCCCAGTTTTGGGCACTACACCTTAAGAAAGACATGGGTAAATTGGAGAGAGAGTCTAGAGGAGAGCAACAAAAAGAGTCGAGGTTTTGAAATTACCTGTAAGGAAAGGTTGAAATAGCTGGCTATGTTTAGTCTAGAGAAGAGAAGGCTGAGAGATGACTGCTAACAGCCTTCAAATATGTAACAGTTTGTTATAAAGAAGATAGTGACCAATTGTTCTCCATGTCCACTGAGGATCGGACAGGAAGGAATTGGCTTAGTCTGCACCAAGGGAGATTTAGGGTGCATATTAGGAAAACCTTTCTAACTACAGAGATAGCAAGTTACCTAGGGAGGTTCTGGAATCCTTGTCATTGGAAATATTTAAGAACAGGTTAGACAAATACCAGTCAGGGATGATCTAGGTATATTTCATCCTGTTTCAGCACAGGGGGCTGGACTAGATGACCTCTTGAGGTCCTTTCCTGCCCTACATTTCAATGATTCTATGAAAGAGGAGAGGATGGAAGCAGGAATTTAAATAGGGGGAAGCAGGAGGGAATGTAGTTCCCCCTCCTTTGCTAAAAGTACAAGGAGAGTTCCCCTTCTTCTCCCTGGCTTGGGTAAGCCATGTTTCCCCAGAACTCCCCCTCCACTTTGGGTGTGCAATGAGAACCTCCTGCTGTTTCAATCTGTTTTAACCATTGGTTGAAAGTCTCGGGAATCAGATAGAGCAAGGAGTTGCAGGCACAGTTTGGGGGCCATACAGAATGCAGTACAAGAATGAGTTGTGTGAAAAGGGTAGTTTGCAGTATTGCAAACCCCACACATTCTAAAATCTTGACTGAGCTCCCCCCCTGCAAAATCATTAGATTAATGAAAACAGTAAAGTTAAGGGTCTTTTGTCATATTACATTTGGGATTATTATTTGCCTTCTGGTGTTTGAGCCGGTGGGGTTCACCTTTTAGATCCTTTCTCCCCAGCACAAGGGCTAGAAACTTACTTTGTTTATCTAAATGAAAGCTGAGATTATTACAGCTTCACACATCTTCAAAAGCTGGGGCCTTAGACTCAGACTTTCAGGCTAGAAGGGACCATCATGATCATCTAGTCTGACCTCCTGCAGATTGCAGGCCAGAGAAACTTGCTTTAAGAAAGAACATTAAATATCTCAAATCTTGCGATCAAAGTGTGAGCGCTGGTAATGCTGGGCTTGGGGCTGGCGGTCAGCAGAGCAAATGAAGACAGGGCAAAAGCACAGTGATAGGCAGGTCTTAACACTGCGATCTCCCAGTTTGCTACTACCTTGTTTTTTCAACTGGGAATAAAGCATTCCAGTAGAGATGGACCCAGGAAAGTAATTGTTACTTTATAATACAATCCAGTGATTTTTGTTTGGTTTTGTTAGCTTTGGCAGGTTTCCCAGCTGTGTAAATAGCAGTTTAGTGGCAGCACAATCTATTATCTGTGCAGTGCCATCAATCATGCTCGTCACAGCCGACTACAGTTCTCGCAAACTTCAGGAGCTCTTCGCTCATGGGCTGAAGCTCTGAATAACATATTGCATTTGGAAACAACATCTTTATACGAGCATTACAAAGTAGTACGTTGAAGCAGCACGATGTAGTGCTTTAGGCACTGGACTGGAGTCCAGAGACCTAGGTTCTTTTCCCAGCTGTGCCACTGACATGTTTTGTGACCTTGGACAACTCACTTCACTGCATCTGTTTCCCCTTCTAGCTTTTGTCCATCTTGTCTATGTAGACCGTAGTCTCTTTGAGACAGAGGCCATCTCTTCCTATGAATTTGTTCAGCACCTGGCACAATCGGTCTAATCTCGATGAGGCCTATAGATGTTGTTGCAATATAAATAAAAATAACAGTAATAAATAAATTCATTAGACAGAGGGGAGATTCCCAATGCCCAACCTAAACACACCCCTGCAAAGCACGGACTTTAAAAAAAAAATTGGGGGTCATAATGGATAGTCAGTTGAACATGAGCTCCAAGAACAATGCTTGGGCCAAAAGAGCTAATGCAATCCCGGGATGCATAAATAGGGGAATCTCAAGTAGGAGAAGGGAGATTATTTTACCTCTTTAGCTGGCACTGGTGCAACCACTATTGTAATACTGTGTGCAGTTGTGGTGTCCACACTTCAAGGAAGAGGTTGGAAAATTAGAGAGGGTTTAAAGAAGAGCCATGAGAAAGATTATAGGATTAGAAAACATGCCTCATAGTGAGAAACTCAAGGAGCTCAATCTGTTTAGTTTAACAAACAGGAGGTTAAGGGGTGACTTGATCACAGTCTATAAGTACCCAGATGGGGAACATATATATCTTTCTCTGTTAGACTAAAGAGCCATTATTATAACACAATTCAACGGTTGGAAGCTGAGGCTAGATACATTCAGACTGGAAATAAGATGGAGAGTTTTAACAGTGAGAGTAATTAAGCATTAGAACAATTTACCAAGGATTGTGGTGGATCCTCCATCACTGATACATTTTAAATCAAGATTGGATGTTTTTCTAAAATATATGCTCAAGGAATTATTTTGGGGAAGTTCTATGGCCTGTGTTTTACAGGAAGTCAGACTAGATGATCACAACGGTCCCTTCTGGTCTTGGAATCTACGAATTGATAAACCTTTATTAAAGTAATTAATAAAAACAAGGATGGAGATTTATAAGAAAGAAATCTATGGACTTGTGAGATTAACAATGATGGGAACATTTTTGGAAGCTATTTGAAAGAATATGTTGGGAAGCCACTAGAAAAACACAGTTGACCTAGGACACCCATCGGAGATTCAAGCAAGAAAAATGAACTTGCTGGAGTTTCTCTCATTATTGCCATAGAGAGATGGAGCGTGGAATGGAGAGAATTTGTCTAGAATTTTTTAAAACATTGGCAAGTACACTAGGCTCAAGAGTAGAGTCAAAGGTTGAGATTCTCCCCTGGGACACTTGGGCAACTTCTTGGTGGCAAATGGGATTGCACTCGTAGCTCAGAGCAGAAATTGGCCCCCTGGAGTGGAAGGCAAATATAAGGTTCTGCTAAAAACAACCGGACCAACCACCACCTGATGTAAAAACAGAAGACAAAATGCACCATCAATAGAAACTCTTAGAGTTGGAAACTATTTTGAAAGATGAGAGTGGCTCTCCTAGTGTTAATTACTGGAGGGAAGATAGAATTCCCATGGTGTTCTTAACACAGAACACACACACTGAATTAGAGCTGGGCAAAAATATTTTCATTAAAACTTTTTTTGGGGGGCAAAAAATACGGATTTGGGTTAACAGAACATTTTTGAAAATTTGTGTTGAGTTCGCCAAATCGTTTAATTAAAAAAAAATTCAAAAACATCAAAAATGTTTCATTTTGACATTTTCAATGTGAAATGTTTCAGTTTTGAATTGAAACAACTTTTCATTTCGCTTCTTACTTCAATTTTATTTTTAAAAGGGTTAAACTCAAAAATGAACAAGATGTTTTACTTTGGGTCAAACAAAACCTATTGTTCAACCAGAAACAAATTTTATAAAAAACTTTTTGGGTCACTTAAAACTAATAAAAAAATCATTGTAGGTCAACTCCCAACTTTTATTTTGGGGAATGGAGGAGGGCAAGTTTTCATTTCAACCAGCAAAACAAAAATCAGCTACTCTCACCACTCTACACTGAGTAGTGTCCCAACTTCTTCCCTTCCTTGGGTTCTTCTTTATTGTTAACTTGCACAACATACAAACCTAAGCTTGATTTTCCTCAGACACTCAAAGAATTTAAGGCCAGAAGAGAACATTTATGTTCATCTAATGTGATCTGCACAACACAAGCCACAGAATTCCACCAAGTTGTTCCTGCATTAAGTCCAGAACTTCTAGTAAGGTCACAGCTTGTCTGCTCCTAGGGTTTCTCTCTCTAGGATCTTATCTGTCCCTACCCCAATATTCCCTCTGCATTGGAGCGGCTCAATCTTTTTTATATTTCTGACTGGGAGCTAAGAAGACTCTCCTGGTCTGGCTATCAGCTAGCATGAATCAGCAGAATGGCTCTGCAGCTGTAAGAAGTGTTCTGGCACCTGACAACCTTCCACAATTACAAATTAATGTTCTGTAATGAAAGTATTCTTGTAAAATTCAATTCTTTAAAGCAGGGACTCATTATTTTGGTCCCTACTGTTAAATATTTTTAAAAATAATACCAGCATTACCTGTCAAGATACAATAAGATTAGATTGCTTTGTTCATGTGAATATGAAATGATTGTGCTTTCCCTAACAACACCTGTCCAGCAGCCACAAAGCTGAAATACTGTGTAATCATTTGAAATGAAATTTGCAATCCTTTTCTTAGGGGGTATCCTGAGCCTATTCATTGGTGTGGTATCATTTTGAATCAGAGAAAGGATACAGTGACAGGTATACCACTATTTTTGTTTTTGAATAGGCTGTTCTAGAAGATGGAATAATTAAACTGGAAAGCAAAGAAAGAGGAATCATGGCACCTGTGATATTTGCTGTAGTTGGAAGCCGGATTCCTGAAGGTAAAGACAGTCTCAGAGACCATGTAATGAAGTGAGTCTTTATATAGTAGGATTGGATTGATAATGGGGCATGAGCCTTCTCCCCTTTTTTGATCCTGGTTTGACTCTGGCCCTGGAAAATACTACTGAGTAGAAGCAACATGTGCTGTTGAAATGCAATGACTTTTTTGTTTTAGTTTTAAGGGCACCAAATATATTTACTATTTCCTGTAGTATGGGCAGGTGTCCACTTTATAAAAAACCCCACTAGAGTTATATCTGTCACATGAGAAAAATTGCTTTACAGATTAGCATACTGCATATCTTGATTTATTGATACAGACCAATGTCATCAACCCATCGTGTGTCTCTGAAAGTTAGCTGTTGCATTTGGGTTTCTGAGATAAAAATATTCATTTTGCTTCCACAATGTAATTTAATTTGCTACAGCTTGGCCTTTTAGAACAGCGGGGGGAAAACTGGGCCTGATGGGGCAATCCCATTGAAATTTGGCAAAATGAACCTAATGGTCTACGCATTTGTAATCTTTAGGTTTGTATATCTCTGGACACACTGATGAGATTTCATAAGTAATCAGATACTCATGTCCAAAAAGTTACACTGAGCAACTTTCACAACGTAACTCAACAGAATGAGTTAGATTGAACACATAGATAATACAGTGATGGTACTATAGAAATACCAAAAACTAATATTAAACAATATTGCTGTAGCTGTATTGGTCCAAGGCTATTAGAGAGATAAGGTGGGTGAGGTAATATCTTTTATTGGACCAACTTTTTCTTGTGTCCCTCACCAACAGAAGTTGGTCCAGTAAAAGATATTACCTCACTCACCTTGTCTCTAAAATTGATAGATTAGATAGACTAGAACTGCTCTAACACTCCATTATAGACTCAATGGATGAGTCCATAATTCTAGCCAATGGCATAGTTCATTTCTGCACTTGTACTTCCCTGTATACTTTGCTTGAGCAATGATGTTACTAGTAATGATCTAAAATGATAGTAAATGTCTATTTAAATAATAATATCAGGATTTAGTAGCTGGGCTGGGGAAGTTAAATCTATCTCAGCATGATAAAGGCC
Organism: Trachemys scripta elegans; assembly: GCF_013100865.1. Lineage (NCBI taxonomy): Eukaryota > Metazoa > Chordata > Testudines > Emydidae > Trachemys > Trachemys scripta. The sequence continues at coordinate 6,156,138 of NC_048308.1, read as the reverse complement.
AACTTGTTAAAATGTCTGGATCTAGGAAAAAAAAGTAATGGAGTGGTAAAAACCATTAAAACTGTCTTCATAATAAAGGCTACACTCATGTAATGAGGGAAGGATAATGAGATGTTAATTCATTCAAGATTTAATAGATTTATTAGTAAAATGAAGAAGGCTTGACAGCTTGGAGGGTTATTAAAAAGAGACTTGTCAATCTCCAGACAGACATGTAAAAGTCTCTCTGTCTCAGCCTTGGTGCATGAATATACAGTATTTATCACTAGCCTAGAGACATCACCTCATTCTGGGATCTTTTTAGGTATCGCAAGCTAAAGAGGGCTGAGATGGTGTTTGAGTGCTTGAAGAAACACTAAGTACCGCAGAAAATGTTGTTGATGTCTTATCTGGGTGAGTCTGAAGATGCCTAGCATCTTGGATGGGTATCTCCTGTGGGTGTGTGTGGGTGGGTTAGCCACTCATGTCACTGAGGCTATACTTCGTTTTAGTGCATTAGTTCAATCAGAGCTAGTATGTGTATGTCTCTTCATGTGCTACCTACAGAAACACTGAAGATGTGTTCAGAATGATAAGATGAGAACCAGTCAGGTAGATTCAAGAAATCCCAGAGAGGAGAGAGACACACGGGCATAACAGATTCTGGTTGACCATGACAAAAATAGGGGGAAAAATAAGGATGCAGAAAAGGCTTAAGACTTGGGTGGGACTTCAGCAAACAAACAACACCTAGCTCAGAGTGGAATGGAGTGGGCGACCAAAAATAAATGGTCATGCGGAGAGTTAGCAGTGAGGAAGTCAAGGCGGTGGGAATATATTATATACACAAAAAATCTTGCACATTAAGAGACAGAGGCTGGTGGAGTGATAGTTAGAGGGGACATGAAGAGGTAAGGGAAGTGGGATTTTTGTAAGGTAGAGGACTCAGTGATGTGTTCAAAAGCAAGGAAAGGAGCCTGTTCAGAGAGGTTAAGTGAGAGAGAGGGGAGACTTGATGGAGAGTGTATGGAAGATGAGAAGACAGGAGCAGGCAGAACAACTGAGTATCAGAGGATTAGGGTGATAAAGCAGAGGGCTGAAGTATTTGATGTGTGAAGGGGAAGTAGATTGGATGTAGAGGAAAGGAAAAGAGGAGAGCTTCTGGTGGATGATGCCAGGATTTCCTTTGAAGAAAGGGACAAGATCTTGGCTGACAGGGAGGCTGGAGGAGGAGACAGAGTGTGTTTGAGGAAAGAGTTAAAAGTGGAGAAGAGGGAGTGAGAGTTGTATGTGGACAGGTGAACAGGTAATCTGAAAAAAAAAATGGATTGGCTCAAAGCCTTTTGTGTTGGTAATTGTGCAATGTTTTGTTTTGATGTTGACCTTTCTTAAACCTTTTATTTTAGTATAAATTAACTACAATTTCAAATAGAAAAACAAAAACGGGACATTTTGACAATTTCTAACCTTTTTCATTTTTTTAAAAAACATTTTGAATTGGAAGATTCATAGAAACCGTCTCTTTCTCGCTGCAACCCTTTCAATTGCTTTTATGTTAATTTTTGGCTCAAACACCGAGATTTGTCAGACTCAGAACTGCAACCAGGGCTTTGGACTGAAACACATGACACCTGGGTTCTGTTCCTGCTCTGCCCTGCACCTGTTGTGTGATCTTGGGCCAGTCATATCATCCTTCTGTGCCTCTGTTTCCCCTCCACCTTTTGCTGTCCTGTTATTTACAATGGAAGCTGTTTGAAACAGGGACTGTCTTTTACCCTGTGTGTGTACAGAGCCTATCACAGTGGAGCCCTGATCTTGGTTGGGGCATCTAGGTGCTGCTCTAACAGAGATAAAAGAGAAGAAGAAACTGAGAAAATAACACACACAGCAATTTGCTGAAGTAGATTTCTAAATTCCTTTATGGTTACTGTACTAACATCCTCAATATTTATTACTAACCTTTTCCACTAACCTTCAGAATCATTAGTCGGTTTAACTAGTATTTACAATCCTGGGACAGACCTGAGAGTATGCCAAACACATGATAACGTTCTGACCCACTTCTAACTGACAGCTAAACGTGAACAGTAAAAACTGACCAAGCCCATTAATGGTCTTCTATAATTGCTGTAATTATATATGAGCTTTAGAATAAAATAGTACCCCTTTTAACCATTGAAAATTCATTGCCAAGCAAAATGAAAAGGAATTATGCAGTAGCTAGATCATCCTCTTCAGACGCTGCTCCTTTTGATTGGAAATTAAAGCAATAGCGATTACAAGGTGGCTACAGTACCTAATTATAACGTGGGTATATTGGTAATATATAATGATAATGTACTCCATTTATATCCCGCCCGCCCACTGTAGTGTTCCAGAAGCCTTGGAAACACAACATAGTTATTACTCTTAAAAAGTTACTGCTAGAGCTGATAAAATGTACTGAAATTCAATCACCGCACTGAGCTAAAAGCTTTGGTGGTGTGTAGATATAAGTGCCTTATATAAGTGAGTAGCACCGTGGTCCTTTCAGGTCAAGAAGCAAGATGTTTGGAAGACCTGAGGCTGTAGGGTCATTATAACAAGTAGCCCCTGTTCTGCTCCGACATACCCCTACTGGATCACAGCCTTGCTCCTTCTGGTCCAAGGGGCCACTGAGTGCTTTGAGCTCAGCAAGATACTTAGGACCTAGTCAAAAGGAAAGCTTCTAATATTCAAACTCAAGCGGCACACGAGCAAAATGTCACATGATGACATCCCTCTTCCATGTAGATCTCCCTGGTCAGCCTGCCTCCTCAACCCGCTATGTTTAAGACCTACTTTGGCCATAGAGGTGAATGAGTGGCAGCATTGGGCTTTGTTGAGCTGTTGAGTAACACATAATGATTCTATGTCTTTCAATTCAGAATCCATTTAGGCATAGGCAGGACAACACAATCAAGCCTACTATGCAATTCTGAACTTGGACCAATCCTTGTGGTGCGACTGCCGACAAATCTGTCAAAAAGCATGTCCACATCAAATTGAAGAGGAGATTTCAGATCTCCAACTATCATCTTTAGAGTCTGGTGAGTGATTCAAAAATTTGCACAGTTGGCAGGAGAGACCTTGCTAGGTTTAGCATCACATTCGTGCAATTCCCCAATGTGACTGCATTCTATGGAGTAACATCCAGTAATTGAAGTTTGACAGGCATCTGGTGTAAAATTATTTGTATTACTGTAGCGAATAAAGACCTTGACCAAGACTGGGGCTTTAGTGGTTAATGGGCACTATATATACACTTTCAATCTAAATAAACAAAGGGTGGAAGAAACAGAATATTATCCCCATTTTATGGGGAGGCAATGAAACATGGAGGTTAAGTGACTTGTTCAAGGTCACACAAAAAGTCTGTGACAGAGCTGGGACTCAAACCCACATCTCCTGAGGCCCAGTCCACTACCTAGCACACAAGAGCATGCCACTTTACAAAAATTATGTGCTATTCTGCTCTATTCTATTCCAGTTCTTATGCTGCAACCATCATAAGAACATAAGAACGGCCATACTGGGTCAGACCAAAGGTCCATCCAGCCCAGTATCCTGTCTACCAACAGTGGCCAATGCCAGGTGCCCCAGAGGGAGTGAACCTAACAGGTAATGATCAAGTGATCTCTCTCCTGCCATCCATCTCCACCTTCTGACAAACAGAGGCTAGGGGCACCATTCCTTACCCATCCTGGCTAATAGCCATTAATGGACTTAACCTCCATGAATTTATCTAGTTCTCTTTTAAACACAGTTATAGTCCTAGCCTTCACAACCTCCTCAGGTAAGGAGTTCCACAGGTTGACTGTGCGCTGTGTGAAGAAGAACTTCCTTTTATTTGTTTTAAACCTGCTGCCCATTAATTTCATTTGGTGGCCCCTAGTTCTTATATTATGGGAACAAGTAAATAACTTTTCCTTATTCACTTTCTCCACATCACTCATGATTTTCTATACCTCTATCATATCCCCCCTTAGTCTCTTCTTTTCCAAGCGGAAAAGTCTTAGCCTCTTTAATCTCTCCTCATATGGGACCCGTTCCAAACCCCTAATCATTTTAGTTGCCCTTTTCTGAACTTTTTCTAATGCCAGTATATATTTTTTGAGATGAAGAGACCACAGCTGTACACAGTATTCAAGATGTGGGCGTACCATGGATTTATATAAGGGCAATAATATATTCTCCATCTTATTCTCTATCCCCTTTTTAATGATTTCTAACATCCTGTTTGCTTTTTTGACTGCCGCTGCACACTGCGTGGACGTCTTCAGAGAACTATCCACGATGACTCCCAGATCTCTTTCCTGATTAGTTGTAGCTAAATTAGCCCCCATCATATTGTATGTATAGTTGGGGTTATTTTTTCCAATGTGCATTACTTTACATTTATCCACATTAAATTTCATTTGCCATTTTGTTGCCCAATCACTTAGTTTTTTTAGGTCTTTTTGCAGTTCTTCACAGTCTGCTTTGGTCTTAACTATCTTGAGCAGTTTAGTATCATCTGCAAACTTTGCCACCTCACTGTTTACTTTTCTCCAGATCATTTATGAGTAAGTTGAATAGGATTGGTCCTAAGACTGACCGTTGGGGAACACCACTAGTTACCCCTCTCCATTCTGAAAATTTACCATTTATTTACCATCACCCTAGCATCAAAGCTCTCATGATTTCCATGACGGATGATATATGCAACACTAGAAGATTTGACTTTTATGCTTCTCCTACCATGCTCTTGTGCATTTTATTGCATCTCTGGATAGTATATTTGTCAACGCTATCTCCTGTAATTATTTAGTGTGAATTATCATCATAGAACAATGCACAACTCACCCAGAAATGATCTCAAGTTTGCTGATGGTAACAGGAGAATTATGTTTGTTTCTTTTATTGCATTCACCTGAAAGTGTCTGCTGAACATTATAGCGGGGATGCCCTTTTGATGCCCTATAATTACAATGACACTCCGGGGCACAGGAGTCTTCCTTCTGTTTTCTCTTCTCTTTACTTTTTTAAAAGTCTTTAATAGAACAGATATTGATTAAAGTTCTTCCAGCTTCCAGTAGAAAACTATTTATTGCCCCTTGACTTGAAACAGTGACCTCAACTGATCTACTGAGTCAAAAAGCTTTCATGTAGTCGATAAAGCACATCTAGAGTTTTTGGTCTGGGTCCTTTGCTGTTTCCATAATTATTCCGAGGGTTAAAGGTTTTATCCTATATTGCTTCACCCAACATGTTTGTTCTAGCACCATTTCACTCTCCATGCTTTTCTTCACTCGTAACCACCTACAGTACTTTGCTTGCAAGAGAACTGAATGTGATCATTCAGATGACAGCAAGCGAATTACTGTTTTTTTGCCAGCCTTCTCTCCATTGTTTGGCCTGACATGCAAGCCTCAAGAAAGATGCAGACATGCTTTCAACCAGCAGTTTTACTTAACTAGTTAATCCCTTCCCATTGGCAATTATCCTTCTTGTGAGGCTGTTCATTTCAGAGGAATCTAGCTTGCGCCTAAGGAATGGGGATTCCTGTCCAGCAGTAGCTAAACACTCTTCCCAGATGGTTGATGGCAGGCATCCTATCTTTCTTATTGCATAGTCCTTCAATACTGTATATCCTTTTACCTATTGTGCATATGCAGTATGCATATGTATGCAAAAATTGTCCATCTATAATTACCACGTGATCGGGGCAGCTCTATGGTTTTTGCCACCCCAAGCACAGAAATTAGGCGGCTTTCGGCGGCATGCCTGCGGGAGGTCCGCCGGTGCTGCGCCTTCAGCGTCCCCACCACCCAATTACCGCCGAAGCCGTGGGACCGGCAGACCTCCTGCGGGCATGCTGCCCTCACAGCGACTGGCAGGCCGCCCCCCGCGGCTTGCTGCCCCAGGCACATGCTTGCTGCGCTGGTGCCTGGAGCTGCCCCTGCACGTGATGCTCCTAGCCATGTGGTAAATTACATAGCAATATAATCAATTATTTGAGGCAGTATGTTACAGTGGACAGAGAAATGGACTGGGATTCAAGACACCAGGATTCTATTCCCAGATCTGTGACTGAACTGCTGTATGTCCTTGGGCAAGTCAATACACTCCTTTGTGCCTCTGTTCCTCCCCACCCCCACCTTTTGACTAGTTAGCTTGTAAATTTTTCAGAGCAGGGACTGCCTCTTGCTATGTTTGTACACAGAGGGGTGGGGCCCAAACTTCAATGGGGCTTCTAGGTCCTACAGCCTGATAATAAACTGAATTTATCATGCACATTTGACTGCTTCCCATACACTGTGATCACTAGTCCACCAACTCAGTTTAGAAAACTCAGTCTATTTAGCTTATCAAAGAAAAAGTTAAGAAGTGATTTGATCATAGTCTTTAAGTAGCTATAGAGAGAGAAGATTGGTGATAGTATAGGGCTCTTCAAACGTAGCTGGCAAAAGCGTAACAAGATCCAATAGCTGGAAGCTAAAGCTAGATAAATTCAGGGTAGAAATAAGATGCACATTTTTAACAGTTAAAAATGGTCAATTAACCATTAGAACAACCTACCATAGGTTGTGATGGATCCCCCATCATCTGAAGTCTTTAAATCTAGCTTGGATGTCTTTCTAAAAGATAAGTAATAAGCTGAAACAGGAGGTAAGGGTTTGAAGCAGGAATTACTGGGAATTCTGTGTTATGCAGAAGGTCAAACTGGATGTTCAGAGTGGTCCAGTTGGCCTTTAAATGTAGGAATCTCAATGTAAGGGGGTGTACCAGGACTTGACAGCCCCTACTGGAGGCCCTGCTGCATCCCACCCTAGGAAACAGTTCTCTGTGAGGAAAAGAGCAGCCGTGTTGCGAACCAATGAGATCTGGTCCTCAAGGACCCCAAAGGGCTGGGGACCAGCAACAGGCAATCAAGGCCCAGCAGGCCCAAATAAAAGGAACTGCCTGCTATCACCAGATCATGTTCTTGGCTGGAGCAAGAGGAATGAGGAAGGATGATCTCAAGGCTACAGCTAACGGGGACAGGCTGAGCTTGGGCCAGGGCTCACTGTTGGCCACGATCAGTAGCAGAATTCCGGAAGGATCCCTGCTGGTTCAATTCCAGAGAGGGAATTTCGCCCAGAAGGGTAAGAAAGTATTTTGTTTATAATTGGCCCTGAAGGACAAAGAACAGCTTCTATTTTTAGTTTGTTATACCCCAGACGGGGTTTTGGACTGTGACCCGGCTGGAGTGCCGAACCACAGAATATCTGCAGAGGCAGGGGGGCACTGGGAACTGAAGACAATGGCAGCATGGCATCTGCATGGCAAGAGGATGCTCAAGAGATGAGGCCAACCCACAACACTCCTACATTAATCATTCTAAACCTCTATGGAGCCCCACGCAGCAGCCATCTAAAAAAAAAAATCCATCCAGAATTCTCCTCGCTCTGCACCAGTTTGGACTGCCCTCCTCTCTCCAAATTACACCATTCCAAGAATCAGGCTGGGCAATATCCCGGTCTGCACCAGTGACAGATTTAAGGTCTGCTTTCTTATGACCCAGTGAGCTAGAAATTTAAGTGTTATGTGATTATAAAGGGGAGAATGCTAACTGTCCAACAGGCCACACAGCACTTGCTTCTATTCTTGGAAGGTCCCAAGGTATCAGACTTTAAAAAAAACTGTGACTTTTTATGTCTAAAAACGCTATTCTTTGTTATTTAAGCATTTTTCTTTCCCTCTTTGGCCTGTAGAGTTGAACTTTTGGAACTAAGACAGTCTCTCTTTTCCGTGGAGGGATAAAAAAGATTTAAAATGTTAACGTTGTTCAATGTTCCCCAAACCTCTAAAAAGGTATCCTGTATATTACAATAAAACTCTGTAGCATGGTGAGATGCAAAGGCTTAATTTGTATTCATTTGAATTGACCTCCAAACTAAATTACATAGGTCATCCCAAACTCATGCTGATAAAACCTTTATTTCATACCACATCTATAAGTACTATGCATAATGAATCATCAGGACAGATTATAGAAATACCTAGCTCCAGTATCTGGGAATCTTGTAGATTTTTCTTTCACTGAATGCTGTCATTTTACTGAGGCATCCCAGCTGAATGTCCTGTCAGGTTCAGTACCTGAAGAGAGCTCTGGGTAAGTCTGAAAGCTTGTCTCTTTCATCAACAGAAGTTGGTCCAATAAAAGATATTACCTCACTCACCTTGTCTCAGTATGGTAAGACAGAGGGAGTGCCAATCATAGTACCATTGCTGAAATCAATGGGAGCTTTGGCCTACATTTTCAAAAATGACTAGTGATTTTCCAAAAAGCAGGCCCATGTAAGGTGTCTCACTTTGGGCAAAAAGAATTTGGGGGATCCAAAATCACTTGTCACCTTTGAAAAATGTAGACTTTGACATCAATGAGAGCAGAATTGGGTTGTACATGAAAAAAAACAAATAAACCAAGAGACAGGCATGGTAAGCTCTACTAGCTTTTAAAAATGTTGTTGTTTTTAAAGCCAATTTTAACTTAAAAGCAATAGAAGTTTTACAAAACTAGTACTAACCTTACAATAGTTTGAATGTCTCCTGCTTTCTTCAATGTTCAAATTATGGACTACTTTTCCTTTGTCCTTATGTACATAATCTGTCAAGATAGCAGCTTTCAATTTGATTGTTAATTATTCTTCATTATATTTAAGCCATTTAGACCATTTTAGCACTTTATTCTTCTTTGCAATTAGATAGGCTGATTAGAATATCTTTTATATTCTGTTACAATATTTCTTTAACAATGCTCAACTTAATGTACCCATTCTTGGCTTAAAGCATTTTGTGAGTCTCTAACTCTGTACGGAACATCTCAGGGATATGTCCCTGTTGCTCTTTCTATTCAAGTGTCTCAAACTTATCATTGATGTCTCTTTATCATGTCTCAGCAGACTTTGCATGTGTCTGTGTGCTGCTTAATATTCCTTTCTAATTGCCTCATTTTGGTGTTTTCTCTTTCAGTTTCTGAGCTTTCCCATATGCTCTAATGCGTCATCTGAAATTCAAGTTTTCCATTTTCACTGTTCTAATTATTTTTAATCAGAAAAATGCGAATTGTATTTTTCTTCCATAGCTCTTTGTCTTTTTTTCCTACTCATAGTCCAGCATGTTACTCCATCAATTTTCAACTTCAAAATACTACCCCTTGAAACTGGGAGGATTCTATGATGTTCTTCAGTCGATAATACCTAACATATATACAGTGGAGTACATTGGTTTTCTTCTCAGTAAAACTACAATCAATTTTATTCCTACAATGAGATCATTCTTGTTGCTATTCTAATAAGATTGCAAGTCTAGCTATTACATGGCCTCCATCACTGTAGTCCTTGATTACAGTATTCATCTATAGCCAAATACAACATATTTGGTGTATTGTATTCTAGGCTCAATCCCTGGATCTAAACACCATAAATTTAGAGATGGAGGAGATTCACCATCCAGCCCTGATATGAATTTTTCAGTGGACCTATTTTTCTATACCAAACCAGATTCCTAGATCAGAACATTCTTGAACTTTAGTGTGCTTGAAAACCAAATTAGGATCTGGAATCTCAAATTTGTTTCCTGGGCCAAGCCCTGGTACCATGTCTACATGCCCTATTCCCTTGAATACAATTTTGTTTGTTTTTCTGAAAGTGGAGCTGAAGTCTAGGGAAAACATTTATTTTAGATGGGGAAAGGTTAGAAAATATTGTGAGGTGTCTGGCTTGATCACACACTAACATGATGATCAGCTTTTCTTCAATCTCAATATTACTACAGAACTTTGATTATGGATCTCTGCAAAGATTGTGACTCATGCAAAAATCAGGTGAATCATTACCAAGAGCAAATATTTCCAGTATTTGATGCATCATTGGGCCCATCCATAGGCTGGGACCATCGGGCTGAAGAGCTACAGAATACCAGCAATGGGGTGGTGTTAGTCCATTACCGAAAAAGGACAACAGCTGGAGATAATCTGCTTTAGAGAAAGCCTAGAATGTGAGATCTGAACTTTTTACCATCTGGTGAAGCGGTTGGGGGATTTCCTTTCGGATGCTGACCTTGCCACTGTGGTCCATGTTATTGTCACCTCAAGAATAGAGTACTACAATGTGCTGTACATGGGACTGCACCTTAAAACCATTCAGAGACTGAAGCTGATGCAGAATTCAAGACGCACTAATTGAGTGGGGCGTCTTGCCAGGGAGCACACAACCCTAGTGCTCCAGGATCTGCGCTGTTGCTTACTGTATGACCTACAAATGCTCTAAAATGGCTTGGGAGTACCCTGCCCAACAGGCTGATGTGCTTCCCATGCCAGATTGCCACACCTGTGGTCAGAAGGGGGCTGGGTGTGATAAGCTAGATTTCACTTATTGTAAGAGAGAAGGCAGCTGGCAGGATGTTTTCTGTGAGGACTCAGAGGCTGTGGAATTCCCTCCCCAACCCTTGGTCCAAAATTTGGTGACCTCCCGGGCATGCTGCAAAAGGCACCTGCTTGAGACGGTTTTTGGAGAGGACTGAAGGTATGCTTCCCATTGCCATAAAGGGTTGGAGAGGAATCTCTACAGGTGTTTGGCTGGCTTGCTGTGTTCCTGTGGAAATTACGGTACTACTTAAATGCAGCTAGGATTGGATTGTGATATTAATCGTGTTAGGGTGGCCAGAGCATTGAATGGGCATCAGTTTTATATTTTTAAATAAAAAAAAATACATAGAGGACTATAGAATCATAGGGTTAGAAGGGACAGCAAGGGTCATCTAGTCTAACCCTCTGCCAATTTGTTGGGTCTAAACCATCCAAGACAGATGGCTATCCAGCCTCCTTTTGAAAACCTCCAGTGAAGGTATTTCCACAACCTCCTTAGGAAGTCTGTTCCATGGTCCTAGGGCTAGTCTACACTACTGTGCTACATGGGCTGCTGTAACGCATTTGGTGAAGACGTGCTATGCCAATGGGAGAGCATTCTCCTGTTGGCATAATTACTCCACCTCAACGAGAGGCAGAAGCCATATCAGCGGGAGAGTGTCAGTGTGGACACCCCTTTTAGGTCAATGTAACTTACATCACTCAGGGGGGTGGCTTTTTCACACCCCTGAGTGACGTAAGTTATATCGACTTACGTGATAGTGTAGAGAAGCCCCTACTGTTCTTACAGTTAGGAAGTTTTTCCTGAGAGTCTATTTAAATCTGCTATGCTGTAGTTCGAACCCATTGCCTCTTGTCCTGCCCTCTGTGGCAAGATAGAACAACTTTTCTCCATCTTTTTTTATGGCAGTTTTTCAAGTATTTGAAGACCGCTATCATGACCCCTCTTAATCTTCTTTTTTCCAAACTAAACATACCCAGTTCCTTCAGCCTTTGCTCCTATGGCTTGCATTTCATCTCTTTGATCATCTTTGTTGCTCACCTCTGGATCCTTTTATTGGTGACCACAACTGGATAAAGTACTCCAGCTGAGGTCTAACCAATGCTGAGTAGAGTGGTACTATCACCTCCCATGACTTGCATGCAATGCCTTTGTTAATACAACCCAAAATTGCATTTGCTTTTTTTTTTTGCAACAGCATCACATTGCTGACTCATGTTGAGGTTGTGATCCACCACAACTCCCAGATCCTTCTCAGCAGTGTTGCTGCCAAGCCAATTATCCCCCATTCTGTATTTCTGCATTTGGGTTTTCCTTATATTTGTCTTTGTTGAATTTCATTTTGTTGTCTATAGCCCCGTTCTCCAATTTATCGAGTTCCCTCTGAATTTTAGCTCTATCGTCTAAAGTGTTGACAACTCTTCTTAGCTTTATATCATCTGCAAATTTGATGAGTAAGCTCACTATTCCTACATCCAGGTAATTAATAAAGATGTTAAACAACACCGGACCCAGAACAGCTCCCTGTGGAATCCCACTTGAGACCAGCCTACAAGCTGACATCAGTCCATTAATAGTTACTCTTTGTTCATGGTTGCTTAACCAATTATGTATCCATTTAAGGGTAGTTCACCAAGCCCAATTTCTCCAGCATACTTATCAGAATGTCATGTGGGACTGTGTCAAATGCCTTGCTGAAGTCCAGGTGTATTGTGTCCACTGCATTTCACCCTATCCACCAAACCAGTTACCCTGTCAAAGAAGGAAATCAAGCTGGTTGGCATGATTTGTTCCTTGTAAATCCATGCTGGCTGCTAGTGATTACCTCTTCATCCTCCAGGTATTCACAAATTCAATGTTTTATACATTTCTATAGTAACTTCTAGGTATTGAAGTCAGGCTGACAGGCCTATAGCTCCCTGGCTCCTCCTTTCCCCCCTTTTTAAAGGTGGGCACTACATTAACCCTTCTCCAGTCTTCCGGGACCTCTCCTGTCATCCATGAGTTTGCAAATATTATTGCCAGTGGCTCCGAGATTTCTTCAGCTAATTCCTTCAGTACTCTTGGGTGAACAGTATCAGGCCCTGCTGATTTGAATTCATTCCAGAAGATCTCTGACGTGTTCTTTACTTAATCCAATCTACATCCCTTCCCCTTTATTGTCTATGGTAACTTCATTAGTCATCTGGTCACATGTTATTTTTTCTTTGAAGACTGAAGCAAAGTAGGCATTGAGCAGCTCTGACTTCCTATCATATTCCTTTACCAGCTCACCTTCTCCACTGAGCAGCATACCATCCAGGATCTCTCTTTTTTGCCTGACATATTTGTAGAACCCCGTCTTGTTGTTTCTAGCATTTCTTGCCAGCTGTAACTCATTCTTTGCCTTGGCTTTCCTGATTTTGTCCCTACATGCTCACACTATTCCCATGTATATTTCCTTGGTGACATGCCCCTCCTTCCATTTCCTGTATGTATCCCTTTCATTTTTTAGATAGCTAAAAAGCTCCTGGTTTGGCCACATTGGCCTCCTGTGGCTCTTCTTGACTTTCCTTTGCCTCGGAATAGCTTGATGTTGAGATTCTAGTATTACATCTTTTTAGGAAGCCCTTCCCTTCAACTCCTTTTCTTCTTAATTTGTCTTTCCATGGGACCTTGCCTACTATTTCTCTGAGTTGGTTGAAATCCATGGGACCTTGCCTACTATTTCTCTGAGTTAGCTGAAATCCACTTTTCTGAAGCCCAGCTGTTCTCATGTCTTCTTTTCCATAGGGTCTTGAACTCTGTCAGATCATGATCACTTCTTCCCAAGTTCCTGACCACCTTCACAACTAATTCATCCCTATTGGTCAAAATCAGATCCAAAATGGATGAACCCCTATGAGCAAGATGTCTGAAAGTGACTAATGATCATGGGTGCTCCTGATTTTCAGAAAGAGCTGAGCATTCATCCTCTGAAAATCAGGCCTTTTAAAGAGGTTTTCAAGTTGGGCACAGAGCAGCACCCAAAATCACTAATCCCTTTTGAAAATCTAGGCCAACCTCTTTTCAAATCTGTATTTCCCCAGGCACAGACAGCTTCTGTGTTGTCTTTTCATGCTTGCATGTTTTGTTAATGGGAAGAAATAGGGGAATTCACCAGGGTGTTTATAACTATCTGACCAGACATAAAGAAGTGCTTACTGCTCAGAGGAAGACACCAACAACATTACAGTTTCCTTCACTTTCACTCTAATAAACGGTGAAATCTGTCTCTGTGCAGAACACGTTTTAAGTAAAGGCCATAGTCATTGCTCCACATAAATAACTGAAGATGATTAGGGAAAAGGACTGCCAACCTGTATCAGTATAAACCAGTTGGTTTATCATTCACTACAAAAGAGAACTACATTGGATCTTTCTCTCTGCCTCTATTTAATCTCATTTTTAATATCCAATCCTGCTCATCTTTATCCTCTGTGATATTTCTAAGGAGGCTTTTTCTATAGCATCTAAATACTGACAATAGCTTTTCATGCAGCATGAAAAAGTAGAGCTAGTCAGACTATTTTTTTTTTGTCAAAAATTTCCACATGGGCAGTGGGAAATTAATCACAAAAATTTAGAGGACAGTAGATACTTTCTATGAAAATGTCTGTTTGGTTGAAAAGGCGGTTTTCTTCCAAAAGAGTTATGATAGAAATTTTTCAACCAGTTTCAATTTTAACATCTCCAAAGTGGTCATATCTCTCTCTCTCCATAGTTCCACATTTCTCTTCGTTTTCCTTCCTTCCGTCCTTTCCATGCCCATTGCTATGGTATATCAGAACCTTACAAATTTAATTTATTTTTAAACATCTGATATGTCTTAAAGTATACAGTAAAAATGGCTCTGCCATGGACTTTCCTGTGTGTCTTTGGTGAAGCCACTCAATTCTCACTGTGCCGGGGTTCCCCATCCAGACATTTGTAAAGTGTAAATGTCGCTATGGACAAAAGTTTAGCAAGATTCCAAAATGGATTGGAATTTATATGGATAACAATATCCAGAATTTTTAATAGCTAAAGCTAACAAATTTTGAGAGATATTAAATATCAGGTTTTAGGGTTTAAACCAATCTCTAACTATAAAGTATTAGTTGGAGATCTAATGGTAGAGTTGGGGGAAGATTATCACACATCTTTCCTGCTGCAGCGTTCTTGCACTTTCCTCCAAAGTATCTGGTGCTGGCCACTATCAGAGACAGAATACTGGGCTAGACGGACCTGGCGTTTGATCCAGTCTGGCCAGTCCTATGTTCCTATGATAACAGTTCTTTTCTCTCACCATTTTGTCTGTCCTGTCGATTTACCCTGTCAGATCTTTGGGATGAGAACTGGCTCTCTCTGTATGTACAGCACAAAGCACAATGGGGCCATACCATAATTCAAATATTTACTTATTTAGATTTAAATAATAAAATAAAATCACAAATTAAAAGCAAAGTAAAAAGTAATAATCTCTTCCTTCACAGGGTTTGAAATTAAATCAAATCAATGGGTTCCATGTCTTGTTTTGGAGGTAGTGGGACATATGTTCAACACAGTGTGTTCCAGGAGTAAGCACCGCGGTCATGGCCCAGCTGCCATGAAAGCTTGCGCTCTCTCTCATGCTGATCAGTCGCATGCTTGTCATCGATAGTTCTATTTTTCCAGTAGAATGTAGCTGCCACTTATTCCTTCTCTCTCTGATTCTTTGCCTTTCCCTTCTCATCACTGGTCCACAGGAAAGATGCCTTCAAGGGAGGAAAGTCCTTCTCATTCTTCTTTGTTGAATGCAATCAGTTCGGAAGAAGTGAGTCTTCTATTCATTGTGACCTGTTCCCATCATCCCTGAGTTGGCGATAGTGCCTATACATTAATTCTTTGGATAATTATTTGGAGAACTTCCCTACTCTGCACACTGCAGTGTATTTTTATCTGCAATGAGTGCCATTAGCACTCCTGACACCACTAGCTGTCCCCATCACAATCTCGCTTTCCGTGCAAGTCTTCATGCTAGTTCTGTATTGCTAGATGTCCTTTTTGAACATTTCCTTCCTCTGGCTTTTTTGCATAACTTATTCTGTTCAACCAGTTCTCTCTGCATTTTCCATTTCAGCTGCTGCGTTTCTTAACTATCAAACATTTTGCTTCATTTCTAGCCAGTGTCCATACCTGCTATTTCCTTTGTGTTCTACAGACTAACTAGGTATTACTTTAATGAGAGAACATGTCTGTAAGATACATCACACAGCATGTCCCATTTTGCCTTTTTGTTGTTCCTTTGACTTTCTAGTATCTCTTCAAATTTTACAAGGCCCTTTCAACAGAACCATTTATCATTTTTTTTGAACAGCAGTTCTTTGAAATAACCAACCATAGGGCTACCATTGTCTTTAAATCACCAGGGATCAACATTTCCAGTCTTATGTACTGTTGGAAGAATACGATAAAAACATTGTTGGGATGAAACCAGAGAGGAAACGTATCCGACTACATTCAATTGCTACAATAAATCTTCAATGCCAAATAAATAACAAAATAAAGAAAGGGGATTTATAGGTAGAACCCAATTAACGTTGGCTCTATTGTACTGTGTTAAATAATTATTTCAAAGAATATTTCTTTGGCAAGGGAATGATTTAATAAAATAAACTAACATTCAACCTCTTAATATTTCACATGGAGAGTTATTACAGATATTTCAAATACTATAACTATAATGGTATGCTATTCTTTAGTGCCAAGTTTCTTCTCTATAAATAATCCGCTGCTGAAAGGCTCGAATCTCTCAGAGCCAAGTGATTTGATTTAATGGGAAGATAATTATCTGTTGATACTTACTAACTTAAACAGGGAGTTTTGAACAGAAGATAGAAACAGTGAGGTAGGTGGCGGAGTGCATGAAGGTTTCTATATAAATGGCTACATAATAAGAATTAACTACTTAGGTCAGTGACTGAGGAGAGGGTTTTAAATGAATATTTAGAGCCAGATTTTGAAAACTGAACCTTCAATTTTAAACTGGCACATTGAAGATACAGACCATTTTGGTTGCAGTTCTGTATCTGTAATGAGTTGTACCTACCACAGGTCACATCAGATCCTGATCCTGATCCTGCAAAGACATGAACTTGAGTAACTTCATACGAGTAGTCTCATTATGACCAATGGGATTACTCGTAAGTACAGAGCGACTCCAGAAGGAAGTGTTTGCAGGATTGGGAGCTTGGACTTCTAACTACTTGATCTGAAAATGAAATGAAATATTGAGTCTGTTTGGAAGCTAAATCTAATCCAGTAGGAAGATGGCCATTTGACAAGTGGAACATCTTACTGGGAGCACATTCATAGATTCCAAGGCCAGGAGGGAACATTCTAATCATCTAGTCTGACCTCCTGTATAACAGGCCACAGAACTGCCCCCAAATAATTCCTTTTTAATTAGAACAGATCTTTAAAAAACAAAAAATCTTGATTTCAAATTTGCCAGTGATAGAGAATCCATCATGACCCTTAATAAATTGTTCCAATAGTTAATTACTCTTACAGTTTAAAACATGTGCCTTATTTCCAGTCGGAACATGTCTAGCTTTAAATTTCCAGCCATTGGATCAAGTTGTTTCTTTTTTTTTTTTTTTTGCTAGACTGAAGAGCCCATTATCAAATATTTGTTTGCCATGTAGATATTTATAGGCTGTAATCAAGTCACCCCTTAACCTTCTCTTTGTAAAGCTAAATAGATTTATCTCCTTGAGTCTATCCTATAAGCCTGGTTTCTAATCCTTTAATCATTCTTGGGGCTTTTCTCTGAACCCTCTCCAATTTATCAACATCCTTCTTGAATTGTGGGCACAATATTCCAGCTGTGTTTACACCGGTGTCAAATACAGAGGTAAAATAACTTCTCTACTCTTACTTGAGATTCCCCTCTTTATGTATCCCATGGCTGCATTAACCCTTTGGGCTAGAGCATCATACTGGGAGTTCATGTTCAGCTGATTATCCACCATGACCCCCAAATCTTTTTCAGAGTTACTGCTTCACAGGATAGAGTCTTGCATCCTGTAAGTATGGCTTACCCTCTTTTTTCCTAGGAGTATGCATTTACATTTAGCAGTATTAAGACACATTGTTTGCTTGTGCCCAGCTTATGAAGTGATCCAGATCGCTCTGTCCTCTTCATTATTTACATTTTGGCATCATCTGCAAACTTTATGAGTGATGCTTTTGTTTTCTTCTTGGTCATTGATAAAAGACATTAAATAGTGTAGGGCCATGAACCAATCCCAGTGGGTCCGCCCATTGGAGACCCACTTGCCCATTTACATTCACATTTTGAGACCTATCAGTTAGCCAGTTTTTAATCCATTCCTGTTTGCCATGTTAATTTTGTATCATTCTAGTTTTTAAATCAAAAAGGTGTGCAGTACCAAATCAAACGCCTCACAGAAATCTAAGTATTTTACGTCGAACTATTACCTTCATCAACCAAACTTGTGATCTCATCAAAAATGATATAGTGACACTTGTAATTGTAACTGACACATCATAATGCCACATACGCCAGTGACTAGGTTGCTCTCCTGTAATATGAGAGAAGCATGTTCAAGTCCCTTCTCCTCCTTAGGCCATGGGGGAAGATTGAACCCAGGCCTTCTACATCCCTGGTGAATGCCCTAAGCACTGGGCTAAAGTTTATAATGAAGCAACCTATCCCCTCTTCCTTCTCTTCTAGCCATTTTGTGAAGGGTGCCTCACCCATGATTTTTTTTTACCAAAACTCTTTGGTGAACTTGTGTCAATTCATGATTAGTTTTGATGCTCCCAGACTGCATTTTTCATGAATTCACTATTTGCTGGGGGGAAATAACCACCCTGCGGTACCCCAGAGCTTTTAGATGTGAACCTTTTGGTCATTTGATAAATATACATCTGGTATTGAGATGTCTAACTAACCTAAACTCTGGGTGCAAAATTTTGCCCACAACTTGGCTTATTCAAATATAGGTACCTGGATAAAGTAGGCTGAAAAATGCCTTCAGAATCTCTAGAGAATGCATCCATCATCAGATTGTAGATACTTTAATTTAGAACTTAATGCTAGAGTAGTAGATGGAAGTGGATGGAAGAACTTTGGAAGGAATTCAGGATCTGGGTGGATGTTTATTGGAACCTTTCTAGTCAGTTATGTTGGGATGATAATCTTAGGAGAACAGGCTCTCTTGCAAAGTCTCAGTATCTTCCATTTCCAGTCAAGAATGGAGATTCTGATAGGGAAGACTTTATAGTGGTATGTCAGTGCTTCTGATTCAGGCTGGGAACTGGCAATGAATAATATGTATATGAACATTTCATAACCTTAGAAAAGATTTGTCCTGAGAGTTTGTTTCTGGAAATGGTCGAGGTCTGGGAAAGTTGGAAGAATTTGAAGTGGTTTTTATTCTTTCTGAATTGATTCAGCCAACTACTTGACATTTTCACTTTGATGCAGATGAAACAACTCATCTCCCTGGAATACATACATCTCATTTTACTTGAGTTCATGTATTTATTTTTCCACTTTACATTTACAATTAACTTAAAATAAAATTTGCAGAAAACTAAATTCTCTCTGCTCAACTCAACCCCCTCAGAATTAGCCTGAGTAAGTAGATAGACCTTTCGACCTTGCCTGGAAAAACCACAGGTTCAGATTCCTTTGCAGCAAAGGTGGAAGTAAATGCTGAAGTTGAAGGTCCTTGGCTTTATAGGAAAAGGAGATTGAACAAGTGAGTCCCTTGTAACAGAGGTGAAGGAATAACAGGACCTGCCTGCTGATACACTAGGCTGTGCTATACAAGAATAATATTTGCCCCTGTGTAGAGGGCAAGGTTGATGTCTATTCTCTTCTAATCCAAAATAAACCCTAATGTGAAGGGTTAAATGAGATTTAAGTGGTGCATGAGGTGGATTTCACCCTAAACACTAGGACCTTCATTTAATAGATCAGCATTTGTGCCGTATCCGTCATATCTACTAATAGTTATGGTGTTTAATTGGAAGTCCAGTAATTACAAAAAACAACCCAAACCCCAAGAGTTCAGAGCCCAAATACCACTGATCTTATTCTCCCTTTTCTCCTCTTCACTGAGAGGTATTAATGCCATTTAAATCACAGCATCAACTGAAGCAACTTTTAGAAACATTTGAGATGGGATGGGTAACATGACATAAGAACAGCCATACTGGGTCAAACCAAAGGTCCATCTAGCTCAGTATCCTGTCTTTTGATAGTGGCCAATGCCAGGTGCTTCAGATGGAATGAACAGAACAGGGGTAATCATCAAGTGATCCATCCCACATGAAGTTTCCCCTTTCTTTTCTCATTAAGGATATATCCTCACTGTCTCTGGCACGCGCGCACGTGTGTGTGTGTGTTTTCATTCTTAACTCAGGTTATTTAACTTTTAACCTGCATTAGAAACTTGAGGTCAAGCATTTGGGGGAGCCTTGTGTTGTACTCGAGCTGCTAACCCAAGTTAAAATCCAAGTTGCAGGGCTTCACTGCTATGCCAACTTGGTTTAACTAACCTGTGTGACATAACTTGTTTTTACCACCAGCAAAGGCCTACTTTTGGATGGGAAACTTGTAACTGTCCATGGTGCTGGATTTCAGGTCTCTGTGGGTATGGCCCACTGCAATATAAGGCCAGGGTTAGTAGAACTTGAGTTAGCAGACCCTGGGTTTGTTAACCTAGGGCTTGAGTGTCTACACTCATTTGTAACCCTAGATTAGGAATTGTTGAACTCTGGGTTTCAACCTGGGGCTCTACCCTCGACACTGCATTCTGTGGGCCTGACTCCAACCACCCATATCCCAGACTTCCTAGCACACTTTCAAAATGTGGCTGCTCTAGCCCTTTGCTCATGGAAAAACCTGACTGTTCATCAAACTTGACTCTCCAGAGGACAACGAAAATTGGCCTGTGGATTATGGAATGCTTTTGGCAGACTCCCAGAGTACAGGTCCAGTGGGGCTGGTTTACAATGCAAAGCAATAGGGTTTGAACTCTGGGTCTTGGCTTGACTCAGACTCGTATCCTCCACCACTGAGGGCTTCTGGGTATGAGCCCTGGTTTAGCATGATTTGTGTGTCGATGGAAGGGGAGTTAGGCTGTACAATGATGTCTACACTGCAGTGTAAGCCCAAGGTTCAAACTCAGGTTCAGGCCTATCAGTTTTTCTATTAATATACCATTTGCTCATTTTCCTGATGGCACCTCCTGCCTTTCTCTTTTACAGATAATTACCTGTGGTCCTGAAAAATAAACCCAACTTGATATTCAGACAGTCCAGCAGACATGGATAATGTTCTTTCCGCACCACTAGGTAAATGCTGGGTATTTCATTGTAGAACATAATATTCACACTCCTGTTGAAATTGTATACATAACATTTTGATAAATAATCTACTTTATGGATATTTACTTAATACAGTGTTGGCAAGTTAATGCTGTTCCCATAAGAGCTCTTTGCAGTTTATCATGGTTGAGGTTTTCAAAGCAATAGCGGGGAATTTAGCTTTAAAAATGTATGGAAAAGTGGGACTAAATCCCCAGCCCTGCTGAAAATTTCACCCGTGAGGACTTTTAATCAGGAGATCTGGGCCCTATTCCTGGCTCTGCTACAGACTTCCCAAGTCACCTTGGGTGAATCACTTTGCCTTTCGGACCTTTTCTTTTGCCATCTCTCAAGGGGTAGAATACTTACTCCAATGGGTATTGCAAGGGTATATTCATTAGGATTGGCAAAGTGCTTTGAACTGAGCAAATCCAGTGAGTTTCTTTTGACATCATTGGTGCAAAATATTAGTGACAGAAAAGAGCATTCTCTAAAACTATGTGTAACTCACACCCACTTAGTGAGATGCGTTGTCCCCCTCTGATTAGCCTGCTTTGGGATTTGATCTTTCACCTCAGGCAATAGAGGCTCATGGTTTAACATCCAAAGATCCCAAGTTCAATCCCTGATGATGACGACTGACCAAGGAGAGCCATATTACATACATACACAACCAAGTTCATGACCTCCTTTTCCCAGTCAGTATGAAAATGGGGAGAAAAGACATCTGTACAGTATAGACACCAGCAATGTCTGACGAGCAACTAGTGACACAGACTCTCTGTACTCTACAATGAACATTGGCCCTTTGCCTGGATGCTGGAGAGTGCAGCACTATGGGTGTGGATTTCTCCATTTGGTTGCAACCAGAGGCCTGACATTTTGTTTTTCTTCTCCCTGCTCTGTTCTGCACGCTGTAGCTGTCCCTTCAGGGGTGGGTTGGCTTATCAGTGTATGCTTCCTATAGCCTGACCACAAAAAGGGACACAGGGAGTGAGAGAGAGGAAGATTTCTTCCCAGACTCTTCAGCATCGGCCCCCTGGACAGAACAGTGGACCCAGCTTACCTGTCTCATTGTCTGCATAGAGCTGGATATCAGGCCCACAGCTAGACTTTTGATGAGTCTTTGTTCTCTACGCAGCTTTAAGCATATGACAAAACCGAACAGCCATAACTGAGTTCCAGATGAGTGTGTCTACTAACTATGTACCATGACATCCCCAGGTCTTGAACCCAAGCGTGGGAGTCCCCAGACAGCCACCACATCCTGGCCTCCACCCAACGTTTGCTGAAATCTAGTGGACGGAGAAGCTACTAGGACTGTTGCCTCAGCCATGGCACCATCCATGGGGTCCCTGACTGGAGGATTGCCCAGTGCCACTGATTGGTCCAGCTATGCTATTTAAGCCAGAAGGAGGCATAGGAAGCTTGTCTGAACCACAAGGTGACTGTCTGCTGTGGTTGCATTGGACCCTGCTTGTGCCTGCTTCCTGCACCCAACCCTGGTTCCTGATTTTTGCTCTGCTCCTGCCTTAACTCTGCCTTCAGTCCTGCTCCCACTGTGCTCCTGCTCCGTGCTGGATTCTTGCCTCTACTCCAGTTCCTCCCCTTATACCTGGCTTCCAATCATCAGTTACCTATCCTGGCTCGGACTCTGACTTCTGACGCTAGCTCGACCCCTGGCTCTGGTAACTGACAATTGACTCTGGTGCTGACCCCTGGCTTTGGTCCCCACCCTGGATGTCTGCTCCACCTACTAGAGCTGACTCTGGCTCTGACTACTAGACAAGACTGCCCACCACCCAGTCCTTAACATATACATCCACATGAGGCCAAGCGACGGACGTACCGTTGTTCTGCTGGCTTCTGCAATAGAATGCGACAACATTCCAGCAGATAGGGCTGGGGACCCAGAGATTGCCATGCTGGCCTGGGGGGTGAGGGAGCAGCCCTGTCGAAGAATAGTTCTGGTCTGGTTTTGCAGCCCGTGATCAGGGAGAGCCAGAACAATAGGAGCCAAGAAGAGCAGGGGAAACCTCTGTCAGTATCTCACCGGGCAAGGCTGCTGTTCCCTGGCTACTGCTACATCCTGCCACTTGTCTCCCACTTGGGAAAATGAAACGTGTTGAAATGGAGGCCCAAAGTCAAGGGATATCACAGAGGCTTTACCCTCCCCCCACCCATGTTCCTTAGGAGCATGCTGAGGACTTTGCACATCTCAGTAACAAAAAGGGCACCTTCTGATATGACAACACTTCTAGTGTTCTTGCCCTCATCTCCAAGTGCCTTGGCTGCCATGAAGTTACACAGGCAGCAGTGGCCTATCCCTCAAGCTATTGCATGATACCACGATACATTAATATAATTAACATTGCTGCTGAATTTGGGGGTTTTCTCCCCTCCCCCCTCCCCCGACTCTGTGTCCATTCTGCTACAGAATCCGCAAGGCTTTGGCAATAAGATGCTTCCTGATTTGTTCTTGACCCCAGGAGATATCTGGACAGAGTAATAAATATTATTTTATTTCTTCACTTAGTATTGGTCAGGCTTGTATTGATCTAGGATATTTCCCTACAAGGGTTTCATGAAGAGGCACTTTAACGGTACAATAGATATTAAAGGCAGTTTGGGCTGCCTGCAATGAAGGAGGCCTAGAACCTGGTTTTCTACTACAGGTTTGAGAGCAAATAATCAAAGTGGTCTAATTTGCAAACTGAACATGCAATGGCATCTCCATGGGTGGACTCTGGCATCTAGGCAAACGTTCCTCTACATCCTCTTCACAGGTCTGGCTCCTGGCCCTTGAGAGGACAAAGGTGGCTGGGAGGACAAAGTTTAATACAAACTTTGGCAAGGTTGAATCCAAAGAACTCTACATCCTCATGTTCTGGTGATGAGATCCGGGAGGAAATATTTTTCTGGAATCTCCACAAAGAATGTAGCGATTACAATTAATGATTTATGCCCTGCCACTGTACAACAGTGATATTCTGGGATAAGCAAGACACAAGAAGTAATTCTTCCGCTCTCCTCCGCATTAAGGTCTCAGCTGGAGTATTGTGTTCAGTTCTGGGTGCCACATTTCAGGAAACATGTGGACAAATTGGAGAAAGTCCAGAGGCGAGCAACAGCAATGATTAAAGGTCTAGAAAGCATAACCTATGAGGAAAGATTGAAAAAATTGAAAAAAAAAAACCTCTTTAGGTCTCTTCCAGTCCTACACTGCTATGATTTGTATTACAGTAGCCATGGCCCTGTTGCCCTAGCCACTGTACACACACACACACACACACACACACACACACACACACACAGCAGAGACATTCCCTGCTCCAAAGAGTTTACAGTTGAAAGTAGGAGTGTCTTCCTCCTCATTTTCCAGAGCTGGGCTCTCAGAACTCGGGGTTTGTCCTGACTAGCAGCGAGGTCCCTCCTATTCCTTGTGTACCACCGAAACGCCGGGGATTGGCTCCAGTAAGCCACAGGCATAGCTACATTGCAATGCAACATTACTACACAAATCCCTAAAGAGTGGTAACCCTCAGTCTACAGACCAAATGGTGATCTGCTTATCCACACATTCCTTATGGCAGGCTTGGGCAAGGATGGCTTAAAGTCAGACTCCGATTTCCCTCTGAATCATTCATCCAGCCTTACTCCTACCAGATTAACTCTTATTGATGAATGGGCCTTTATTCTCTTTTGGGGGCAGCAACCATGTTGATTGCTCTGAGAGAGGAGACTCCTCAAAACCTTTCTGGTTCGTATTTCCAAACTAAGAACTCTCCAAAAACTTAAAAGAAGAGCCATATGGCTGGATTCGCTATTGAACTTCTCTATTGAAACAAGTGTCCCTTGGCATAGGGGGAACTCCTGGATGATGCAAATGTACCAGCTACAGACTCTTGCCTTCTTGCCCCCAGCAGCGTGTTGGGAGTGGGCATGTCTAACCTCCACTGGGACAGCAGCCATTAAGAATCGCAAGCCAATGCCAGATCTTAGAGCTGGGTAAGTGGTGTCAGGACCAAAAGAATTAGGCAGCTAGTTCCACCTCTCTGACACGCCCCCTCTTCCCCACCCAGATCAAAGCAGAAGAGAGCACCTAGCCCATAGTGTTTGACAGAAAGACACAAGGTCTTTATTAGATAAAATGAATATAATTCACTTCTAATGACTGTAAACCCCAGCCATTAGTGAAACATTTAATCCTGCAAATAAGAGCGGTAAAGTATGATGGAGTTTATGATATTAGACCGCATTTCTGTTTTCATGGTTGCACTATTCAGCCTCTGTGTATGTTCACTCTTTCTTTCTGGAGTCCGTTACCCTCAGACCTCCCTGGCTTAAAGCTATTTCCCTTAAATCAAAACAAGTACCATATAATTGACAAGGTTCTGGAGTGTCTTGTTAATCACTCTCTCCAGTAAAGAATAAATGTTGAAAACATATTGATCTTCTCTTGTCTGGGACCTCTGTTGATCTTGGCTCTAACTCTGAAGTATGATCGAATTGTTTTTAAAGGGACTTCCTTGGATAGCTCAGCAAAGCCATGTTTGATGCAGAGTCGTATTCAGTAAGGACGACTCAGCAAGTCATGTTGCGCATCAGTCCACAGGTTCTGCAGGGCATGTTTTCCATTTGACTTGGCCTCATGGGCTTTGCTGTTTTAACTTTTCAACTTCTGGGGGAGAGTTTCTACATTAATATTAATGCCTGTGGAATAAGGATGGGTAAAGATATAAGAACACTTTCTACACATTTATACATACTTGCCAGGGAATCATTCTTAGCATTACCTCTGCCACAGAAGAACAGTGGTGGATTTCAGTGCTTTTCCACAATGTGAAGACAGTCTCATTTCTTTTTGTATATAAATAAAAATCACAGTACTATGTGCCATGTGCCACATGTTGATGGTCATCTTAAGTTATTTATGGTAATTTCCTCATAATTTTATTTTGCTTTAGGGTTAAATTATAGATCAGGTAGTTATAGAAATCTTCAGAAGGCAACACAGTCTTTGCTCTATCACTTATTTCATTGTGTAATTTGGCTAGCATGTATCTCCCTGCTCCCCATCCCGTAGGGAGACCTCTATTGCGGGTTTAACACCTGTGTGATGTAGGCAAGTCACACTGTATGTCTCCCCCATCTGTAAAATGGGGGGAGAGAAGTAACACTCTCTATTTCACACCTATTTCAAGGAGCTGGTGCGAGAATGAATTGATACTTGAAGTGTTCAGATATAATTGTGATGGGGGCTATAAAAAAAGTAGATGCACACAATGGTGAAAAATTAACTAAATGGTGAAGGAAAAATCTCTCTCAGCTGTAAGGTATCAAAATCCTTAGAAACAGATATTTGGGGAATTACCTGGCTATTTAATATAAATCCCTATAGATTAGTAAATAGATCTACTGCCATGAATGATAAGTGCAAGTTATTTTAAACGACAAATTAAATAATGGGAAATACATCCACTGCATTGACATTAAACACAAGTCTGTATAAGTGGTTTTCTAATTATGAAAAATAGGCTTGCCCTTTAAATTTTCTCAATTCCTATAATTCCCATTGTTTCCTTTTATTAAATAAAATAGGCTGCATAGCACTCTTGAATATTAAAAATAACCCCCTTTGCCAGAAATATAATTCAGTGGCCTCTCTTTTCACATTCAATAACAATCTGTACCAGTGAACGCACGAGGCTTGTAACCTCATGGTACTGCAGCAGCAGTATTATACTGAAGAATGCTCATTTAATGGAGGCTGGAGTAGGAGCCTATCAGAAAGTGTAATTACTCAGAGCTGACCTTGCAGAATCCTTACAAGGAATGAAATAAATACCTGAATATCAGATTAATAATTGGATTCTGACAAGTTTGCAATTCATAACGGTATATTATCAAAGAGGTGTTTACTCAGCATTGGTGTGAAAAATAGGAAAATTCTTTTGTGCTAGGTATTTTCCAAGTCAGAAAATTGGCTGCGGCCCTGCATCGGGGCTTGTTGGGCTATCTGTAATAAGAGAAATTGTGAGGGGACATCAATATAATTTAAAATTAAGATTACTCGAGAGTGAATGTGCTGCAAGCTAATACATCTTCGATGGGCCGAGGGGCAGGTCATGTTTTATGCTCATTTTCATTGCAAAAAGGGAATTAAATGAATACATTGGAATGAAGAGTGAGATATGGAAGTTCGAGAATCCTGACTCAAGAATGCATTAAACGGTTTAATTTTAAGCATACATTTAAGATTCACTAAATGGGACTTTAGCTTGTGGTAAATCCTTTCTAGATCAGGGCCTAGATACATAACCATTATGGGCTCAGTCCTGCAAGGCCCTTAGCACTTATAGAAAGCAGTGCATACCCTCCACTCCCATTAACATCTGTGGGAATCAGGTGTGCTTAACAACTCACTGGAACTCTCAGTACCTTGCAGGATTGTGGCCTATGCCTGTAATAAGTTCATCTTTGTGTATCTGGGACTTCCACATCTCAACCTATATCCTAATATAGTCACACACAAAAACAAAGGGAGAATTACATTGGTGCTGTGAGGAACTGTTGGTGGATGATTCATTCTGAATAAGAGCTAACACAAATGTTCTGGTGAATGAGTCATGAGAACATAAGAATGGCCAAACTGGGCCAGAACAATACTCCATCTAGCCCAGTATCCTGTCTTCCAACATTAGCCAATGCCAGATGCTTCAAAGGGAATGAACAGAATAGGGCAATTATCAAGTGATCCATCGTCTGTCATCCAGTCCCAGCATCTGGCCGGCAAAGGCTTAGGGATGCCCGGAGCATAGGGTTGCAGCCCTGACAATCTTGGCTAATGGCCACTGATTGACCTATCCTCTATAAATGTATCCCATTCTTTGTTGAACCGAGTTATATTTTTTGGCCTTCACAACATCCCCGGGCAATGAGTTCCAGAGGCTGACTGTGTGTTATGTGAAGAAATATTTCCTTTAGTTTGTTTTAAACCCGCTACCTATTCATTTCATGGAGTGACCCCTAGTGTTATGTCAAGAGGCAAATAACATTTCCTTATTCACTTTGTCCACACCATCCATGATTTTATCCCCCCTTAGTCATCTCCTTTCAAAGATGAACAGTCCCAATCTTTCCTCTTCTCATGCAGAAGTCCATACCCTTAATCATTTTTGTTGCCCTTCTCTGTACCTTTCCCATTTGTAATAGAGCTATTTTGAGATGAGGTGACCAGAAA
Organism: Trachemys scripta elegans; assembly: GCF_013100865.1. Taxonomy (NCBI): domain Eukaryota; kingdom Metazoa; phylum Chordata; order Testudines; family Emydidae; genus Trachemys; species Trachemys scripta. Next base: position 6,128,121 of record NC_048308.1, on the reverse strand, counting down.
TGCGTGCAGTTTTTAAGGTGGCATACCGTGGATTTGTATGGTGGCATTATGATATTTACTGTCTTATTATCTTTCACTTTCCGAATGGTTCCTAACATTGTTAGCATTTTTGACTGCTGCTGCACATTAAGCGTATGTTTTCAGAAAACTAACCATAATGACCTCAAGATCTTTCTTGAGCTGTAGCAGCTAATTTAGACCCTATCATTTTGTATACATAGTTGGGATTAGGTTTTCCCATTTGCATTACTTCGCATTTTATCAACACTGAATATAATCTGCCATTTCGTGGCCCAGTCACCCAGTTTTGGGAGATCCCTTTGCAGTCTGCTCACGAACCCATCTCTACTTCATTCAAAGGTAATCATCATTCGTAAGTATTTTCCAAGAGTTTGAAAAAAATAATTGTCAGGCAACAGGTTTTGTTCTCAGACTGTTCACAGATAATAAGCAGTGCATGGACAGAGAAGTGGGTCTCTAGAATCAGATGGTAGTATTTCTACATCCGACTCCGCTCTCTGAAACTTTTTTTTAAAAAAGTATATCAAATAGTGCATAGTGATTAGCGAATACCATGCTTCAAGTACTAATTTTGGAGCAAATAAACATTGGTGAAATTGCATTGATTTACAGGGGTGTTCATGGGGACTCAAACTGGACTCTTTTGTTCACAAAAATATTAAATGAATTGTTTTTAATTCTAACTGAGGAGTTCTGCCATAAACCTTGGGTTTCTGGGTATACAGCATTTTTACTAAAAACAACAGATGAAGCCCTCGAGAGGAACGTAACCAAGCAACCATACAAGCTTATTTCACCATCACCCCCAATGTCCATTACAATCCCTCAAGTCCTGCTTTAACTGAGCACTAAATACTGAAAGCCGCTGAGCACTTCCAGTTCTAACTCAATTCAGGTGCTCAGTACACCTTTGCTCAGGATTGATCCCTCAGTACACTCTACAGAGCATGGATTGTGCCCTGAGCCCCCCTTCCCTGGCTGTGGATGAAGAGATGTCAGAGTAACGCAGGAGGGAGTGATACAAAGTAGGGTATAAGCCATGTGGAACTTACTGGCTTTCCACCAAACTGGTTCCTTTGTACCAGTCCCCAAGGGGTCATCATAGTATCCAAGGATCACAGAGCACAGGGAAGTTACAGGGAAACAACATGGCATAAGCGCTACTATGCTAGAATTAAGTCATTGGACAACCCCCCAGCACTGGGGTGATCCTGTTGTAGCCAGCTACAGTGGCATCAGGGCTGGTCCTACGGTGCAATGCTGCTAATTTGCAGCCCAGGTGCACGGTCCATATCTCAGAGGGGTAGCTGTGTTAGTCTGACTCTGTAAAAAGCAACAGAGGGTCCTGTGGCACCTTTAAGCCTAACAGAAGAGACTTCTGTTAGGCTTAAAGGTGCCACAGGACCCTCTGTTGCTCTTGGCCCATATCTCGTTTGTCTGCAGAATTCCCCCATGCACATTTCTAATAATGTGTAAATAAAAGATAACACTGAGTAATGACAGTAGGCAAGGCTCCCGCAGTTGTGCTGGCTTGGCTATGAAGGTTTGATAGTGCCAATAAAATGATAAAAAGTCATAATTAGGATAAATGTTATTCATTTTCTAGGCTCCTATGTGATAGTCTGTTAGGCTACATCCTTCTGGAAAGCAACGTTGACCTGGTGTTTTTGTAAGCACTCTGTTTTTATGAGGAATAAATATTGTTCTTAGCCCTGAATTTTACAGCAAAGGATCATCACAAAAATCAAGCTATACAATAGAATTTCAAATAAAAGCCAAGCCAGGAGCAACAGGATCTTGTACTGTAGGGTAAACATGCTATTTACATGAGGCATAAATAGATGGGAATTGCAGCCACAGAAGGGTCTTTCCTTACTCCATCTATGTATGTAGAGTAAGGGGTCTCTCCATGCACCATTTTCCTCACACGCTTGGTTTGCAAGTGGTAGGGAGGTGGAAGAGGGTTGCACGAGTGATCCCTCTCACATACAGTTGCACATTCCCCCACAAGGGAGATTCCTCCATGGCTTATGGGAAGAACATAACTAGCTGACCTAGCTAATGAGGTGGACCATGGCCCCTAAGATCGCCAAAGGCTATGGGCTGTAAGCTACAAGGAATATCCAACTGCCCTAGCATATTTGCCATAGCCACAATACTAAGTGGTCAGTGAATACCCCACAGCATTCCTTTAGCTGGATCCATATTGCAAGGGACTCATTTGTCTACACCACTGTTCCCTATTACCGTACTGGCAGGGAAGGATTTGATCCTTTGCTTCCTAAACCCTGTTGAAGCAATTCTGGTAGATCACACAGACAAGTGAGTCCAGAAAATATTTCCAAGCTGCAGTTAGTTCCTCTATATGCTACCAGATGAGCCTACCTAGTCCAGGGATTGGCAACCTTTGGCACGTGGTCTATCAGGGTAAGCCCCTGGCAGGCCGGGACGGTTTGTTTACCTGCAGAGTCTACAGGTTCGGCTGATCGCGGCTCCCACTGGCCTGGAACGGCAAACCACGGCCAGTGGGAGCCACGATCGACCGAACCTGTGGACACTGCAGGTAAACAAACCATCCTGGGCCGCCATGGGCTTACCCTGATGGGGCTGCATGCCAAAGATTGCTGATCCCGGACCTAGTCCCTACTGCACCTGGGAATACCTCCTGGGTGCTTAAGGGAAGGGCTAAAAGGACAGCTCTGCTGGAAAGATTGAGCAATGTCTTTGGAAGGTCATTCTCCATGCCTAGGGCGATAGGACTGGGTTAAAACCCATTCTCAGGAGTTCTCTGGTTATACTTTATTCCTGATGTAGCAAGAAATCAAAGTAAACTAAAGATTTACATTTAGGAAAACACCTTTCTGACTGCTATTTCATTTATATTGGTGTTTTTGCCAAGTCATTGGCAACTTACAGTTCTGCTTGGACTAGTCTACACAACCACATTTTACTGTGTTTAACGTGACTATGAAGTATCAGATCAGCTGACATGGAGCATTGTAATCATTGTAGACCAAGACAAATGATGTTCAGCATTGTGTCTGCTAACTATGATTAAACTCTCAGGGTTTAATCAATAGCTGACAATTATGGACACCATTTGATCTGGTCTCCAGTGGTCATAAAAATATGGTCAGTATCACGTCAAGTGGTGTGAGAAATGTGCTGGTTTTGCTTTAGAGGATTTTGTGTGAAGATTGTCTTTGGTTTTCATCCAGGCTTTCCTTTGCAGAAACCCAAAATCTAAAGTGAAGCTCAGTTGAAAAATAGAGATTCACCAGTCCTCAGACAGAGAGTCTAGCATTATGGACCAATTTCTGTGTATGTTGGCCAAACTTATTCAAATCTAGGCCCCCCAGCTTCCCAGAAAGATTTTCAAGCATTAGTTCAACTTTTCAACCATCCATTCCTGAACTTGAACATTTAAGTTCTCCCACATCAGCTGAACTTTCCACCTTTGCAATTTCCATTATAAGTTTTTCAAAAAGCTCCACTGAAGATGTAGTGCTGGAAGGAACAATGGGTGTTTGCCTTGTAGCTGAAGTTACAGGTGCTGCAACCAGGAGTTGAACTAAATAAAATGGAAACAAATAATAGAAAATCCATTCCAATGAAGTATACTTCCCAGTGAACCCACTTCTGCTGTATGCCCTGCAAAATGTCTCTCTAGGGGCCCTCTCCAAGTTGCAATGAACTGCCGGACTCCCAAACTGGAGCCCAGAGAGGAATAAGACCAATCAAGAATGTAAAAATGATTCAAACATTCTTTTAACTGTAAGACCTTCTGCTTTCACCCTTCTTTTCAACTAACTATGGTTGTGTAAAAACAGCAGTAGAAAACAAGATTCAAGTTCTTCATAGAGTAAGGGCTTATTTAGAGTTATGAGGAAGATCACCTCAGTGTGGGCAAGACTGCTACAAAGGAGAAACAACTTCATTTTTATTGGCACAGTTTAGGGGACTGGATTGAGAACATCTGCTCTAGCCTGGCCTAGGTTAGCAAAAGATGTTGCCATGTAATGGTTAGTAGTATAATGAATGACCCTACTACCCAGTGTAGTCAGAGAGAGCGAGCGAGCGCGCACGAACATGCGCACCTGGACTTTCACCTCCAAAGCACAGCTTTCCATCACTTAATTTAAGGGAAAAAATTTTTTAAGCTAGTAGCCATAGTGGGCTCTTAATTTCTACATGAACCAGCCAGTAGAGGCTGGATAAAACACACTTCGTGTGTTACATTAGCTACAGCAAAGTTAGTAGCAGTGTAAACATCCCCATATTGCCAGTCCTGCTTGCCTCAGTGGTGGCTTAGGAAAAACATCTTTAGAAGAAAGAACACATTTTCACTCTAAGGGTCATTCAGTCTGTGGAATCTGTACTGAGACAAAGGTGCCAGTTACAGGTTTATTATAGGGACAAGTCTTCATTAGAACCTCAAGTCAGCAAAGCACATAAGAATATGCTTATTTAGAGGCTGGGAACAGCCCTGAACTGAACCCTGTAGCTCTCTCTGCATAGAATTGAGCTGGTTTTAAAGCAGTGGTTTAGAAATGCAATGTTCCATATCATATTACTAGCAAGTTATACCTCCAGCAACTCACCCCAGTTGATTTGATGTGACAATTTTTGAATTAAACACTCTGCTTTTAATGATTCAAACAATGTTCACCCAAATCCCTTAAGAGAACCAAAGAAAACAAGTTGTGTGTGGCAATTCCTATAGCAAACAATTATTTCATTAGATTGTCTGTTTTCTATAGTGTAGAAAATTAGACTTTACTAACATTTCATAGAGCAGTTTCATAGAGTACATTGATTTTAATAAAATACACATTGATCAAGATAAAATGTCAGTCTTTCTGCTCTGAACATATCTGGCAGTCATTAAGCAATGTTATAATTTTACCAAATCAATTTTACACGCTCCCTTTAATTAAGAAGTGGTTTCATTTAACCTTGTCGGTATTGCTTGAAAGAAGCTTTCCCATGAGTCAGCAAAAAATTAAACTTTCCCAAAAAGCACAAAGTAGTACTATTATGGTATGTCTGATATTTCATAAGCAGACAATGTAGTACATAGATCAGTGGAGATTTCCATTCAATAAGAAGAGCTATATTTAAAATTAATAATCTCCGATTCTGCTAGTGCTCTTCAGCATTCTGCAATTTCAGGTCTGTGAAGATATACCACTCCCCTGAGAAATTAGAAAGGGAAAATATAAGTGGAAGTTGGAATACTTACCATGTGGGAGAGCAGAAGGCAGATGCAAAATGGCCACCGTAGAGCTCCAGTGCTGTCGCTCTGATGGTTTGAAAGGACGAGCACCCAGAAAAAGCATTCTGGGGAAAAAAGTTCCTATTGGATGACAACGTTAACAGGGGAGAATTGTGGCCCAGAAAGTCATCAAGAAAGGCAATCTTAGGGGAATAAAAGGTTGGTTTCTGCATTGTTCCTATTGACAAACGTGATCTGGGCCTCTAGGGTACAAAAATCCACATTTTAGTTTTGTGGAATTTAGCATGACATTGCATCCCTCCAAAATGCCCCACAAAATTAGTTGTTCATGTTTGCATGGGTATTTATGGCCCTTTTCTCTTCCTGCAAAGACTCTTGAACCAAAATTTGCTCACATGAATGTCTGCAGAAGGACAATATTCATCATGATGCTTTTTGTTCTAAGTCAATTCCAGATTTTATTCTGGAGTAACTTTTTAAACTCATGCGTCTGACGAAGTGGGTATTCACCCACGAAAGCTTATGCTCCAATACATCTGTTAGTCTTAAAGGTGCCACAGGACTCTGTTGCTTTTTAAACTCAGTTTGACCCCGTATCATTCCACAGCAGCCCAGTGGCTAATCTGGGGATAGAATTAGAGGCACTCTCCAGAGTAACATAATACATGCTGTTGACATTGCCACTACTTTGGCCAACACACCAAGGATTGACCCCAAGATCACCAGACCTAAACGGTGGCATTGCTGTAACTTGAGCTAGAGAAGGATTGGTCTGTCGTTGGAGGAGGTAGCTACTCATATCCTCCGCAGACAAGCCTAGAGCAAGACCTGTAACCCACACCCCACATGCAGGAGGCGGGGACGGAAGGAGGACGACGGGGCGTGCATGGGGAAGGGGGTGGAAAGAGGCAGGGAAGAGGAGCGGCAGGGTAGAGCAGGGGTAGGGCCTTGGTGAAAGGGGTGGAGTGGGGGGCAAGGCCTGGGGCTGAACAGCAGGCTTGTGGGGGCGGGGGGATGTCTGCAAATTTTTTTTAATCAAAATGGTGGTCCTCGGGTTGCTAATGTTTGAAAACCACTGCCTTAGGAATCCTAGGCATCTGTAGGTAGTATGGCTGCTATCTGCAAAGAACTAAGCAGTTTGGGTAGTTACTAATCTCTGACTAATTCATGTCTTTTTCCTTTGTTGTCCAGCCCTGGAAATTGCACGCGCACACACCCCCACAGTCTTTTCAAGCTTGTGTATTCTGATAGAAGCCATGTGACACCTTCCTTCTCTGACAAAATACCCACTTTGCATTCTTCTATATTATCTAATAATTCAACCATAACATTAGGCTCTTTATTACAGCCTCAGTTATAACGTTCTCAGCTCAATCAGAACGCTGTCCGAAATGCATTTCCTTTCAAGTCTGAATGAGAAAAAGGGAGTATTTTAGCTGAATGACCATGTGAGGGAAGAATTGTATCTTCAGTTTAAGTTAGTTTTGCCTCCCATCAGGAGGCATTTACTTAATCACAAAGAATGAAATTGATAGAGGGACTGGGAGTTGAAATAGGACTTAGGGTAGGACTATTAAAAACCTGCGAGTGGTCTGTGCCAGCTCATTTGGGCTCACGGGGCTTGGGCTGCCAGGCTGTTTAATTGCCCTATAGACATTCAGGCTTGGGCTGCAGCCGGGGCTCTGGAACCATCTCAGGGTCCTAAAGCCAGAGCCTGAAGCTCTACACTGAGATTAAATAGCCTCGCAGCCCAGGCCCCACGAGCCCGAATCGGCTAGCACAGGTCAGCCGTAGGTTTTTGATTGCAATGTAGACATACCCAAAGTGACTCAAAACAAGGTTAGCAGGTTTCATTGAGCTGCTCCGAGTCCTGGGACAGGATGTTGGGCAGAGGAGGGTGGCAGAAAAAGTTAGGGGAATATTACAAGAGTGCCAAGCACATTCCAAACATATCACAAAACTTGTGAATAACTCTGCTTTACAGACTGGCTATATCGATTAATACAGAGGCCTAAACAGCACACTGAGAATCACGTATTGCTTGCTTTAAAAAAACCACATACTGGTGAGCTCCCCACAGGCCTGGCCCTAGATTTTGCACTGACTTATCCAAAGTCATATTGTCAGCGTTCCATCCCACATGGTATGGACCCTCCGCCTGCCTCAGCACCTCCCCTCCAATTCCTTTTCTCTCCTGCCTGAAACCTCCTCATGCATTTGTGAAATACTCCAGCCCTAGTGCCCCTGACCTCCAATATGGCCCATTATTAAAAGATTATGTAGCACTCTGACCTTACAGGGCACTTTATACATTGCAAATAGAGTTCTTTCCCTCAAAGACCTTGCAATCTATGACCAACAAGACACAGCACAAGACTTGGTGGTACAGAAATATCTAAGCTAGAGGGATGGACAGAACCATTCTGGTAAGGGTCAGAAGGATGTGGAGAAATCACTGGGAGAAATTAAGGAAGAGGTCACTAGAAAAAATGGATTTGAAAAGGGAGTGCTAGAGGCTAAGAAGTGGGGAGAGGCACGGACTTGAGAGGTGAAGCAGAGAATGGAAGAAAAAATGAGCAGAGAGGATTGGGAGATACTTAGGAAGCAAAAGCCGGTGATTTCTGAAATTTCATCTCTCAGATACAGGGTATTAACATGCATTGAGGAAGACATTGGGGTAAAATAGCTTATTTTTCTGATTTAAAATAGCAAGGATGCGCGGAGTTCAGAAAACTATTGGATTTGTACCCAACTACTCAGCTGAAGAGTATCAGTAATTATAGCTAGGTTAGAAGGGACATAATGACATCTATTACCCTTGATAATCCCCAACTTCATGTTTTTCATTTTCTCAGGACAGACCACTTCGGCTTTGCATCAAGTTCCTTGAAAGTTCTCACCAACCTCACTCAAGAGTTGCCTTATTGTCAAACCTTTTTCTTCCTACCCACAATGGTTTTCATTGAGAAGCCTTCAATTTCACTGGGGGCTAGAAGTGGCTTTATGGAACCAGTCACACCTACACAGAGGCTCTGTTTAGGCAGTGGTGAAGCAGCGAGGGAAGTAGCAGCAATTCAGCATCATGGGTTTATATGACAGCGTTGAATGGCTGTGCTTGAAAGAGCTGACTGCTATTGCAGTGTTCAGTAGAATATTTGATGGAGTTACCTTTTGTGTTAAAGCTCCAGAAGAATGACTTTGAGAAAGAGTGAAGCACTTGCATAAGTGGAACTGCGCTGATGAGGTCTGAGTTATCCAACTTCTTTGTGATCAATTTAAATGTAGACTTTTCCCCACAGTTCAAAGTCTGGTTTGCTGCTTTACATACTTAAAAAAAAAAAAAAAAAAAAAATCTCACACCCCTCCACACGAGACAGCTTGGTGAAAGATTTGCAGGTGCTGAATCTTTTGGTGCTTTGCTGTCCAAGGGACACAAGTTCAGCTTTAGAGAATTTTCTTGCCATTTTAAGCAGCTTGCTCCAGAGGTGTGATTGACCTCAGCACATCAGGGTAGTCTCATGCTCTGGACTGGAGGAATGAACAAGGGATGAAAAAAATACATTAAAAAAACCCAAAACCTCACACTGTTTTCCCCATTAGGCAGAAAAAGGAGCAAGAGAAGCACAGGTGACGCATGGCATGGTAATGAGGGTCCATGAATCAGAAGAGAACAGGGAAAGCAGCGGGTCCTGAGCTCCATTGTTAATATTGATATTACAGTAGCACCTAGATAACAGAGACTGTGGCCCCATGGTGCTATGTGCTGTACAAACAGAGTGAGACATTCCCTGCCCCAAAAAATATACCATCTAAATAAACATGCCAGATGGGGATAACAATAAATTGCTTTCCCTATTTCACAGATAGGGAACCGGGGCATGTCCAAGATCACACATGAAATCTGACAGCTGGGAACTGAACCCTCAATGCCCAGTCCCAGTCTAATGCCTTATCAAGAGCATCCAATCTGTCTTCTCACTTAGGAAGTCACTCACCTGTCTGCCTCAGTTCTCCATCTGGAATACTATTCATTCACCACTCAGCAATTAATTAGTTAATGTTGAGTATGCAATGCAAGTGCTAGATATTACTATGAAGCAGTGACAAAAGAGATCATATCCATATACATTTCACAATTACGTCTTACCATATGATCTCTTGCACAGTTCCTGTAGAGTAATTCCCCTTACATTTATGAGATTGGAACGAGGTTGATCTGAGGGCTCTGCAATTATAGAATTTTTTATAAATTTCTATTCAGGGTGCACCTACACTACAGCAACAAGACTGCAGATGTGCTGCTGTAGTGCCATAGCGCAGATGGAAAAGGCTGTTCAGTGGATGTAGCCAATCCATGTTGCCAAGAGGTAGTAGCTAGGTCCATGGAATAATTATTCTGCTAACCTAGCTGCATCTACAGCGGGGGTGAAGTTGACCTAACCATGTTGTACAGGGCACATTTTTTCCCCCCCACAGCCCTGAACGATGTAGCTAGGTCAACCTAATTTTTAGATGTAGACCAGGCCTCATGCAAAATCCTGCTAGCCATTTCCGACTATAGGAAAAAAAAAAAAATCAATAGAAGTAATCTGCAGTGTAAAATAAACTATTTCTTGGTTTAGTGCAATCCCAAACAAACAACTTAAATCAATGCTGAAAAGTGATTTTTGCATGAAATCAAATTAACACTAAAGATTGAAGATGACAAATGGGACACTACTTGAATCTCAGTATATTTCAAAATTTGAAGGTTGTTTGGTTTGTTTCATATAAAATCATGACTGGTGTGGAGAAAGAAAATAAGGAAGTGTTATTTACGCCCCCCTCTCAGAACACAAGAACTGGGGGTCACCAAATGAAAGTAATAGGCAGCAGGTTTAAAAACAAACAAAAAGAAGTATTTCTTCACACAACGCACAGTCAACTGGTGGAACTCTTTTCTAGAGGATGTTGTGAAGGCCAAGACTATAACAGGGTTCAAAAAAGAACTAGATAAGTTCATGGATAGGTCCATCAATGGCTATTAGCCAGGATGGACAGGGATGGTGTCCCTAGCCTCTGTTTACCAGAAGCTGGGAATGGGTGACAGGGGATGGATCACTTGACGATTACCTGTTCTGTTTATTCCCTCTGGGGCACCTGGCATTGGCCACTGTCAGAAGACAGGACCCTGGGCTCGATGGACCTTTGGTCTGACTTAGTATGGCCGTTATTATGTTCTATGTAAGTAGTGAGGATTTAGAAGGTGGAATAAAGAGACTGATGAGCTAGGAAGTCCTGAGAGTCCAGGTTCCGAAGCTCCCAGTTCCTTGGCAGCCTCGGCTTCCAGAATCTGGTTCTATGGCATCCCATTTGGTGGACTGTTGTGGGGACAGGAGTATCCCAGCTCCTCAGCAGCCTGGCTTCTAGGTCTTCCAGTATCAGGGGGTAGCCGTGTTAGTCTGTATCTACAAAAACAACAAGGAGTCTGGTGGCACCTTAAAGACCAAGAGATTTATTTGGGCATAAGCTTTCGTGGGTAAAAACCTCACTTCTTCAGATGTATGCTTATGCCCAAATAAATTTGTTTGGTGGCACCTTAAAGGCTAACAGATTTATTTGGGCATAAGCATGCATCTGAAGAAGTGAGGTTTTTACCCACGAAAGCTTATGCCCAAATAAATCTCTTGGTCTTTAAGGTGCCACCAGACTCCTTGTTGTTTTTGTAGGTCTTCCAGGGTCCGCAGGTTTGGGGCAGCCTGCCAGGTGAACCATGCCAGAGCAAGGGTTCCCCTCCCATTCCTCACAAAATTTTGAAATGTTGTGGGTTTCTTCCAAACAAGAACAAAACCAAATATTAAAAAAGTGTCAAAATTCTCAGTGAAACAGAATGACCATCCTCCGCCTAGTTTGATCTTCTCTTTCACATAACTGCTGCCTTACTCCATGCTTCCCATCACTGCAGCATCTGAGCAAACTGCAGATGGAGTTTAGAGTTCCCAATTTACATTAAAAAAAAAAGTCACTCTCGCCCAGATTCTGGAGGCATCAGCATTTTCTGTGGGCCAGTGTAGGGCATCGTATCTTCTCCTAGACAACAGGGTAATGATATCAGCATGGACTTCAACATGGACTAGCAATTGGATTATGTATCCAGGCTCCCTAGTGGACCTGTATTCGGGCTACTACCCAAGTGCTGACACACTACATCAGTGGTCTCCAAACATTTTAGCATCACATCACCTCTTACTGCTGTTCCTGCCTCATCCCTCCTGGGCCAGGACCAGGGACACAGCTCATGGGGATGGACAGGGGGTAAGAAGGCCAAGCGTGGGGCTGCAACTAGGGGTGGGGCTGGGAATGGAACCACGGCCAGGGGACAAGCCTGGGGGCGGGGCCGTGGCCAGGCCACAGCTGGGGGCAGGGTTGGAGAAGAGCTGGGAGCTGAGTGGGACTGGGTGTCACTCCCTCTCTGTGCCCCATGGGGGCTGGCCGGGGCCCACTGTGCCCCCCCAAATGTTCCTCTATGCTGCTGAGGGGGGGTGCGCCCCACAGTTAAGCATACCTGTGATAGCCTACTCTGCTGCTGTTGTACCCTCACTTGCAAGGTCGACAAACCCTGATCAACTAACACCGTTCTAGAAAAAGAAGTCAGTTTTCATTCCCGAGCACCCTCACATCCCACACAGATGAGGCAAGTGGATCAGCACAGGCGGACACCCGTCAATGCCCTTGTGCTCGGTGTGCATATGTAGACACACTCTCTGAGGAGAGCAGGAAGTCTCAACATACTCACTCACATGTAGACACAGGCCCAAAAATCAGTGACTACAAACCATTAAGGCTGAATGGATCGAACGACATGAACAATGGAGCCACCTTCATGGGGGCATGCTCCTAGGTGGCCTGGGAAAAGCCAGTCTGAGGCAGCAGGGAGATTTCACATCTTGGCCCTCTACCATGGTGCCCAATGGGCTTTTGTTAAATGGCCCAGCCTCACACCAAGGAGGTAGTGGTGGGGGCGTTCAGGGAAAAAAAAAAAAAAAAAAAACCAAACAACTAGCTTCCCTGACAAAGGGAGGAGCAGACTAGAGGAGACACTCTCTAGGGGGTATATTTTGACTGCACAGTTAACAGGTGATCGGTGGGCAGGTTTGCCTAGCCCAGGTGTAAGCATTCCCCCCGCAAAGCCATACTGTGTTATGGAGTCCTCACTGTTTCTACACTCAGCCTTGTGTGTCTGGTGGTATAACCTAGGGCCAGGGCAGATGTTTTTCAAGGTTTAACAACTTCATTTTGGGGATTTTTTTTTTTTTTTAGCAATTTGAGTTTTATTCAGCTGACCAAAAATCAGGGTGTGTGTGTGTGCGGGGGCTCTTTGTATATACACCACCACCCCAATATAACGCTGCCCTCGGGAGCAGAAAAACACACACACACACACCATCTTACTGCGTTATAGGTGAAACTACATTATAATCGAACTTGCTTTGAGCTGCTGGAGTGCACAGCCCCACCCTCCCAGAGCACTGCTTTATATCTGAATTTGTGTGATATCAGGTCGCGTTATATCGGGGTAGAGGTGTACTGTAATAAGTAACATATACTGCACTGAGTAATCTTTGTCCCTAATGTGCCATAACATACTACTATTAAAGTGTACTAGGACAACTAAGTAATCCTTAGTGCTCACCAGCAGGGTCTATAGGGACCAATTAATGTGTAGCACATTAATGTGCTTTAGAAATCAAACATCCATAGTCTGTATTACTGCGCTGTGTAGGCAAACCTTTAGATCCAAGTTACCATTTTGGTGTTTTTTCCAGTGTTTCAACCCCCCATTTTGTTTTTTAATTGGGGGTGTTTGAATAGTTGAAACCCAGACCCAGAGTTCTTTGTGCGGACACTCTAGGATTCTTTCCTAGAGAAGTATGGGCAAGCAGGTCTGTGCTTCAGGGGGCATTGTGGGAAGGACATTGGAGAAACTGTCAGCGCTTGAGTGATTTTTGCCTGTGTCCTCACTGCAAAGTGGGAAGGTCCCAGCCCAAGTTAAAGCAGAACCTGGGCTCTAGTCTGTACCCCCAAGTGGGTAAACTAACCTGCACTTAACATACCTGTGTGGAGGACCGGAGGGTTTAGGCTAAAACCTGATCAAGAGCCCGGATTAACTTTGCAGTGGAGACATACTAATGGAGTTAATCCACAACCAAGCTCGCTGGTTTCTTAAAAGATTGTAAGCCTGTTCTGCTTCTGTAACTGAAGAGGAAGGTCTGTCTAACTTAGTGTGTAGGGAAATGTAAAATGAGATTTGACTAAACATGCATACCAGATTTAAAAAACAACAACAACAACAAAAAACCACACACACACAACCCAAACTTCCCCCTCTCCCCCAATGCTTTGTTCCAACTGCTAAATAAAATACCTTGTTTTAAGAAGGCTCTTGGTCACTATCACTGGGCACAGGTTCTTGAAGGGAGTAAATGCAGGCAGGAGCTGGAGGGTTGATAAGCTGCGTAGCCTGACCCACATCTTAATCTAAGAATGGAAGGATCAGGAGATTATGCCCGGAGATAGGTTAGGGCAACAGGTCCATCCCATGAGCTGGGTGCACTCGGGGGACTGAGGTGAAGCTAGCCCTGTAACTATGGCATCACCACCTGCTAGCTTGGAAATCTCACTGATCAGTGCTGCACCTGTTGCCTATTAACACAGATTAGTGATCTACTGTACAGAGAATCAGTGCCATATTTGGGTGTGGGTGTAAGTTAGTTTATTTGCATGTTTGCTAATTTACAAAACCTGTTAATGTGATGGTCCTGTCATTAACTATGGATTAAAATGCATCTGCTGAACAATGAAGATTCTTGGCTCAGTTTTGTTTGCACTCAGGCTGTGGAATACATAAAAGGCACCCCAGTTTTCTTGACAACATTCATGATTGCAGAGTTAAATTGCAGTGGAAGTTGGCGGTGGCTCTCTGTTATTACCGCCCTCTGTAAGATATATGTTAGGATATTGTTTATGGAACTGAGCTGGGGGGAGGGGAGGGAACCTTACCCAAGCTAAAAAAAAGTGTCACAAGGATAAATCAATCAATCAGTGAAAGGTTTAGTTTACTTATGAGAGTAATTTTCAGATGAACTGAAGACCTCCGTCAACTACTGACTAAGAAAGACTTATCTAACTTGTTACTGTGTACTGTACTTCTGGAGTGTGAAAGGAGTTTAAATTGCCTGTAAGGAACGGATGCTGCCTAAAGGACATTAGAATAAATGAACCACAACATTCTAAGTGTTATCCTTTCAGAAAGAAAACAAAAACACTTCACAAAATGCATAAGAGCTTAGCTGTTGGAATAGGTCAGTGTTATTGCATGACTCACTTCAAATGTTCAGTGATAATGAAATGTTAACAATGGGCTCCATCCTGGAATCCTGCACAGGTAGATGTGCCAGTTAAATCAATGGGGTCCCAATCTGAGAGTCCAGACTAGCTGGGCTTGGTTCAGGAATTGAGGGTGGGGAGAAAGATTTGGAGCATGCCACTTTTAAATTCCCCAGATTCCTGAGGTTGTAAGGGACTTGTCTGGTTCTCAACCTAAGCCAGAATAGCCTCAGGGTTACTCTTATTTATGGACACACTGAAATGGTCCCTAAGGGATTTAAAAATTTTATTAAGATGACGTTAAGTGAACAGAGTCTGAGCATAGAAGTCTCTGGTTATCAAGGAATAACATACAGATTATCGAGGGTGCAAAGTTTGGTTTAAGATAAGGTGGCATGAGGAATACATAATCTGCAATATCCCCAGATGGGGGTAAAAGGTTGATGGGTCAAAGTACAGGCATTGAGATATGAGGGTATGAAGTTCATATAGTGGCTATGTTCAGGGGTGGAGTATAATGAGTGGATATGATGATGAGGATGGATTGACCCTCATTTGGTGAGATTTAATGTTCAGGGAATTTATTGTTCCAGTTCATATGATCCAACGGAGAAGGTCACTTGGTCCCTTTCTTGTAGTGGGAGAACAATGTCACTCTGGCTCATGCCTCCTGGTACTGTTGGTGGCCGGTGATGTGCTTGATGTAGATGTCCCTGGACCATTGGATTGCGTCTGAGAACATGAGGCGCCGCATGAGCTGTGCGTAGCGTCGACCGGTACTACTGCATAGTCCAATCACACCCCTGAACGTTCTCTGGGGGTTACGGGGGTGGAAAGAGAGCCAGCTGTGAGTCCATGCCATATATTTTAATTATAAAATATTTAATTACAAAATAAGAATGCTGATATGAAATATTTTCATTTCCCCCCCTGAAATTTAATTGCATGGAATTTTCAAACATTTTACTTTTTGGAGCAAATTCTCAACATGTTAGAATTGTCTCTAGAATGGAAATCCTGAATTTGAGAGCTCTATGTACAAATAACTCAAAATAATTTGGTCTTTTTCTACTCCCGCTGATGCGTAACATCTCAATTTTAACATGGTTGGGGTGAAGAGAAACAGGATTTAAAAAGTAAAAAGGAAGATAATTGTCAGACAGTGGAACATGTAAATCAATTATTTCTGAAGGCTAGCGACTGCAGTAATCTTTTTGGATAAGTCCCCTTTGGGACACTGAACAGGATTAAGATAAAGCTCTGGGGAGAGGGTTAGGGAGAATAACCTATTTCTGCAGCCCAGAAGAAAAGATGAGTGGCTCAGTAAAGCACAATTGGACAGAGATGTGGAAGCACAGGTGTCTTGGAATTCTGCAGCAAGGTCTAGAGAGACTTCTGCAGTCAGCTTGTGCGTGATCATCAGTCATTTCTCCAGCATTTTTCCCCTACAGCCAGTTACTCTTTTGCAACCACAGAATTATTGCTGGCTGCTACCAGAATGACAACAACCTAACGTCAACTAGGTTCCCTGGGATGCTTGGGAACATTTACCAACCAGGGGATTTCAGTCCATCATTAAATTTGAAGAATCCTTGGCATGAAGCAAGTATAAAAAAAAAACCAACAAGCAAACTCCAAACAGCAGATCCTATGTATTGTTTAAAACAAATAAAAATAAAAACACCAAACCAGCCAACACTGTCAGAAATGGAAACGGAATGACAGTGTATCTGTCATGTTTGTGCTCACCTACTGAAGAGCTTGAATATACTGCTGTGATCTAAGCCCAAGCTGAAATCAGGGTTTTAAACCATGACCACCAATTCCTTTCTCAGCAAGTCTTTTTAAGGCAGCATCTGAAAATGACATTGCCTCGTCTGTCACCTGCTGCTCTGATGAGTAATCATTCAGATGGTGGCACAATTCCACCTTCGCCCCCTCTCTTTCCAAGGGAAAAGAAAAAGCTATCAAGAAGAACAGTGCTGGCTTTGTCTTTTTAGTACAGTGGGTGGATACTGAAATACCAGCTTCACCATGATACCTGAAAAAATTACTCAGGGGTAGTTGTGGGTTACCTGACCCACTTATACATGAAATGGGTATTTGGTACCCAGATACCCACAAAAATGACACACAAATACAACAACTGAATTTACATGGACAGCCCCATAGCCAGATTTCTTCTTTCTCAGAGGGTGTGGGGAGGTATAGACGAAAGGAGAATTGAAATCACAGGCAGCTATGAACAGAGGATGGATTAGCCGTACCCATCCAGTACCACTAATAATAAACCTATTTCATAACTGGCTGGTGATTCTTCATTATTTTTGTTATTACAATAAGCCTTGGAGCCTAAGACCGGGGCCCGACTGTTCTAGGTGCTGTACAGACACAGGGTAGCAGACAGTCCTTGTACTGAGAGAGTTACAATTTGCATAGACAAAACAGACTGCAGCAATGGAATCCTCATTGTAAAGATGGGCACAGACAGATCAAGTAACTTGCCCAGTATCACATTGTAATTGGTTTGATTATTGTAGCATTTAGAGGACTCTGTCATGGACCATTGTGCTCAGTGCAGTACAAACAGAACGATTTAGGAGAAGATCCATGAACTAAAGGCAGATTTCCTGGGTCCTAGTCCAGTGCCTTAATTAAACCATCCTCTCTCCCTAGACCATCCTCCCTCATGAGTTAAATTTTTATTCACAACCTTCACCCCCACCCGTGAACTACGTAGCTCTGACAATTTCACAAGAATGCTTGAAACCTGTTCCTATAGGATTTCTAGCCTAGCATTTCTGACTCTAGAGGTCTTAATAAGCATCCCAACACTTAGTAATGTTGCCCCTTTTTGACCCAAGCTAGTCAAAGTTCAGGGCCCTGAGGACATTCTGGCTGGGAGTAGAAGTTGATGGAATCGGGTATTTCTTTGATGCAGTTTTGTTTATTTATACAGAATGTACAAAGTCCTGTGTTTCAAAATGCAGGAGCCAAATAGCAGGAAACAGCTTCTTTAGCTTGCAGCACCAACAGACACACTTTTCAGCCTGCACCACAGACCCCAAAACCTCTTCCCACGTTTCTTTTAGGGTCAGCCACCATACTTTCAGCGGCTGCTGACTGTCCATCTCTTTTAGTTTCTAGCCACCTCCCAACCACCACATTCACCAATAGCTCTCGGATTTCTCAATCCAAAACTCCAACCCCCTTTTGTCTTAGGTGAGGGACTTGTGATGAACACATCCTGTTAATTGAAAGGAGAGTTCACAACCACTCTCAAAGAGGCTTGTTATTCAGGCACTCATCAGCATAACCGTATGCTGTTGGTAGGCGAGACATCACACACCATAGGGCCTGATTCTGCCACGGTGTGCACTAGTTCCTCCCAGTGCTCTCAGCGTCTTGCAGGATTATTCTATCCTGTAAAGAACCTAGTTTGTTTGGGCATCATCATCATCAATTGCAAGCACTCTCTGTATGAATGGGGTTCTCTCTCCCCCGCCTTTCTAGTGCCCCAGAACATACACAAGAAATTGGCAGCTTGTATCTGCAACTTGTTAATAAATACAGTAGCTGGGCATATCTTGTAGTGGAAAATTAGTACCTAAATAGGCCTAGATGCCAAAAAATGTTCACATAAATGTCTCCTCTTTTACTTACCCCACATTAACCTCAAGATAAGTGGATTTACTGTCAGTGAAGTGAAAAGAAAATTAAGCTTGTAGCAAAAGTTTGATTACTGCACCCAACTGCTTGGTGTACTCAGACCTGGGACACTGAAGAAATCCTCCCCCCCCCCCCCCCCCCGCAACTCTCATTAACCTTTAAAAGCTTCCTGACATGGTGGAATTACAGCAGGGAATTGTAAATGATGTATGAAATGAAGTGTCCCTCTCCACACAAACACGGAGAAAGTGCTTCACAATTACTATTATTGTATGCCATTTGCAGTAAATTCAGATAAACTAAAAAAATAGGCAGAAAGTTTGTTTAGTTAAAGCTTTTTCGTTCACTTTGTCTCTTCCCGCCTTTTTTGGCTTGCTGTTGGCAGCTGGCTGCCATTTTGGGGCATACAGATGCTGGCTCAGAGATCAAACTTTGCCTACCCCAGCTGCCAACTGCAAACCAAGAGGTTTTCCAACATAATGCCATGGGCTAAGTCTAATCAAATCTGTGTTCTATATTAGAAACTTCGGGAAAGTTCAGATTTGGCTCTGGAGTTTGAACCTGCAAACTCAAATCTTCAGATCTGGGGGTCTGATTTTTTCGTAGAGAGATCTGAAGTTTAAAGCCAGATTCAAGGTTCAAATCTGATCCTGGCCTGCTTGCTACATTTCCTTCCACAATTTAAGCTGTTAAACTTATAACAGCATTTTAATAGCCTTTAAAATAGAGCTGTTCTCAAGTACTACTATCTTGGCTCTTTCCTCTCAGGGAAACTGTTCATTATACAAATTTGCAATAATATGATGAAGATACAGTAGTGTTATTAAAATCCAGATTATTAGCTCAGAGACTTCTACAAGGCTAAGGGCTGCTGTTTAAACTAATTTTCCTGTAAATAATGCTGCTGAGAAATATAGCAGCAATACTGCATCTTTTAAAGAGTCACCTTCGTGACGAGGGAAGCCACCACCCAAGGTGCAGTCATTTCCATTTTGTCACTCTATATCTTTAATGAATTAAAAAAACAAAACAACAAATTAGCCCCCCCGGCCCAACAGCAGTGTGAGATTTTAGTCTTTTCCTAATCCACCCATTTCTATGTATTCTACATAAGTTCTTACCACACTTAGCCATAGTATCAGAGGACCTTCCAATGGTGCATTAGTCATGTGACCACGTCTATCACATGTTGGTTCTCTCGTTCTTTCCCCTGGGGAGAATAAGTGTATGCACAAGTGTTTTGTTTTGGATTTTTAAAAAAATTCTACATACATGTACATGTGTGCACACTGTGATGTGTCCATGTTAGACCAGACAAGGCCAAAGAAATGTGTCTTGCACTTGGAGTGGAAGATGGCAAGGTTTATGATGGTCCTTAATCCCTGAGGGAGTTCATTCCAGTCTTGGGTCGGCCTCCCAGCAATCTTGGTCTTCTGCATATTCTCTCTCTCTCTCTCTCATATCCAAATTCCCCAACGCATTAAGGATGTATAGTTGGGCAGAGAAAGGTAATTCCGGTTCATAGAGAATTTTGAACCTGTAATTCCTTCTGATTTGGAAGGAAAACCAAAAATGTCAAAATTCTCTATGGAAGGGAATGGAGTCCTTGGTCTGGGGCAGTCCACCTGGGGTCTCCAACTCGGAGGCCGTTCAGCAGGTGGGCTGCCGAGAAGCAGGGCAGGGAAGCTGGCAGGAAACCAGGCAGATTTAGGAAACCTGACCATAGGAAGAGGCAGGTTTCAAAGGGGTTCCATCAGAAGTTCATTGAAATCAAGCCACCTTGGTGAAATGTTTCAATTTTGATGACTCACGCAAACTCCAAAACCAAAATGTTGCATTGGAATTTTTCCTAATAGCGCTAACTCAGAGCCACACCCTCAGCTTGATCTGCAGATTTAGGATTTACCAGCTTTGGCAGGAAGCCCAGACTGTACGTAGAGAAGCAGCTCCAGACCCTGGTTCCTTCAGAGTCCAGGCTGTAGGAGAGGGGCTTTTTTGAAATAAAGGTTTCCTTTGTGCCACTTTTCTGGCTCAAGGAAGTAGGTGGAGAACTAATACCATGGCTATGGTTCTGTGTTTGCCTCAGTTTCCCTTTCTTCAGAACTAGTGTGGTAATAGTCACCAGATTCTGGGGTGCTATGAGGCTTCATGATATTTTTTCGAGATTCTTGCAAGAATGGTGCTGCATAAGGGCAATCTGCTATTACTAAACTCTCCCAAGTTCACGTGTCACAGAGATTGGTTCAGGATGGGAGGGGGACTCAAAGATTTGAACAGCTTGGTTAAATTTCCTATGCACGTTGAAACTTTGCCAAGATTATGCAACCACAAATCTGGGTGCCCTGTAGGCCTGCTTTAAGATTTGATTAATTTATTCCAAGAAATATTGTGTGTATGTACTTCCCACATTTTCCTTCCATTGGTTTATGTAATTTACACACATTGTGTAATGGTTCAGATACCATTGGTGTTTTATTCACAAGGCAGTTGATCTATAAAACATACAGCATTTTGAAATATTGATCTCTTCTGTGCCAGCCAGTAATAGATAGTGTAGCATGGGATTCCATTTGTAACACTGGGATTAAAGGCAGGGAAGTGGAAAATTGGAATAGACCAGAATTCATGTGAAGTGAAAAGTATAGTTGGCAGTACTTCTAAAGCAGAAGAACAACTAATAAGTATTTTTTTTAATCTCCTAACAGCCACAAAGGCAGCAGTGGTAAATGTATCCAAATGAATGGTTTATCTTGGAGTGCTTTTAATTTATCTGGTGATCTATTAGGAATTCAGTGAAATACTAAAATAAGACTAAACTCGGAATGATATAGAAGGAACAGGACTCTAACAAGCTTTCTGTTGAGCTGGTACTGTAAGCAGCAATGTACGTGATAAATTAAGAACTGCCCCAAACCTTCATCCAAATCCATGACATGTATGTTTTGGGAGAGACCTACTCAATAAATAAAAACAATTGTGAACTGGTCTAATGGCAGCTAGGGTGATTTGACTTCACTAGAGTGAGGCTGATTTACTCCAGTGAAGGATTCAATCCTGTATATTCTCCTTTTTGTGTTTTCTATGTAGAGGGTGCAACACAAAAACCTGTGTGGGAGAAGAGGAGTGACAATGCCTGGTTCCTGCAGTTCATAGATTTGAAAGAATTTATGGCCAGGAGAGAGCATTAGATCACATAGTCTGACCTCCTGCATAGCACAGGCCATAGAATTTCATCCAGTTATTCCTGTATTGAGCTCAGCAACTTGTGTTTGGCTAAAGCCCATCCTCCAAAAAGGCATGAAGTCTTCATCTGAAGACTTCAAGAGATGGAGAATCCTGCACTTCGCTGAGTAGTTTGTTCCTCATTACTCATACTCACTGTTAAACTTGTGCCTTATTTCTAATTTGAATGTGTCTGGCTTCAACTTCCAGCCAATGTTTCTTGTTATGCCTTTCTCTGTATAATAAGAGAGTCCAGTATTTTCTCCCTGTGAAGGTACTTAGACTATTATCAAATCACCTTTTGATAAGCTAAACAGCCATGCTCAGTAACAGAACATAAAATATCAACACTGGCCAACACAGTTGATGGGGTTTTCAAGATCGTTCAGCATTTGCCTAATTCTGCTCCCATTTAAGTCAATGGAATTTTTCCCTTGACTTCAAAAGGCACAGAGCTAGGCCAATGCTGAACACTTTTGAAAATCCCAACCCCGATTTATTTCTATGCTAAGTACTGTAGGGAACTGTGACAGCTCAGAGACAATTTTGTAGAAGCTGTCAGTCACCAGACTGGAAATCTCAAGAGAGATTTTGAAAAGCTCTCATGAAATGTCTAGCACAAGGGCCTGGTTAAGTTCAATAGAAAGGTTCCCAGTGACTTCAGCAGGCTTTGAATCAGGGCTCAGTTTTGCAGACTTAAGAGTTTTGGATAGTTCAAATTGCTTAACTCAAAAACTAGGTTGCCTAAGTGAACCAAGTCCTCCATCATGACTTTACATCTCACTCAGCCCCTGACATGCTATATCGTCATGCTATAATATGCATCTGCAGCAAGGGGCTCAATGTGTTAGCTCAGGGGTTCCCAAACTTTTTGATAGCATGACTCCATTTTAATTATTTTCTTCCAGGACCCCAGACAGCATCTTCCAAACCACATGACCTCATAGTATGGTGTGTGAGACGTAGGGTTGCCAGTTTTGGTTGGACGTATTCCTGGAGGTTTCATCACATGATAATCTTTAAATTCCTGAAGAGTCCAGGACAATCTTGGAGGGTTGGCAACCCTAGTGCCAGGTGTCACAGTGTGGAGAATGCCATTTTGTAGAGCAAAATGGCATCTTTCATGCATCATGACCTCGCACATACTCTACATGCGAGGTCACACAGGGTGGAGCAAAATAGTGTTTTCCACACAGTAGGGATTGCTGCAACCCCAGCTCCTGATCATGTAACCCCATTTGGGGTCATGACCCAGAGTTTGTGAACTACTGCATTAACTATTAGGACCAGAATGCTAATAAATGGCATCATGACTTATTTGTATTTCTTTTTAGTTCTCTCTCTCTGTGCCTCATCCAGGCCACATTTAAGTCAGTGGGGGCACTTCTATTAATTTAAACGGAGGCATGACTGAGTCCTATAGTACAAATCAATCCCCTTTTTTTTTTTTTTAAATAGAGATGTAGTGAAGGACTTTAAAGGGAGGAGTCAAACTAACATAATGCCTAAGTTTCCACTTAGGAAATCTATGCTAGTTCCATGATATTTGGAATAATTTTCTCAAATTTTGTAATTTAAGTGCACATCATTCACAGTTTGGAGAACAGAGACAGAGCTTGAATGGTTGGCTAACTACCATGTATGAACAAATGCATCATAACTTGACTAAAAATAGGTCAGATGAAATAAGTCATTTATTTGATCTGACCTATTTTATTGCCTTTAAGGTTAGAGGGCAGGGTATTTCGTGACCATATCCTACATTTTGAGTTTATTATTAATCATGTTTATTACGGGTAGTGCTTACAGAGATCATGGCCCCATTGGGCTAGGCACTGCACCAAGAGTATAGATAATCCTTACCCTGAAGAGTTTACGTATCAAAAGGTAGATTTTATCTGCTTATCTGTTTCTCTCCCTTAATGGAAAAGATTAATCACTACGTGTAAAGAAGTGGAAAAAAATTGCACAAACAAGTCACAATATAGACTAACTAGCAACCACATATTAAGCAACCCATGTGAGTAATTATCTCTGCAGTGGAAAACAACTTGGAAAAATGTTACTTCCATCTGAATGAATTGTAAAGCCAGGACTTTGCAAGTTGTTGTATGGGGAGTTCTACTACTTCGTAACGATTGTTAAATTATCCAAAAGCATGTACTAAATAATAATAAGACGACTCATCTTTTAACAACTTGGTTTAGACTTCAAGTGGCAGAGGGTTTAAGTGGAAACTGGGTGTCTTTCTAAAAGATGTGCTCTAGCTCAACCAGAAATTATTGGCTTGATATAGGAATTACTGAGTGAAATTCTATGGCCTGTATCATGCAGGAGGTCAGACTAGATGGTCATAATGGTTCTGTCCCCTATTGAAATCTGATAGCCTAGGAAACGTTGAAAGTCCCTACTGTGCCATGCAGTCATATGGGATCTGCATTTGGGGCTGATTTTACACTCCATTACATGGCAGCCTCCTCCTGCTGAGAAACATCAGTAGAATAGCAGCTTTCAAATACTAATCACACTATTACTGTAACAGGAGATAATGAAACAATGACAAGTATTAAAAAAGTCTATAGGAAGCTATATTTTTTGGTCCTGAATCAGTCCAGTGCTTCAGTATATGCCAGCCTTTAAGCATGTACGCAGTTCCACTGAAATCAGAACCTCCAAGCCTCTTGTTTTTACCACATCACTGGTGCAGAACTATAGCTGGGGGGGGGGGGCGCGGGGAAGTCTATATATTTGACTAAAGTCAACAGTGGAACAGAGGGGTTGGGAGGTGGGAATACGGAAGAAGGCCACAGATCTATTCCGTTGTACATAGGTCCTTAAGCTACCCTCATCACAGTATATTTGAGCCCCTTCCACTCATGCATTAAACAACAAGAAGCTCTTGTATAGCACTTTCCATTAGCAGATCCCAAAGCAGTTTACAAAAGGAGGTCAGTATCGTTATACCCATTTACAGATGGGAAAACTGAGGATAGAGCAGGGACATGGTCACCCAATAGGAGAGCCAGGAATAGAACGCAGGTTTTCCAAGTCCCAGTTCTCTGCCCTAACTACTAGGCAACACAGCTTCCTTTAAGCACAACGCCTCAACATTAAATAAAGTGACTAACATTGTCACACATGGTTTGTTCTTGCCCACCTTTGCCCCGAGGGGGAATCGTGAGGGCAGCAGAGTTTTGTTTTCGTAAGCTTTTGGTTTGGGTGTTTTATTTTTTTAAACATTCACGCTGCTCTGTGTGGGTGTTAGAGAAATGCATCTGGAACTTGGAGCAGCAGGTTTGCTATGGTCCTTTCCTCCTGTGGGAGTTTGTTCCTCAGTCCGAGACTGGCCCTTGAGATAGCCCTGTCGTTTGCACGTAGTCAGAGGTTACATGTTCTTGAATGGAAGGACAAGATGTCTGAATTTGATGGATGACACATTCACTTCTCTAGCTCACCAGTCAATGAGTGTGCATGGAGTGACCTGGCTGAAGTGAGGGGTGAGAAAAAATGAGCCACTCAAACAGTGGTGGGGCTGATTCTGGGGAAATGACAAAGCTGAGAAAGATAAATTTGGCAGCAGCAGTTTGAATTCGCTGGTATTAAGGGGCAGGTTAACATGAAAAGGGCCCTTAGAGCAGTAGGCTGCAGGAGTCAAATCAGAGGGTAATTAGGATGTGCATGAATGATTTGGTTGTCAGGACAGGTCTAATCTTAGAGATACTGTGAAAGGAAAAGTGAAAGATTTAGCCATAGTTTAGATCTATGGGGAGAAATCAAAGATGGACCACAGGTTATGGGTCTGATTGACATGGAAGACAGTGAAGATATCAAACACAGTAGAAAGCAGAGATAGTGGAGTCCAAAAGAGGACCTTATGGAGCTATGACTGTATACAACTTGTGCAAGAATGCCACGTAAGGACATCACACCATTTTCCACATATGTATTATTTTCTATGCCTTTTTAATGGGCCCAAGCCTCTCACACAGCACTGAAATTACATCAAATATTAAAAAGATCTCAGACTATATGCTTAGGGGTAGGATTTTTCTTGTCAGTTTATAAGCCACAACAACCTTTGCCCAGAGCATTTCCTGGGGGATTAATGACCATCTAAGGTTAATGGCCTGCTGTCACATCTGTGGCTGTGAACTCCTTCTAGATGGTCATTAGTTTCCAGTGAAACATCCTGTGTGTTGCTGTTATCGCTTAAGTATACTGAATCTCTTCCATTTTGGAACATGAAATGAGCTCAACATTTAATCCTACTAACAGAGGTAATGCAACAACCTCTCTGCCAGCATAACTCCACTGAAGTTAGTGGATTTACCCCAGCCCGTAGTGACTTTATCCTAATAACTCTGGCACTGAAAAACAAAACAAACAAACAAACAAACAGAGCCTGCTTTCTTCAAGGGGTTTCCTGGCTACTGTAGAGGTGCCTGTCACCCCAGCCCAGGACAGCTTAATGCCATGTCTGGTCTGTTCAGGCTCTTCTTTCAGGGCACATTTTATTTTTCAAAACACACAAGTAACATAAAAAACCCAACCATTTCCCTGACCAAAGCAAGCCACAGGGGCCTTGAGTATCACTTACCCACTGCTCCAGGAAGCAACCACCTTCCTGCAGTCCCACGTCAATTGATCTCTTTCAGGCATGCACAGGAATCACCTGATCCCTTCCCACTGAGGTTGATAATCCATTCTCCCATAGCCAAACACCTGTTCTTAAAGGAACTCTGTCTCCAATCAGGGCCTGCCCCCTGGCCCTTAAAGGGGCAGACCACTGTGTTACAGGTACCTTTCTAAAGCAATGAGTAAGGAAGACTTGGAAAAGGGCTTTAAATTGGACTTGCCCACTTGAATGTGGTTCTGGGTTGTGGGAAGTGCCCTATACATCAGCAATAGTTGGGGCTTATGATTTTGGTCTCTTTAGAGCTCATTGGACATTTTCTGGCTTCTTTTCCCCTGAGGGAAAATTGGGTCTTTGACCATATGGATTTTTTTACAAAAAGTATCTGCTTTCTGTGAAAAATGCTGAGTTTTTGTCAAAAAAAAAAACCCACAAAAATCTGACTGCTAAAAAGCATTTGGCTGAAAACTTTTGTTTTTTGACAAAAGTCAGAAATTTTCAGTGTGGGGAAAATAAAATCCATCTAGCCATTGTTCTCTTCCTTCACCTTCCCCGGTACCTTTTTTAAAGAGAGACCAGGAAAAGAAGGGATCATGAGGAAGAACTTTAAATAACAGCCTAATACAATGGGACTATCACTGTGGTATCAAAGTAAAACAGACACTATTTGATAGTTCTGCTGCCTATGAAGCATAGATAAGGGACCAAGATGGACAAATTTAATCTGGAGAATAAAGTGTTTTATTTCCATGAATATTCACAGTGTGGCTATCACCATGGTAAAGACGATGTCAGTTGATATCTCCACTTAGGGGGCAGCAGAATTAACTCTCTTCTCTGAACCATGTGCTGATCATGAACAAAATCAGAAAATTAAGAAAATACACCCATAGTTTAAACCCTTTCAGAGAATGTCTTGGCCAGAAAGCTTTGCATACATTCTTTGATGAGGAAGAGATTGTGTATGTATAAGGAGCCGGAAGGGTAAAACTAAGGGAAGACCAGGAGAAGAAATAGAGGAAGAGGAGGAAAGAGTATGTAGAAGGAGAGAGAGGAGGACTGGTTAAGGCATTCAGGTAAGACTCAGGAGAACTGGCTTTGCAATGGACTTCCTATGTGATTTTGGAGGGAATCAAAGGGGAATTTAAACAGCTATTCCCACTGACTTTCAGTCTCCACTCTTCTCTCTTTGGGCTTCAGCGCCCTATTGCTAAAATTGGGAAGTACCTTAAGTACTTATATGGTCCCAATCACCACAGTAGCTGAGCACCTCAGAATCTTTAATTCATGTATCCTCACAACACTCCTGTGAGGTAATCTCCATTTTACAGAGGGGAAACTGAGGCACAGTGAGGCTAAGTGACTTTCCCAAAGTCACACATGAAATCAGTGGCAGAGCAGGGAATTAAATCCAAGTCTCCCAAATTCCAGGCTATCCTACCTCACTAATCAGACTTTTTCTCTCCCACTTCTTCTGTTTGTCTACACAGATTGGAAGTCCCTCAGGATAGGGACTGCCTTTCACCATATGCATTGTTAGCCCACTGGAGCCCTCATCTCAGTTGGGGCCTTTAAGTTTCACCATAATACAAATAATAATGATGAATAATAATCATAGTGGAAGAAAAGGAAAACACGGAGATAGGGAAAGGGAAAGGAGATTTAAGGAATCAGATCTTAACCTCTCCCATGTAATGTATTGTGACTGGATCCTTCAGCCATCATAATGATTATTTCCCTGTTTGCAAAGAGAATAGATCCTACCTTAACACTGCTGTGCATTTCAACCTTTGGAAAGGTTACAGAATCACACAGCGTAAACCCCAGCCTCTCAGTGGC
The DNA here is from genome assembly GCF_013100865.1 of Trachemys scripta elegans. Classification (NCBI taxonomy): domain Eukaryota; kingdom Metazoa; phylum Chordata; order Testudines; family Emydidae; genus Trachemys; species Trachemys scripta. Next base: position 6,100,135 of record NC_048308.1, on the reverse strand, counting down.
TTCCTTGCCTGTTAAACTGTCGCATTTTTTCCAGCTTCTCTTGGGAAAGTCTATGCAAACCAGGTTATGGTTTATGCCGGATGGAACTAAGCAGCACGGCAAACAGCTGGTGCAGAGTGAAGCCATCAGGGGTGGACATTACAGCTCCTAAGTCTCAGTGTGAAGGAGATTTTAATCTTTCCGGCTTGTAGAAATAAGTGCCTGGGAGATGACTCCCTATGAATCCGTGTTCTGTCTTCCCAGGAACAACAGGGGATTAGTTGTGCTGCAATGCAAGCCTCCAGCTCCTCAGTGACTGATGGGCTTGTGCTAAAGTTAGACCATTCTCATCAGATACAGTTATCATGGCTACCGCACCACTGTGATAATGATCTGAATAGGTAACAAGTTAGGTCCCCTCAACTCATGTGACTAGACTCATGCTGCTTAGTTGGGGAACATTTGGAAGATTTATACTTCCATGAAATCTCTAAGTGAGCAATAATAATGATATTTAAGTATTTACAGGACTCCAGGGCACCCCCATCTCCAATGCACATAGAGCGCTGTACAAACCAGGAGACTACAACCCGTAACAGACAACCATCATCCTAAAGCACAAGTGTATGAAACAAATGAGGACATCCAGCTCAACCAAGGCATGGAAAGGAAAGTAGTAAAAACCATGACAAGAAGGTCATTATTTTGTACAGGCCTATTTGAAAAAGCATCACAGTGTTCCTTTCCAAGTGGGGCGTGCGGGGGGGAAATAGAGAGCTCACGGCAGGCGGAGGGAGATGATGTGCCATGGCACAGCGAGGGTCTCACCGCAGCAAAAGTGTGAATTCCTGCTCTCTTCAGATGCAGCACTAGAGGCCAGAGCCAGTGGGTGGGAGGTGAGTGTATATGCCCATGAGGATGAGGCTTGAGAAACTGGTTGCAAATGACTATTGGGGCCACTGCAGCTTTCAAGAAAGACTTGCACGTCATCCGTACTATACAGCCAAGTTCCAGGGCTTTGGATTCCCATTTGAATATGGACCTGAATATCTGTAATAGGAAGAAAAGGAGAAATCTGAAATATTCCAAGGAACGCTAAATGACCACCACAAAAGGCTTTCACAAAACACACTGCTTGAGCTTTTAGGAAAGCCCCATAGTATATGGAAACCTGTTGATATCGAGAGGGGAAGAGAGCAGTGGCAAGTGGCAATCACTGATGAATATCCTGGAAACATTGAACAGGCTGAACCATGGACATCTGCAGATTCTTCCTGGAGCATGTCCAGATTGAGATGATGAATTCAAGAGGTTTCCAAAGCTACCAGTCACCTGAAAGCTAGCAAAGTGTTATATGTCAACCAAATTTTACACAGTGGTCCCTTGTCTCCTGAGAAAAGGAGTGTGAAATCATTAGCACCTCCTAGAAGTATGAAAAACGAGGGATCATCATGTAACCACACAAAGACATTTACCTTGAAGAATTAGATCATCTAATGAGTTTTTCACACTGTTGTCTATAACAAGGGAAGGTTTTGCGTTTTTATCTCAAACAGAATCACCGGGGTAGTTGAAAAACATCTGTAAGATCAGCAGGGGTAGATATGCCTTATCCAGGCAGAGAAGACATTTATACTTCTACAAGTCATCACACAATAGCAGATCAGAATCCAATAGTAATTAGTGCTTAATTGACTGGACTGGTGCATTCAACACTTTGCACCTCCCCTAATTACGAAAGATCCTTTGTGAACCTGTGTTTTCCTTTGAATCTGATTTTTCCCAGTCCATACCTATATTAAGATGATTCAGTGTGTTGTGTTAAAACTGATGGATCAGTTTAAAAATCAGCCCTGGTATTTGTCAGTCATAGAACAACACAAAGACAATAGCCTCTATCAGCCTACAGGATTCCAATGCACTTTACGAAGTAAATAATAATCAGATGACCGTATAATGAAACTATTACAACACAGAAGATACTTATCACTGTAAAAATATATTCAGCATCACACCATTCCTGCCATAGAACTATTACTTGTAAGGGTCTGTTGTAGACAATAATGAAAAAGTTGTCTGATTTCATAGCCCTCGTAATTAGTGGTTCTCTTCCAACTACCTTCACACCTGGCAACCTGTGCTCTCGTTATTCCTGCTGGTCCTCTTTCCAATGATGCTGTGGTGCTGTTCCATTTTAGTTCTGTGTCCATTATGGTCCCTTAGAGCTTGATCTAGTGCCAGCTGAATTCAATGGGAGTCCTTCTATTGACTTCAGTGGTCACTGGCTCAGGGCTTTATTTAATTCCTGATGTTCCTTTATGTCAGTTTCATCTTCCTATGCAGACGGGGTCATGTTCTAGGACTCTCTCCTTGAGTTGCACATAGGGTAGCTATTCAACTACAGGTGCTTTTTGGATGAGGCCACGGATCAAGAATTACTGTGTGGTGCAGTAAATCATGCCTGAGTTGTGGATTAGCTGGAATGATGAGAAGCCGCTGCTTTTATGTTTGATTTAGGATTGTCTCTAAAAAAAACTCATCACACAAAGCAAGGAAGGAAACAGAGCAGGCCAAAGCCACCCCTGGGAGAGATGGAGTTACACACGGGAATAATTTAGCTCAGCATGTCTCGATGTTGTTCAGGTGGCTTCTGAATGTTGAAAGTGCTAGAAGAACTGGAGATTTTCTGTTGAACCGTGTTATGGTGTTTTTGCATTGGCCCATGCTGGGGGCTATGTAGAGCTGCCTCCAACAGAGGAGCTCAGGGAGGGATTGTGTCCAAGGAGACATGAGCATTCTCTGAGGGCTGATCTATACTAGACTGTTTGGTCAATCTAGCTACGTCGTTCAGGGATGTGAAAAATGCATATCCCCAAAAGAAGTAGTTAAGCTGACTTCAGCTCCAGCATAAACAGTGTTTGGTCAACTGAAGAATTGTTCCGTTAACCGAGCTACTGCCTTGCGGAGAGGTGGATTTACTAGAGTGATGGAAGAACCCCTCTGTCACTGCGATGTCTACACTACAGAGGCACGCTGTAGCGTTTCTAGCATAGATATACCCTGAGCATCCGAGTGCACATGAGAATCACTACAGTGGCTCAATTGCAGTGCTGCAGTTGCACTGCCGCAGTGTAGGCAATTACTACAGTGATGGAAGGGGTTCTTCCCTCACTATAGTAAGGCCATGTCTCCGAGAGGAGGTAGCTAGTTGATGGAACAACTCTTCCGTTGACCAAGCACTGTCTACGTTGGGGTTTAGGTCAGCTTTACTACATTTCTCAGGGGTGTGAATTTTTCACACTCCATAGCAACATAGCTAGGCCGACCCAACTTTCTAGGGTAGACTAACCCAGAGATTACACTGCATCCTGCTCTTGCTGGTGTGTCTGGCCAGCTCCACAGCCTGGTGTGGAGAATACTGGCAATTGACATAGCCTTGCCTTCTCTCTGCCCCTCCCTACCCCATCTGTGGCATATTTCCCACAGAGCGCAGGGACTGCAACTGGCCCTTACACGGGGTGTATGTGTGAAGGTCAGAGTGGATGAGGAAGGAAGAATTCTTGTGAACTTCTCCCATGCACAAGGCCTCTCACAAACTTTCCCGTTATCAATGCGTGTGTGCATGCACACGTATCTCCAGAGAGGATGGCGTGAAATGTGTTGATGATCACCACCCAGCATCCTCTGTTGAATAAAAGGAACCTGCCTGTAGATTAGCACTTCTCTGAACTAAAGTGAGAATCAATAGAACAGGTTGCAGGCGGATCTACCAGAAGAAGGGGAAGTAGAAGTGTCCGCTCTTTCTGCAGAAAGGGATCCGATTGCTGAGAAGTCAATCCAGGCCAGTCCCAATTTAGTTTTCAATTATTGTTTTATTTTGAAAATGGAGTGAATTTAGTTCTTCAGAAAGGCAGTGACTAGTAATCCTGGCTAGAGCCAGGCAGTGTGGAGGAAAGTCCTATGAAAACTTCCTCTCCCCTGCTATCCCCAACAAGAGCTGAGCAAATGGATTTTTCCGTGAGGATGCCAACACATTTTCTCTAATTTTTTTCATCAATTAGAACAAAAAAAAAAATCATTTCAAATCAGCCAAAACCTTTTGAGTTGAATTGAAATGAAGCTTCTCTTCAAGTTTGTCATTATGATTCAGCCATCTTGGGTATTTTTCACCCTTGTTTGTGTGTTTGTTTATTTTGTTTTTTAAGTAGAAAACCCCATTTCAAATTGAAAAGTTGAAACTAAATGCTTCAGGTTTTTTTTTTCCAAACAAAATGTTTTGCCAAGTTTGTTTAGGGCCCCCAAAAACATATTTTTGGTTTAAAAAAATTCACCCAGCTCTATACCCAGCAGCCAATGCCTGCTAACGTAATGGCCGTTAGTTCTGACCTTCAACAATATTTATTCCTTTCCATAGGGATTGCCAATTGTAGTGCCGTGGTTTTGCATAGTAGACACAAACCTGGGAAGGTCTAAGTGGCAACTATGATGCCATAAAAACACTGGACCTTCTCCCGTATTATTTCCTTGCATACCCACTGAGGTCAATGAGGCTTTTTTGAGTGCACCTAGAATGCAAAATCAGCCTCACAAGGTAAGAGCTCATTGGGTTTCCACCATTTTTTTGTTTAGATTCGTATGCCTTCCTGAAATTGAATGCTACCCTTGAAGAGATAGTACAGCTAGAGCAAAATGCTGGAAGCCAACTCAGAGCTGTGTTGTTCATTAGGAGGATACCACGGTCCAAAGTTTGTGTTCGATTAATGTAAAATTCCAGGTGCAATTTGAGGTGCAGATACTGATTTTTAAATCTCTACTTGTCTGATCTTTAAGATCCTGAAGAACTGCCTCCTTCCCCATGGACCACCATGTCGGTCTATTCTGAGTCAGGTCATGAAACAGTGACCAAAGCATGAATTTACAGAATCCTTCTAGCCTTGTAAATATGTAAAATATGTAGCTAATAGAAAAGAGATCATAGGGAAGTAAGCAATGTGCAACAGACAGCCTATGTGCGACACGTGAACAGCTTATGGTCCGTGCAGAGATTGTTTCACAGAAACTAATGAACCAATCATACAGTGAATGATACGATGTGCAATAGAGGGCATGTGTGGTAGTCTGTTTTAGAATGTGTCTATAAGCTGATTAATGATTTTGTACTTTGGATGTGTGGTACACCCTACACTAGTGGTGGGCAACCTGCGGCCCGCGGGCTGCATGCAGCCCATCAGGGTAATCCACTGGCCTGCAGCTCCCAGTGGCCGTGGATCGTCATTCCCGGCCAATGGGAGCTGTGGGAAGCAGCGCGGGCCACAGGGACGTGCTGGCCGCCACTTCCTTCAGCTCCCATTGGCCGGGAACGGCGAACCATGGCGACTGGGAGCTGTGGGCGGCTGTGCCTGCAGACGGTCAATGTAAACAAACTGTCTCACGGCCCGCCAGTGGATTACCCTGATGGGCTGCATGCAGCCCCACAGGCCGCAGGTTGCCCACCACTGCCCTACACCCACCCCCTCTTCTTGAGTAGGATCAACTCACTGTAGCTTTGCTGTATGTCAAACAACGGAACCTAAGTGATGAGATTGGAATCAAACTGAGTTCTTGGGCAACCAAGTGGAAGAGGTCTTGGGGGAGCATCATAACAGTTAAGACTAGCTGATGTCTCAGTTGAATAGTCATCAGATTTGATATGCTAGTGGCTAGTGGCAGGGTCTTCTCAGCATTGGATTCTACACTCAGGATTTTTTTTTTTCTCTCCCAACCTGGTCCACCCTTTCTGAACAAATATTCTACTGTGTCAACTCTATTTCTAGAGGGTCAAAACCAAGCCATCCCAGGGCGGGTTCCTGAGTCAAATCTTCCTTTTCACCCATGTTGACCTATGTTGGAGCTGCAATGTTACGTTAGCCTCACTGAAACTCCCAAGAATAAAAATAGCTGTAATTGAAGGTTTCCCGTTACAGGGCTGTCAAATCCTTGTGTGTATGAGTTTTGGCAAATGCTTCAAATCCTAGAGCAATATTAAACAGACCATCTGTTAGCCTTCATTAGGCTTTCTCTCATCAAGAGCACCACTAAATATAACTGAGCATGCTAAAAGAAACCTTGACATCTGGGTTTTCAATTGGAACATTGATCAATATTAATAACAAAACTACTTCCCCTGAATTTCTTATGAATAGAAAGTTAAATGCAGCATAAATATGGATGTTTTGCCCTTCTACACACTTTTAATAAGACTAATCTAAATGATATAATGAAACTCAACTTCACTACTACTACTATCCATAATAATAAAGACACCTAAACAGCTCAATGGCCCATGGTGGTGTTCTGTCTCCCAAGTTACAGACAAAATATCTGGGAGCATGCTCAACATGAGGGGGTGTCTAGAATCGCACTGTAGTATGGAAGCTTGGTTACCCTGGGGAGGCATTACATTGCAAAAAGTGCAGGAGTTCAAAGGTCCTGCCTCTAAATGTGAGGTTCTAGAACAGCCTTCCAATAGGAGTAGGGACAACAACCTAATTTTAAGATGGACCTTAATACATTTATTAATGGGATTACTCGACAAGGTTGCCTGAGATAGTAAGGGACTGGACTCGATGATCCAGGAGGTTCTTTCCAGTCATCTGTTCCTAAATGAATACAGAACTAGAGATGGATCTAACCCGATCACTTTGATCCCCATATTCAGGTGAAGTTGGAATCTGGATTTAAACTTCAATGCTCTTTCTTCATTAATGGCCTGAACCAAAACCCTGAATCTGAGCTCCCCTGACCAGTGCTGCAATTTGGATCTGACTCTGAACGTTGCAGATCATGCGCATCTCTGTACAGAACATCACCCTGTGATTCTGGGGCACACATAAGTGTAGCACCAGAGATGAGTTTTGCCTAGTGCACCCGGGACGCTAAGCAGGAGCAAAGCTATTAAACTTAGAAGCAGGAGTGAGATTGATTTCAGTGGGGCCAGGATTTTACCCTAAAACAGGAGACATACTTCTGTGCAGTGCCTTATTATCACCATAAGGAAAGCTGATTAGTGGTTAGAACTGGCGTGCAATTGCCAAAATTCCTGGTGTAACAGGGTCCTTGGTGTTTCCTCCTTCGGGGGTGGGGGAACCTGACCCTGCCCAGTTAGCTACCGTGGGTGGTCACAACCCAGGCACCACTTCCCCACTATTTGCAGGAGGGGTTCTGCCCTTTGTAGGCTTCCTTAAGTCTCTTCAGCTGGGGGATTAAAAGGAATGTCACAAATGCCCATGTATTCAGGGACACTCCCTCTCTATGGTCCCAGAAAAGAGGGTGAGGGGTAGCAAGCTGATAGTGCTGCCAGTGATCCAGCCCCAGCGCAATGGGTTTGGGGAGATCGGTCGGGCTGGGTCTTAGGGTTGTCCAGTTTTCGACCGGAAAAATGCTGTTAAAAGTCCAGTTGGCAGTGCAGTGGGGCTAAGGCAGGTTCCCTGCCTGCCATGGCTCTGCACAGCTCCTGGAAACAGCGGCATGTCCCCCCTCCATCTCCTACATGTAGGGGCAGCCAGGGGGCTCTGCACACTGCCCCCATCCCAAGCGCCGGCTCCGCAGCTCCCATTGGCTGGGAACCACAACCAATGGGAGCTGCAGGGGCAGCGCCTGTGGATGGGGAAGCGCGCCGAGCCACCTGGCCATGCCTCCGTGTAGGAGCCAGAGTGGGGACATGCCACCTCTTCTGAGAGCTGCTTGAGATAAGCGCTGCCCGGAGCTTGAACACCTGACCCCATCCTGTGGCCCAACCCCCTGATCCCCCTCCCGCCCTCTGAACCCCTCAATCCCAGCCCAGAGCACCCTCCTGCACCCCAAAGCCCTCATCCCCAGCCTCCTTCCTATCATGCATGATTGACAAGGCTGGAAGGTTGGTGCTAGTCCTGCCCCCAGGGCCTCTCCGTCCCTTTCCTCATCCGCCTGGGGCCTATAAACCCCGTCACGCCTGTATTCTGTATCTTACTCTGCCAATGGCTGTGTGACCTTGGACACAGCCTCTGTGAACCCCCGTTTCCCCTATCTGTATAATGAATAAAACAATATCTACCTTATAGGATATGTGAACATAAATCAATGCTTCTAAGGACTTTGATCTGTTTGCATGAGTCCATCCCCATCCTATAAGATGTGTAGGTTCCAGCTCTTATCATTAGCTTTTGAGAGCTGTTACAGAAATTTGAGATTTTTGTTTTCTTCCCGGAAGACTGATAAATAGGGATGAGTACTGAGATCAGAAATTCACCCACCAAATTGTCACAACCATTGATCAAAACACCGAAAACTAGTTTCAGGAAGGGGTGGCCAATGTTTGTTCTGAGACCGGTCTCAGCACAATAGGATGAGGCAATCTCAGGAAAAAACTTCCTAACAGTAGGGCAATGGAACAGACTGCAGAAGGAGGTCGTGGAAGCTCCTTCCCTGGGGAGTTTGAAAAGGAGGCTGGATAGCCATCTGTCTTGGGTGGCTTAGACACAACAAATCTTGCATACTGGCAGGGGGTTAGACTAGATAAACCTTGTGTTCCCTTCCAACCCTATGGTTCTATGATTCTAAGCCATACCTGAGTCATGCTAAAATTTTATACTCATATGTGACAAACCAAAGTACCAGTATCCAAAAAAAAATACCCAAACCAACCAACCCATTCACTAGGTCCAGGACATTGCCCCGGTTGAGAATTCAAGATGTGTTTTGCACTCTTCTGCTGGACCAGGTTTGTCATGACAAAAACAAACCCATTGACACCTTCTTATCAGTGAAACCAACTGTTTTGTGTGTGAGATAGAAGTGATTCACATTTGCTATCTGCAATTGCTGCCTCGTTGTGAGCTTAAACACAATAGGCCAGGTCCTGAGCTGGTATAAATCATTGACTTCAATGGAGATATGCCGATTTACATCAACTGAGGAGTTGGCCCCATGTTTTGCCTGATATCCTTAACAGTGCAAACAAATGAAGTGAGTGGTTTCTGTTCAGCTTTTATTTTCCCCAAGTCTTTTGGAACGCTCTCTAAGTATCATTCACGCCTTTGTATTGCAGAACTTATGCAATTCTAATTTGAAGGCAATTTAACCTTGTAAGTAAAGATGGTCGATTTCCTTCCAGCTGTCACAAGAAAATTTAGTACACCTGGGATCAAGGTTTGTTCTTATTTGCAGAGAAAAGATTACTTACGTGGGTTCGTATATTTATAGTAATATTTTCCCAAAGCTTTCTAGTTGTTACGCAATATTTGAGATGAGGCAGCTGAACAAAACAGATTGTAGAAACTGAGTTTGCGTGTGCCTTTGTTCCTTTTCCGTCTCCAGACTCAACAACTTCCAGAGCCAGAGCAAAGAGCAATCATGGTAGAGTTAAATCATTGTTGTTCTCTACATCTAAGAACTGTGATTTCCAGAGATTATGGACAGGGCCGGCTCCAGCATTTCTGCTGCCCCAAGCAGCGGCAGTTCAGCGGCAGGTCCTTCGCTCCTAGAGGGAGTGAGGGACCTGCCGCCCCCGAATTGCCACAGGTGCCGCCCCTCTCCCTTAGCCGCCCCAAGCACCTGCTTGTTAAGCTGGTGCCTGGAGCCGGCCCTGATTATGGATAAGATCCTCAGCCGATGTAAATCAACATAATTTCATTTCAGGTCAGTAGCATTCACTACTGGGGCTTCTATGGAGGGCCCAATGGATAATAAAAGTGGCGTCCTTTAGCAGAAATCCCAGATGAGGGTAGCAGTGGAATCAGTGCCTTCCTGCCCCGGGGTGAATCCCCCACTCAAGTGTAGCAGCATAGAGCACCAATGATCCTGTAGAAGTGGGAGCCAATACAGTCTAGAGAAACTGAATTAAGGAGAGTTAAAATGACTTTTCTAAGTCTACAAAGTGAGTCAGTGGCAGAGTTAGAACAGAGTCCCGACTCTCAGGAGTCCCGACTCTCAGTCCCCTTTCCTAAACATCAGATGATGGTGTCAAAGAGACACCGTGCTACTCTAATTACCTATTTCATCCTTTTGTGAAGTCATTCTCTTCAAAAGCACCTTTTTCATATTGCACAATGAGTCTTATTAAAGTCTATGTAACTAGGGTTGGCTTGATCTAGATTAGTAACAGTTCCAGCGGAGAAAAGAAATTGTGCTGTTCAGAAAGCACTCTCTCAAGTTCTAGATAAAGATGGTTACCTTATACTGGAAGCTATTTAGAGATTTCACTTCCACTGAGGTTTCCTGAGAAGCTCTTTAGATTTTCCACTAGAGGCTTCACTGTCTCTTAACTCAAAGTCAAAGAAACAAAACCCCTTGAATGTAATTAAATCAATTACTAATTGTTTATGTAGCATTTACAGTTTTCATGGATACAAGACATTAAACAGGTGCTGTGGAATCTATTTAGAATGTATTGACCTTCACAGCTTACGAGGCATGGTGTGGCAAGCTCAATGAAGACTGGGACTTTCCCAGATCCACGTTGCTTTTACAGTGAGTTAACTAAATAAAAAGTATTCTTGAAAAGACAAGGTGAAACAGCTGCTACCAGCAAAGAAATCAGGACACATTGAGGGTATTTAGATTGTAGTTAACTTCTGAGAAACAAGGGGGAAGAGATACTGTGCTGCCCATATCTATGCTCTCTTTTAGGGCCAGATGATGATTTGCTGATAATATTGCCATAAGCAGAGCTGGTTGAGAATTTTTCAACTACACTTTCTTTCAATTGGAAAATACCAATTCATTAAAACTGAAACAGGGAATGAACAGGTTTCAATGGTATGATGGGATAGCCTAATTTTGGCATTTAATTGATCTTTGATTATTAGCAGGTAAATATGCCCAATGGTCTGTGATGGGATGTTAGATGGGGTGGGATCTGAGTTACTACAGAGAATTCTTTCCTGGGGGTCTGGCTGGTGAGTCTTGCCCACATGCTCAGGGTTTAGTTGATCGCCATATTTGGGGTCGGGAAGGAATTTTCCTCCAGGGCAGATTGGCAGAGGCCCTGGAGGTTTTTTGCCTTTGTCTGCAGCGTGGGGCACGGGTCACTTGCTGGAGGATTCTCTGCACCTTGAGGTCTTTAAACCATGATTTGAGGACTTCAATAACTCAGGCATAGGTTAGGGATTTGTTACAGGAGTGGGTGGGTGAGATTCTGTGGCCTCTGCGTTGTGTAGGAGGTCAGACTAGATGATCATAATGGTCCCTTCTGACCTTAAAGTCTATGAGTCTATAAAGATTCTTTCTGGTCGAGGATAGAATTTCTGACCAAAACCAGAGAGAGAAAGTGAGAGATACCAGACCAGCCAAGAGTCTGGTAGTTATGACATTCATCTGGGACATCAGAGATGCTGGTTCATGTCCTTACTCTACTTGACTCAGAGCAAGGACAGGAACCTAGATCACACACATCTCTGGTGAATGACATAATCATAAGGCTTTTAGATAATTTGGGGAATAGGGATCCTGAGCGCTGTGGGGGGCAAGGAGTCTTGGTTTCATCCTGATGCTGAATGGGAAATTTCTTTGAAATCTCAAACTTTGATAGGAAAGAAAACAACATTTCCCTCTGAACTCTAGCAATAAGCCCACTGAAGTCAGTTGGACTGCATATGGAGGAAGGTACTTCCAAGTGTAACAGTAAGACAATTACTATTCATCATTGTTTATTACAGTAGTGCCTAGGGACCAACCAAAACCATGGCCTCATTGAGCTAGCCACTGGACAAACAGAGTAATAAAGTCGTTGGTCCAAAGAGTTTACACTAATAAACAAGACAGACAAAAGGGTTGGTGATATAATACAGAAGTAGAGTGAAGGTCGGCAAATGGCATGGTAGTGCTATGATTTTTATGGGGGGCTTAATTGAGTGGGGAGAGATAGCTTAGTGGTTTGAGCACTGGCCTGCCAAACCCAGGATTGTGAGTTCAATCCTTGAGGGGGCTGCTTAGGGATCTGGGGCAAAAATCTGTCTGGGGATTGGTCCTGCTCTGAGCAGGGGGTTGGACTAGATGACCTCCTGAGGACTCTTCCAACCTTGATATTCTATGATTCTAAAGGGAAAGGAGAGAGGACATGGAAGGGAGAGGGATGCAGTGGGTAAGGAGAATGGTGTGGGAGGGGGTTGGATACAACTGCCCGTCAGCACAAATGTCCAGATGAAGACCTATCCTGGTGTTAAGCTCCTTGTGAGGCTACCTGCTGCGTGCTCTGCCATCTTCAAAGTTTCTCTGGCCTGTGGGGATTGGATCCTCCTTGAATTTTTCTTTTGGCCCAGCCCACATGGCTTGGGGGAGGGATGCCACCTGGATCCTTGTGTCCCTGGAGAGTTCTGTGTCTGGAGATTGCTGGTGAAGAGGTCATCCCAGCTGGACCAATTTTCCCCTCCAATTCCACTACTGCTACAGTACCTTCTGAGGCTGCTTCTGGGTAATCAATCCATACATTATTCAGCTTTGCCTGTCTTAACACAATACGAACTAATAAGCTGCAGCTATATACAAATATACAAAATGCATCAGAAACATCGACCTTTTCCTATTTTGCCATAATTAAAATATAATCTACAATGCCCCAATATGCTGCAGTAACATTCAGGTAAGCCGTGTCATTTTACCATAGGAAAAAAAATCATTTTTACATGGATCATTCCAGATTCCTTTTGATTTATAAACAGCATGCGGATGGTATTCCAGGATTTGTAAAGAGTAACCTATCCCAGTGTTAAGCAATGACTCAGGTTCTCAGATTGTCATAGCATAGAGCACAACTTAGTAGAGACACTGTCACACAAACAACTTGTCCTGCCATTCATGGTCACATATAAACCTGAGACAACTATAGCAATTCCCTAGATGGGGAAGTAAAAGTAAAGAAATATTTAATGGCTGGCCCTATTGAAGTCAATGGGAGTTTTGCCATTGACTTCAATGAAGCCGGATTTCACCCAATGCATTTTTAGCCTTTTTTTAATATTACCTGGAAACAAGAGGCGAACCACTATTGTGTGATCAGTCAGCTCTCCACAGAGCACCACCAAGTGCTTTTTTGCCCACAAATCAAAAAAAACTTGGTTGGACAATGGGTCTGATCCTGTTTCCACTGAACTCTTTGGGATCTCCACTAGATCAATGTAAGGCCCATCCATCATGAGTAAGTGTTGATGTTAGTTACACTCATTTGAGTGAAAGAAGAATCGGGTCCTTTATATCCAGATCCAAGAGGTTGATAAATACATTTATTTGGGCCAGGAAGTCAACATGCGCCATGATCAGAAAGGCCAACTGTCGTGCAGAAAAAAAAGCTAGATGGTGTGCATTCAATGACATTAAGGACATCCTCCAAGGAAAAATCAGCAAAACAACTTGTGCAAATCTTTTCAACTCGACCGTGCTTCCAGCGATGTTATATGGCAGCGAAACATGGTCACTGACAACGATTGAAGAACAGCAAATGTCTGTCACACAGAGGGCGATGGAACGGACATTTTTGGGCATTTTGCTCTGCTATCACATCCCCAACGAAGTAATTAGGCAGCAGTCTGGAGTGAGAGACGTTGTTGAAAACAGGCTTAGCAAAATGTGGTGAGCAGGACATGTGGCCCGACTCAGCAACAACAAATGGACTGCAGCTATATCTGAGTGGTATCTGCGAGAACAGAAACGGCCATGCAGTCAGCCTCCAAAGAGGTGGGATGATTTCCTAACAAGAAGATATGGACAAGCATGGTGAAGGATGGTCAGAGCGAGAGAAGATTGGAAGACGTGTTGTGATCGGCTCAGTCTCAACTGATGAAGGACCGAGAGTCTACGCAGTCTACGCATATCCAAATTGGGGGTCCATACCAGTGATAGCTGAAAATAAAATAAAAAATTAACCGTGAAGATTTGATTTGATTCAGCTAATTTTTGAAATCCACTGATTCTTGTGGGCTTGCAAAAGTAGGCCAGAGATACTATGAGAACAGCCTGTCTCCTGGTGTTTTTCAATGGCAAAAGGACATGCCAATGTTAGCAAAATTGAAAAAAAAAAAACCCACAGAGCCTGATTCTTATATTCATTAGGGCCCTTTTATACCCCTCTCGCAGTATAAATGGGCCTTATGTAGAAAGGAGAGTCAGCCCCAAATCATTCAAGTTTTTTTCAAATCTCAAAAAAAAAAAAAAAAAAAGTTCAAACTTTGGGCAGAGATTCAGCTCACTTCTTATTTTTTAACTAAGTCTCCTATCCCTAGTGGAGGTCGTCGCAGCATTTCACAGAATAAGACCAATCACACACAAGACGGAAATGAATGATTTAATACATCCACCCCAGGCTACCACCACAACCTCTGCACTAACTGAGGCAAGTCAATTACAGAGGTTCAGGTGGGAGCTTGGGGTGGATGTATTAATTGACCCACCCATTCATTTCCAGTTGAATGGTGTGATTGCTCTGATTCTGTGAAACGCTGCGACGACCTCCACTACAGTATTAATGGGAGTTATGTCCTCGATTGGTGCCATGCAATTACGTATGCCCTCTTGCTTCTGGATGGTTTAAATGAAGTCACCACTAGAAACGTTAACCTTCACCTCTCATAATGCTCTTATCTTATCCTGGGCTAATGGTGAAGAGAAGTCATGATTTCATTTCAGCTTTAGCTGGGTATTTGACCGTAACATTCTTCGTAAAAAAATGAAAAGAAACATGATAAAGTCCAGTAGCTCAAGAGTTCAGCAATGAAAGAGGAAAGTACTGTGGTGCGTACAGTTTATATAGGATTTTCAAAAGACCCTAATGGAGTTAGACACCCAACTGCCTTGGTTCCTTTGAAAATATCAATCTTAATCCATTTTCACAATATTTGTAAATATCAGAAGAGGAACGGCAGAAATAGGGCCAGAATCTGCATCTCTGGAAGACCCAGAACACCCAACATAATCAATGGAAGTTTGAGGGTTGCACCGGCTATCGATTTAGGCCCCATGCTGAATTACACTATTTTTGGACAATTTCTGGATTTTCATTTATTTACACTTCCATTTTTTTTTTTTTAAATCTACAGGTCAGTAGAAGTGTGTGCGTGAGAGAGAAGGTGTATACAAGTCAGCAGGCAAGGGGGAGGGTGGGCTGAAGAAAGCAAGGGCCAGTGAATAATCATAAAAGGAAGGATGTTCAAAGTAAATCACAGGCTCAGGCCGGCCCTCTGCAAACCCTTACCTACATTGTGGCAGGCTTAGTGCCATGAGGCCTTCTCTCCCTCTCTTTCTCAAG
This sequence comes from Trachemys scripta elegans, assembly GCF_013100865.1. NCBI lineage: Eukaryota > Metazoa > Chordata > Testudines > Emydidae > Trachemys > Trachemys scripta. The sequence goes on along the minus strand of NC_048308.1, from coordinate 6,084,903 downwards.
AAACCCTTTGCATTTTCCTGGTTAAGCTCCACCTGGGTTGGCCACAAAAGTCTTGCGAAATAAAATGATCCATGCCTGCCCGAGACTCAGGGTGTGGTGCCAGCTTCTTCCTAGTGGGGCGGGAGAGTGAGGTGGGCCTTAGCCCCTCCTTGCCAGGAGGCCCTGCCCCCTGCTCCTCCTCTCCCCTGAGGACCCGCCCCCTGTCCAGGCCAGAAGCCAGAGCCAGGCAATAGTAAAAGCTACCCAGAGAGTCCGGGATGCTGTGGGAAGCCCCGGATCCTCCACCTACTCTGGGTGGGGGGAGGGGGGAGGGCGGGAGGTCTGAGAACAGCCCCTGGCCCACGTCCCTGCTCCCTGGGGTGCGCTAACCTCTGCTGGTGTAAAATGGCATAGCTCCATTGACTTTAGTGGAGAACACTCTCATAAACAGTAGCTGAGGAGCTAGTCATGTTTTCCAAAACATGTTAAGATTTTTAAAAGACTTGTGAATCCTAAAACTCCTCCTGATTCACCCTCCTCACCAGGGCTTCACGGATACAGCATTCATAGCTCTTCCTTTGCCATGAGTTTATGTGCACTAATGATCTGAACTCATTTTTAATGCTTGCTGTCTCTCTAGACTGCCTGAATCAAGGGACTTATGTCCGCCCCACCCAACTTGTTTTTTGTTACAGTACTTCAGATAATGAGATTTCAGTAAATACATTAGTGAGACTTCACGCCGGGTAACTATCAGTAGCTATACAATACCCAGGCTGAGTACAAGGTACAATCTAACTAGGAAACATGTAGACACTTAATGAAATCTTGACATCAATAAGGAATTTCTTGTTCCATTATAATTATGTTATCAAGGTGGAAGGTGGTTCAGTATGAAAAAGCCATTGAAATGAATAGCATGAAGGATAGTATTTACAAAGTAATATAGTATTATTTTCATTAGATGGTGAGAAAGGCATGTGGAATTACTGTTTTGTATCCTTTTAATATCTTTCAATTGCAAAGGATCTTTTGCTTAATATCACCACAGCTGGAGTTTAGCAAAAGATTTTGGAAATGTATATATTTTTAATGAGGTCACTCTAGCAGGAGACTTTTCTTTCATGTTATTACCTGTTTCAAAGGAAGAAATTACATCTTTTTTATCCCACTCCTGCATTAGCTTTAAACTTTCCTCTTTTCCCCGTTCCTTCATCTCCCCATGTCCTTCTTTCCCTACTCCCTCACAATCTTTCTCCCCTTCTCAGCCTCATTTCCCTTTTCTTCTTTTTTTATCCTTTCCTTCCCTGGGAAGAAATCCAAGTGTCTCTGAGGCTAGGTCTACACTGGGGGGTGGGGGAAGAATCGATTTAAGATACGCAAATTCAGCTACGCGAATAGTGTAGCTGAATTCGATGTATCTTATTCGACTTACCCCGCTGTGAGGATGGCAGCAAATCGACCGCCACGGCTTCCCCATCGACGGTGCTTACTCCTCCTAACGAGGTGGGAGTACGCACGTCAATTCGGGGATCAATTTATCCATCTAGATGAGACATGATAAATCGATCCCCGAGAGATCAATTTCGACCCGCCGATCCGGGCGGGTAGTGTAGACTAGCCCTGAGATAGAAGTGATAGGCAAAATCCATAACCCCGCAGCTCTGAAAACCCCCAGACAAGAAGTCCTGACCCAGATCTGAACTTTGTGGTCCAAGCCTACTCTGTTCTTATGCTGTTTCTATCCTTTATTTTGCTCCCTTTCCTTGGCCTATCCTGCTAATATCTTTATAACCTTTTGTATGAATCAACTCTGCCAGAGTTTCCACCTACCATTTCCTACTTCCCTAATCTTTATATGGGTAAACGTTGCAGTGACAGAGTGCAAGTACCAAGAATTGAATTCATGGTCTTACCCATGCTGAGCATATGCTCTACCACTGAGCTCTTCCATTATTAAAGGGCATGTGGTATCATTAGCTAAGTGGCTTTCTGAGTTTTTTTCCATGACCTATTAAGGCTATTTGCTTGCTATGCAATGAGGCAAACTTAGACATTTATAAACATATTATTAAACCTGCACAAAACTTTGGTAACAAGCCTGGAGATTTTGTAAAGCTTTTAGAAACCTGAAATTATTATTATTGTTAGTACTTTGGTTGCACCTCCACTCCTAAATGGAGATCAAGGCCCTACTCTGCTGGGCCATATGCAAAAACATAGTAAGAGACAGTGCCTACCCCAATGAGTTTACAATCTCAAGAGTCAAGACAGACAAAGGAGATACTATTATCCACCAAAAGATCAAGTGACTTGCCCCAAACTCACAGAGGCAATTTGGGGATAGACTCAGGATTTGAACTCAGATATCCTGAGTCCTAGCCCAGTGCCTTCACTGCATATTCAGCCTTCCTCTGACTGCCAGTCAGATCTGGTTCACTTACAATTGAGAGCTACTCAGCAAATTCTTTCAAATGCCAGGAAGGGATTTATGGGTTTGCACGAAAGCCACACAAAACTCATCAGCTTTGCCCCGTTTTGTGAAATCAGGTAAATACTCTGGGGTTTCAGCTGCCTTTCATAGAGTCATAGTCCTAGAATATAAGGCCAGAAGGGACCACCAGATTGTGTGACCTCCTGAATATCAGAGGCCACTAAACCCCACATAGCCACCTCCACACGAACTCCCAACAACCAGAATCAGACCAAGGTATTACAACCCTCAGGAGACTAAACTTCAAGATCTTTCAAAACTCAAACTCCACATGAAATTCAAGGGCCTACATGAAGCAAAATAACAATATAACACAGCTTGCATGAGACCTGCGAATCAGAATTGATGGGCTTTGCACATGTCTAAAGCATAATGAACACGACCATTCATTGTGCTAATTTAGCATTAGCTCTTGTGTACTGAAGCCAATGAGAGTATTGCCAGTCACTTCAATGGGAATAGGGAAGAGGGTTAAGCTCTTAAAATGTTCATAGCATATTCACAGAGAAGTTAGATAAAAACATAAAATACACCTGCTGGAAGGTTGAGATATCCTATCCCCTAGAACTGGAAGGGACCTCAAAAGGTCATCGAGTCCAGCCCCCGCCACCTTCACTAGCAGGACCAAGGTTGCAACATAACACTACTTTATTTCTTGGGATTCAGATCCCTAACACACACGAATTCCAAAACAGAAAAAGACAAAGCAGGCTGCTCTCTAAAAACAGAGAGGCAAAACTCCCCCCACTTTAGGCTAGGCTAGCTGGCTGCAGTCTGACTGCTAAAGAAAGAAAAGATCCAGACTGCAAGTTTCCCTGCAGAGCACCCTAGCCTGAAAGCCAGGCCAGGAAACTCCTTATGAATTAAAGTGATACCATCTCATTTTAACATAGTTTTCAACACCTCACAGATCCAACTGCTCCCAAATGGAGTCCCAGCGTGTTTTTCCTCCTCAAAGGATGATCTTTTGTTCACTGGTCGACTGTGGTTTTGAAGAAGCTGAAAATACGCATGGAAAGAGGGTTTCCAAACTGTGCATTATCTATTGGATGGAATCGCACTGAGTATTCTTGTGCTAGCCCTGAAGGCAGGCTGGAAAGGAGACTTACAGACCTATTAAGAAGTCAGCTGATGGATATGGAAAATGTGACTAACATTAAAATAACTATTTACTTTATAGGAAGTGATTTCTTAGTTGTTAGGGGACTACTTTACTTTCTCCTTGGCTGAACATATTCATAATTATAAGGCAGATGATCTGCAGATCTTCTGAATTCCCAAATTACGTAGGGATCAGAGTCAGCACAATCCAGTTCTTCTTATAGTCACCATCTGTACAATGGAAACAGTGCTCGGTCATCCCACCTCCCAGACATAATGCGAGGGGTCTCATCTCGGGAAGGAGAAATGGCCTTAGGCTTTTGGCATAAGACTGGGAGGCAGAAGCTCTTTATTCCATCTTGGACTCCACTACAGGTGTCCTGTGTGAAATCATTGTGGCCCAGATCCTCAAAAGCATTTAGGCACTTCATTCAATGGAAATCAATGGGAGTTAGGCATCTAAATACCTATGAGCATCTGGGCCTTCACCATTCACTATTAGCAAAATGGGTTGATCCTAACAAAGACGTTGCAGGTATGATAATTAATGTGTGTAAAGTGCTTTGAGATCCCCATCTGAATGGGATTATAGAGGGGCCCCTAGGGTTCTAGTGTAATACAAATAATAAAGGGCAATGATACTTGTCTGGTCATATTCGCACCTGCTAACACATCACTGCCCCCCTGCCCCCGTCCCTCCACTTCCTGTGTTATTTTGCCACTGTAATGGCAACATGACCATATTATGCACTCTTGAGAGTCTGTTTGGAAGTTGCAGGACTATGTAAAAGAGTGAATCACCTGAGTTTCAACCTGAAATCAACCCTTTCCTGTTTGCTTAGCGCACTGCCATTCACCCTTCAGGCTCCTGTCATATTCAGGAGATGAGCTAGTGCGACTAACCCACTGAATACTTTACTGCAGTCTTGCTTCTCAGGCAGTGAAGCAGGCAATTGAAACTGGCATTACTGCTGTGGAGAAGCGGCAACATTAGATGACACAAGTTCTCGTTATGTTTGGCTTTAGGTAAGATTGAAAATAGACCAAGGAGGCTGCATTCAAAACAAACGTGGTTCATTTCGGGTTTTATTCTACCCGAACCACCAAAGTTGGGCCGTGATGTTCAGATCAAAAGTTCCCATTCTGGCCCCGTCTCTAGATAAGATATAGGCTAGGGTAAATTTCCATTAGGCTGTAATAAAGGTGTTAGACACAGAAGTCCTGGTAAAAGATCCATTTTCATTTCTTTGCCTGACATGTTATATCAGTCAAGGTTACAAAAGGTCAATATCCCTGTCAATGTCAAGACTGAGGATTCACCAACCCATTGGCGGCTGGGTTGACTCATGCAGGTAATGGCACTTGAACTTTGTGGGGGAAAACACCTGTTCAAAATTCTAACATTTGTGGGACCTTTAAATGGTCTCATGTCTGTGTGTGGCTCAGCGTCCGCATCTTCTAGGTGAAGGGTCCACATAAGCTGTTCCTGTGCTCCAGGCTATGCAGTTCATATGTGCAGATTCATAGATTCCAAGGCCAGAAGGGACCATCCAGCTTGATTTCCCATAAAACGCAGCCCACAGAACTTCCTCAAAACAATTCCTAGAGCAGTGTTTACTAAAAATGTCCCTAGTTAAAGATTATATGTAGCGCTAAGGCAACTCATGCTGGCTCACCATGACCTACAGCTACCTCTGAGGGCCACATGGTTAGCTTTATCCTAGAGTTGGGCCCACCAGGTCAAGGTTGGTACTGAGTGGCATGCGGTATGTAAGCATGTGAAAAGTAGTTGTAGGGGGTCAATTTGTCCATCCTCCACTTTGGAGCACATCATGCCCACTTTCACGGTCAGCCACATAGCCAATGGTTGCAATTCGGCGCTAGGTTCTGGTTTCATTTGGGTTTGATGTGTCAATCTAAACATAAATAACTGGTCATTGGACACTATTAGAACACCTTTCTTCTTTGAGAAGGATGGCACAGAATTGAGGCACAATGGAAGTGTGGTGTAATTTTTGCTGTACTCAACAGCTGTCAGATGATAATGGCCTTTGATCCGTACTCACTTAGGCCAGGATTGAGACAGCAATCTCGTTCCCAATCTCCCATTCCTTATGTCAGCGTGATGCTCCTTGCTATCAGATTTTATTTGCTTTCTTCTCATATAGCTCTTCTTCAAGTGCAACTAAACAGAAGCACTTATTTTCCGAGGAGCTGTCATTGCAGGTGATCGGAATCTTGCTTTCTAGTGCTATTTTTACCCCTATCATATTCAGCCAATAAGACTAGCGAAAGAGGAAAGACTTTTAAAAAGTTCTTAGCTGTATTGTTTTAACATATTCCTCCCCAGTCTTTTTTACCCTCTAGATTGTTCTAGCAGTGTAGAAACTAACTAAGAATTGAATGGGCACAGAGCTCATACTTCTCTTAGGGCTGGTCTACACGGGGGAGGGGAGGGGAATCGATCTAAGATACGCAACTTCAGCTACGAGAATAGTGTAGCTGAAGTCGACGCATCTTAGATCGACTTACCTCCCATCATCACGGTACGGGATCGATGGCCATGGCTCCCCCGTCAACTCTGCTTCTGCGTCTTGCCCTGGTGGTGTTCCAGAGTCGACGGGGAGTGTGTTCGGGGATCGATTTATCGCATCTAGACGAGACGTGATAAATCGATTCCCGATAGATTGATTGCTATCTGCCAATCCAGCGGGTAGTGTGGACGTACCCTTAGATACAATCTCTTCAAGTCAGGGGCTCCACATATATTTTACCTGCCCTGTGGATTAAACAAAGGACTTCCTGCTCCCACCTTTTAATTTTCATGAGTAGGGAATGCACTTTCTATGAAGAAGGAAACACGAATGAGGTGGGATTCTGCACTTTAAGGCAGAAGGGGAACAGAAGCCATTATTTCATTTTAAGTTAATTACATTTGCCCTTTAGGAGTCAGGGGAGAGCCTTCAGCAGGAAAGAAAAAGGGAAAAGCAATTATATAGAGATATATAAATAATTTAACTCAATGTATTAATCAGGGATCCTAGTGGGGTTCTATATATTTGGGGGAGGGTATGTGTGAAGCAAATCAAGATCATTTAAAAAAGATCCCTATTACTTCAATATATTTAAGTATAATATTTATAGTCATTATATTTATAGTTAATATTAACAATTTTGGAAGCAACATAAAACCTCAAGTTTCAGGGCTTAAGCCAATCTCTAACTATTAAGAGTTATGATGAGACATTCATGGGGGGCAGATTACCCCACATCTGCTGACTGTGGGGTTTCTTGCACCTTGCTTTTGAGCATCTGGTGCTGGTCACTGTGAGATATTGGATTAGATGAACCGTGGGTCTGATCCAGTCTGGCAATTGATGTGTTCCTGTTTGTTTATTACAGGTATTTCTATGGCAGCCTCAGTAGTATAGGAGTATAAAAAGTGTATTGTTCTAGAGTTTGCAAAAAGAACATTGTGCTGTTAACAGCAGAAGAATGATTTTTTCACACTAATTTGGAGTAGAGAAGGAAATGTTCTTGCTGCGTGTGTGGAAAATTTTGGTTCAATTCTTATGTGACATGGCAGCATGGATAATCTAGTTACGACGTTTATTAAGAATGTCTGCATGCAAAAGCTGTTTTTCCCTGGTTTTATTTCCTCATCTGTGTACCGTACAGAATATACAGTGGGCATACATAGAAAGTCCATCCCAGTTTTAGTGCAATCCCAGGTTTCAGGTATTCCCTATACTTAAAATGGAGAATAGTACTAGAACTGTTAGTACCTGGAGAACTACAATGTATGTTTGAAGTGCGCCCCCGGTATTGGAGCTGATGTATTTAGTTAGGACTCAAATGTGGTTTTGCCACAAGCCAGGGCATAAACAGCAGCACATAGATGCATGGCTCTAGGAGCAGACCAAGAACCATAAAATGCCTGAGAGGACCACATTATAGTCCTTGTTTCTCCCCTTGTTCTGGAGGGGAAATAATCCGAGCCAGGCTAATATCTGCAACCGATTACATTCTGCTTTAGTCCAGCAAAGGTGAACTTCCTGGTGTATTGGGGGTTGGAACCAAAGCGATGCCACTCCTCACCCACCTGCACAGGAGGGGATAGTGTCCTCATGGTGGCTGCTTTTCCCCTGCCTTGCTAGCCATTTGCTCAGCTTTAAATGGAATAGACAAGCAAAGAGATTACGATGGGCATCTGTCCTGCCCCTCTACAGCCAAAGGAAATAGACCTCCTCTTAAAGTAAAAGACAAAGGGGCCCATAAGTTGTTGTTCAAATAAGCATGTAAGGCAAGTATTGCATCTGAACCAGATAGCAAGTAAAGAGTGCCAGCGTGAAGCCAGGTTTGCTTCAGCCGAGCGCTGGAGGAAAGAGAACAAATAGGAAACTATCCTTGCTCACCTAACCTATGTTTTCATACCAGCTCCATTTCTATAACAGCTGAGCATCTCCCAGCACCTCTCCTCCTCAGCTCATTCCTTGCCAGTTTGTGTTCTCTGAATCACAGGGATTTAGGGACTAGCTGCCAATGAGGATCATTAACATTCCTAGACAGAACACCTGCTAGTCCACCCATCTCTGCTCCCAGAGTGCAGGGGCACTTGCTTCCTCCAAGAAGGGTTTTAACCCCATCTAGGGTGACCAGAGAGCAAATGTGGGGGGTAATGGGAGCCTATATATGAAAAAGACCCAATAATCGGGACGGTCCCTATAAAATCGGGACATCTGGTCACCTTAACCCCATCCTTGCCAGATTGTGGGTGGAGTCTTTTCATGCTCAGCAAAGCTGAACCACATTTTTATCGTACAGTACATTACCACTCCTTGCTTCTGCAGGCTGGGGGAGATGATAAAGGTAACAGGGCCAGTGCATTAAAAACATTGCAAACACATCCACAGATCTCATGGCCAGATGGTTTGTCCTCCACTTAACGCGGGGTGAGCTTAAAGTAAAATTTAAATTTCCATTCTGAAAGAACACCGCGAAGTTGAGATAGTGCAGAGGGCACCTTAACAAAGCTGTCTCTTAGGCCTTAATTGTCATTCCCACGCCAGCTAAACAGTCACTCACGATAATGATTCATTTTTCTTCTTCATTGTTTTTTCAATGTTCTACATTAATGGCTTTAAATTGTCAAGGGCTTTCTCTCTTTTCTTTCTTTCTTTCCAACCGCATCTCTAATTTATTGAGGTCTCGCTCCCTCTCCCCTTTCAAAGCCAGCAAAGTTTTCATTCCCCTTTTTCTCTGAGGAACGCCATGTTTATGATTTGGCCCTTCATTTTTCAGCATTCAATTAACTTTTCCTCTTCTTTGTTCTCAACTCTTTAAAGATGTTCCACTTGCTTTCCTGTAATTTATAGCTCCTCAAAAAGAATAATAAATTTATATCTTCCCCACAGGTACAAGTTTAACTTTTTGAGGCTCATTGTTTGGAATTCACAGCAACAGGTGGTGCACTTTCATAGCGCATTTCCTTGTGTTTTAGCTAGGTTGATTTATAATGGGTGTGTGGGTGGGTTTGATCTTTTGACATGCTTAATGCAGATGAATTAGGTGAAATATGTCTCAATCAACAGCTGCCATGCAAGCTTCAGTCTCAACTGAAGGATAGATTTGCTCAGACATTGTCTTTTGAGGTGTGTTGCATAAAATACAATATAAATACAATGCTATAGTCTATGGATTCTTTAAAGTTTTTGGAGCATTTGGAAACTTTTTTAGCCTAAGGCTTATTCAAAAAGTAAAAGTTATGCGTTTTGGACCTAATAGCTATAGATTTGGGTAGGCTGGTTGTTACATACTACAGGCTTATGGCCAGGTTGTATCCTCCATTGGTTCTACCCCCACAGGGGCCTGGAACATCCACAAGTTAAAATGTGCTGTGTCTCCTTCTGGACACGTGGGATCAATGCTCAAAACCAGCAGATCCTAGTTGACCTGAGGAAGGCCTGGTTACTCATGCAGAGGATATTTGATTCCAGTTCCTTACTGGCCATTACCCCTACACTTCCCTTCAGGGAAGGAGTTGCTGTGCCATAGAGATCCTGTGTCAAGTTGGTGCTGGCAGGATCCATGTGGCTTATAGCAGAGATTTCTACAGTACCATTGAGAGCTGCTGTCTCCCTAATCCTGCTCTCTCTGCACTCCTTCCCCACCTGCAGCGCCCATCCCCTAGAGGCACCTGTTAGACACACACCTTGTATCAGTAGAAATGGGGACCATGCTATGGATTTAGCATGCATCCTCCCCTTCTGCAGCTTTCCCCATAGAGTTGCAGCATGCTGCTTCCGTCTGCTCACAGAAGTGAAGAGGAGCATTGGGCCTTTAGTCTGGGGTTTATTGCCTTCAACATCTGAGCTCTGCGCTCACAGCAGCCGGCCATGCTTTGAAAATGGCCTGGAGGTGTTGGCTAACCAAAGACGAAGTTAGGACCTGGGAAACAAAAACAGCAGCTGGGAGGAGCCTGAAGGGAGAAAACAATGGGATGTCCCAGATTCTGAGGTCTTCTTCCACGTAGACCTTCTTAGCCTCTCGAATAATCATTTACCCTCATCTTTGATTTGGACTCTGGAGATTTTGTTTTCCTCATTTATTGATATTCATTGTCCCACCTCTTTCCAACCAGTGCAATTGCCAAACTGATCAGTCTTACTCTCCCTCCTTTCTGTCTTCTCCCCAGGAAGTTTCCCTCTCCCTTTATCTGTTCTGTTCTTGCTCCAACAACCCTTCCCTCTCACCTACATCAATCCCATGAAAGGCCCTTCCACGAATGATAAAGACCAAAGACTCAGGGCTGGATGGAGAGCTCTTTACTCCCATTGGTGAACAGTGATACAAGAAGCCTAGCTGATTTCTCTGAGACTAATCATGCAAGTAACTGCTCACCATACATTATAGGAGCTCACAACTATGGTGAGTATATATATATATATATATATATATATAATCCTGACTACTTTGCTACTTTGGTGCCTTGAACATGTAAATCTGGAAATGCATCCTGACAATCTCTTTAAACATCATTGCAAAGGCTAACCCATACTAAGGGCTTGTCTTCACGGCAGCATTACCTCAAGCTATAACTCGAGTTTTGCCCCTCACCCGACTCTAGGGTGACCAGATGTCCCGATTTTATAGGGACAGTCACAATTTTTGGGTCTTTTTCTTATATAGGGTCCTATTACCCCCCACCCCCTGTCCTGATTTTTCACACTTGCTGTCTGGTCACCCTACCTGACTCCCGTCCACACACAAAAGTCTCTAGTTTGCCTGCTTTGAACTCGGGATGGCTGACACTTCGGGTGGGATGGCCTAAAGTTGAAGTGCTGCTGAGGGTGGAGCTAGTAATGCAGTGGGGAAGCGGCAGTCTGAGATACAACAACTGCTAATCCAATCGCTCTGCTGCTAATCCACATGCTCTGTGTAGCTCAAGTGTTGTTTCAGGGCAGTCACTTGAGATACTAATTCGAGTTAACTGTTGCAGGAAGCTGAGGCCTAAAACCGGGATACAGGTGATATTATCTTGTGCCATTTTAAATTCGGTTGTCCTTTTGCTGTTTGACATTTGCTAATCTGTTATCATAGTTATATGAATGTATTTTGCCTATTTTATCTCCTAGTTTCACAACTGAAAATGCTCTTCTCTCTTTGTTTCACCCCTTAGTTCCAGGCCTTTCTCACAAGCTGGTAAAACTTCAATTCATATGGTGGAAAGCACCCATTTTGAACAAGGCAGTAACCCTCCTCCATGTGGCACACTGACAGTCACCAACTACTTGGCATTGTGAATCCGCTTTGTGTTGCCATTCATTAGAATAAGTATTATTTGTATTACAGTGGTACCTAGAGTCCCTAAATAAGGTCCAAGCACCTCTGTGCTAGGTGCTGTACAAATATTAAGAGAGACACTCTTCTCTGAAGACCTTACAGTCTAAATCAACAAGACAGACAAAAGACAGGAAGAAAGGTAGGATGCATATTAGAGCTGAGTGGGGCAAGGAAACTCCTTGTCACAGAGGATTTTGATATTTGGTTTAGTTCCGATTGCGAACGAAAATCAAAAATGTTGAAAATCTCTACAATCGGAATGGGCTACCCTGGAGCCCTGGTGTTCCCTGCTCTGAGGCCGTCTGCCTTGGAGGCTGCCGTGGACCCTGGGAGCCCAGAACTTTGGCAAAATCGATTTACCTCCGTGAAGCTTTTTGATTTCGTTGAATCGGGAAATTCCAATAAACCTTGTTTCTTTGAAATTTTGACCAGCTCTAATTAATAGCTCTGCTTTACAAATGGTTGATTGAGGCACATAGGGCCAAATTTAGCACAGCAATTAAGCCTGGGTTTAAGTTTTAATGTCACTATGACTATTTGCATGCTCAAGTTCAATACGTATTTAAGTGCTTTGCTGACTTGGTTCCCGAGGAATCAGAAGGAGGATGATCTTGGGGTTAAGACTCTAGAGTAGGACTTAGAAGAGATGGGTTCAGTTTCCAGCTCTGACACAAGCTGGCCTTAGGCAAGACATCTAAGTCGGAACTCTTCATCCACATGTTCTAAGCAAGAGAGGGATGGAGTCAGCGAGGAACCCTACCGATGGTTACACACACTAGTCCATTTGTGCACCAAGGCAGAATTTCCATTCTTTGCCCACACTTGAGATGTTCAGAGAGGCTTTAATTCACCCTTCCTCATGCCTGGTTACATTTATTTCAATAAGTGTTTGGCCGACATTGCATTTCTGAATAGAAAACGCAACGCAGTACTGGGCAGCAGGACACAGAACCAGGCATCCCTTGTCACGGTTTGTACTTGTGCTTGGTTCGGTATATTAACATTTGTGTCTCTCTGTTAAATAGTATTAACTCATATCAGTGCAGCATTCATTTAAAATCATCTGCATGCACAGAACCATGGTTCTCTGTCCTACCCCCCCACACACACACCATTTTTAATTACTTGTAATATTTATTGGGGGAGGGTCACTGGAGAGGAGATAAAACATTTGTTACTGCTCTTGCAAGCCAAAGCGAATTCTTCAACAAAATTGAGTGAGTATGTGTGTGCACATGAAAGAGAGAGAAACAGAAATGTCTTAATGACCATGCCACTAAGGAACCAGGATATTCAGTGACCTAGGAGAGGCAGGGTTTTAATTAAAGGTTAAACATAATTGTACCAGAAACCTTGTGAGTATAAGTGCTTGTTTAAGTTACAGGCTTGTCCATTGGATGGGTACTGATTTCACAGGATACTTGAGTTTTGTGTATGGGTTTTGTATATATATGTCCCCAGACACAAATAGAAAGCTGTTTTTCACCCGTAAGATTTGCATGATTACATAGGCCCAATCCAGCCATTTTGCTTACAATAAATCAAGTTGTCCTATATGAAAGCACCTTCGATTGTAAGTAGAGCTGAGTGAAATTTTTTGGATGAGTAATTATTTAACAACAAATGCAGTTTCAGGTCTACTAAAATTATTCATGAATTCAGGTCAAACTCAGCAAATAGCTTTGGCCCCAAAAATACCAACACCTCCCCCAATAACAACCCCCCACCAAAAAAATAAAAATTTTGGAAAAAAAAAAGTTGAATGTTTCATTTAGACATCTGCAAATGAAATGTTCCAACTTTTCATTTTAAAAAAAAATGTTTCATTTAAGAATGTCGCTAGATTTCTGTAAAGGGTAAAAAGCACTCAAAACCTAAACAAAAGGGGAAAAACAAGGAACAATTTTAGTTTTAGATAGAAAAAAGTGTTTTCTTCAATCCAATTTTTTAGATTTTTCCTTTTGGTGAGAAAACCTGAAAAATTTCCATTTCAAGTCAAGTTGAAACTATTTCTTTTTTGGATTTCCTGGTTTGGCCACTGAACCAAAAAATCATTATTCACTCAGCTTCACTAAATAACTAACTAACTAAAGTTCCCCTTCTCTTAACTGTCTACTTTTCATTTGTCTGTCCTTAGACCATGAACTTCTGCGAGCAGAGACCACCTTGGAGTATCTGGAAACTGCCTACCACATAATGGGGAGACTCATAAATAAACAAACAACAATACTGAAGACATGCCATTGATTACAGTGAGAACAGAATCTGGCCCTAACCCTCTCAATACAAAATTCTCTTAAGAAACGTGAAAATAATCTGTATTTCCTATAAACCATAAACAGACAAGTGAATACAAAGATCAATATTAGCGCAACTTGATTTATCTTGTCAGCAATGTCTTTCCTTTAAATGATGGTTTATATTGTTTGTAGTGTCCCTTGATATGTTTAAGCATAGTCATGAACGTCAATTACAGGACAGGAATGATAATAACAGATGAAATTATTGTGTGTCATAGACAGACTATTATGCTGTAGCCAATGCACTTTACTAATAGGATAAGATATACTGCCACACGTGCCTTGAAGGCCTTCATAAGATTCATTCATCAATTAAACCTTTAAGGTAGTACATAATTTGAGAGGTGAAAGAAATGAAATTATGCTTTGGAGGACAATGCAAATTCCATTCATCTAATGAAATGGAATATTGATCTAATGAACTACCTGAAGTTTAGACTATACCACTTACCTGGAGCTATATGGTGTACCCACGTGCATAATCAAAAGGTTGGAGGAGTATAAATTAACTTTTCTGACTGCAAGGTAATACTTTATTACATACACATTTGAATATGATCATGCCCTTCCTATAGATGATGGCACCATACACCAATAGAATTCTCAGCTTAAACTGGGATCTGGGTGTCAGGACTTGTGTTCTCTTCCTATTTTTGCCAATGACTCGTGACGTGGCCTTCGTCGAGTTCACTTATTGTCATGATCATTTAATTTATCCATCTCTAAAATGCATTGGATAGTACTTCTCTAACTCACAGGGGTTTTGCGCGGCTTCATTAATTAGGCCTGGTATACATCTAAAACTTAGGTCAACCTAGCAACATTGCTCAGGGCTGTAAAAACAATTGTGCCCTGTGTGATGTAGTTACTTCCCACTGTCCATGCATGGAAGAATTCTTCCCTCACCCTACTTACCGCCTCTCAGAGAGGTGGCTTGCTTACATGGACGGAAAATCTCCTCCCATTGATGTAGCAAGTGTCTTCACTACAGCGCGACAATGGTACAGCAGCAGTGTCGTAGCTATGCTGCTGTAACTGCTTAGTGTAGACGTACCTTTACAACCTCATTCAAAGCTCACTGACTTCCATAGAAAGACTCCTATTGGTTTTCAATGGACTTTGACTCAGTACTTTAAGGTATTATCTACACTGCACACCACTGGCACTGTCATACTACAGTGAAAAGCGGGCTGCATCCACACGGCAGTGTGTAACTACATGAGGGAGTGAAAGGCTCTGGCAGGGGGGAGGCAGCAGGACACTACACTGCTAAAAATAGATAGACCTGGCACTGCTTGGGCATGTAGAGAGCCAAGAAGGTCACATACCTGGGTACATTCCCTAAAGTTCTAGTGTCTCTTTACTTGCCGAAGTCTCGCCTCAATGTCTAGACTGCTATTTATGCCCATGCTATCTGGGCATTCGGTGTCTGTACTCTATATCAGTGGTTCTCAAAGCTGTTCCGCCGCTTGTTCAGGGAAAGCCCCTGGCAGGCCGGGCCGGTTTGTTTACCTGCTGCGTCTGCAGGTTCGGCTGATCGCGGCTCCCACTGGCCGTGGTTCACCGCTCCAGGCCAATAGGGGCTGCGGGAAGCGGCGCCAGGGCTTTCCCTGAACAAGCGGCGGACCGGCTTTGAGAACCACTGCTCTATATGATGCCACAAGGACTATGCAGTGTAGACAAACCATTGGTGCCTGTATAATGTGTAAGATGATCAGATTCAGAAGATGTAAAAACGCACATTATTATTCACTCGTATTCTTTGATTCTATGGAGAAATTAGTGTTTTAACCTCTTTAAAGATAAAAGAACAAATTATTCTTATTTTATTCCATTTTGAGGGGGAAATATCACAAAAACACATTGTTAAATGATATGGAACAGATAAAAGCCCCGCACTATTAATCTTGTTGTAAATCACATACCAAAGTTACTATAGAAAAAACAGGCACCAGAAATAACAAAACACTGTGTATAATGTAGTTTAAATGAAAAATTTCACACATGAGCACATTTGTAGATCGGGACATTTACACAAAAAAGCAATTTACTTGACCAGTATTCTACTGCCTCCATTTTTAGAATTAAAGATATTTGTGTTTTTACAAGAGTTCTTTCTCCATCTAAATTCAGTTTCTACTTCACTATGCAATGGAATTATAATCTTGTGTTTATGAATGAATAGATAATCCAATGAATAGGCATTGGGGAGACAATGGTGTCTACTGGTTAGAACAGAGGACCAGGAGTTCTGATTTCCTTAGTTTTATTCCCAACATTGCCACCGGCTCACTGTGTGACCTTGGCAAAGCCACTTATACCATCGCTGTGACTCAGTTTGCTCATCTGTATAATGATTCAGTAATTGGAAGCTTCATTAATTAATGCTTGTAAATTGCTTTAATATCCTCAGCTGTAAAAGGTGTAGTAGTTAAGGGCAAAATTTTATTATCATCAAAGTAATTTCTATGACAAAAATGGTTAGTCATATCTATTGGTCTCCCTCTAACGATTGTCCCTTTCACATAAACCAGCTTCCTTCGTGAGTGTCTGAAATTGTTTTCGCTGAACATAAATCCAAAGGTCAAATAGGAACAAACAAACCAAAGCCAAATCCACGCTATCCAAAGCAGACTACTGCCCCACAAAGATTCTGAAAAATTTTGTGAAGACAGGCCCTCACCTTCCTGAAATCTGATCTTCACTTCATGTTCCACAGCCAAACAGTACAAGTCTAATTCAAGAATTATAACATTAAAAAACCATTAGAACACTTCAGTCTCCCTGGACACTCAATAACAGACTTAAAAGTGGCAATTCTTCAACAAAAATACTTCAAAAACAGACTCCAACGAGAAACTGCAGAACTGGAATTAATTTGCAAACTGGACACCATCAAATTAGGCCTGAATAAAGACTGGGAGTGGATGGGTCATTACACAAACTGATTTCCCCCTGCTGATACTCACACCTTCTTGTCAACTGTGTGAAATGGGCCACCTTGATTACATTGAACTCATTAGCACTACAAAACTGATTTTCCTCCCTTCTTGTCAACTGTTGAGAATAGGCCACTTCCACCTTAATTGAATTGGCTCGTTAGCACTGACCCCCCACTTGGTAAGGCAACTTCCATCTTTTCATGTGCTGTGTATTTTTACCTGCCTCTGTATTTTCCACTCCATGCATCTGATGACGTGGGTTTTAGCCCATGAAAGCTTATGCCCAAATAAATTTGTTAGTCTCCAAGGTGCCACAAGGCCGTTGTTTCGGCCTAATTCTGTTACTCTCAATGAAATTCAAGTTAGTTTCAAGAAAATGTACACAATTTTCATGAGAGGTTATCAGATGTGCTTGTGCAAATTATACCTTTTCCCCAGTGACTTTTTCCCGCAACAAAGAGAGTTTTGTGAACAGGGAATTGGAGCATGTCTTCAGTTTTATTTATTATTTTTTAAACACCGATAGTTTGCTCAGTGCTTTTCAAGACACACTGAAAGATAAGGTCCCAGTCCAGAGGAGCTTACCAGCTAAACAAACAAAGGTCAGATGTTAAAATACATGTGGAGATGCAGAGAATGTTGCTGACTAGCTCAGAGCATCTTTTTAGTCACATTTCTTATTGTTTTCATTTCCTTTGCTCCCCTGTTTCTGTTCTCTGTTTCTTTCACTCCCAGTGATGTCCTCATCTACCCCTATTCCTCCCACCTGTATTCCACTGTATCTTCCAAGTGGTCCTTTAAATCAAGAGATGACTGCAGTCATAGGGTTTCCATGTCCCAAATATCATCATCGGTTCAATCATGAGCTAGTTTATTGTAGCAGGCAAGGGAGTGTGTTAATTTAGGTGGAGTAAATGTGCTGAAGGTGTTAACATAACCCAGTCACTGTCCAACATCAAAGAATATTAAACAAGGTTCAGGAATCAGTATACAGAGGTCTCAGTCTGTGTTAGCACTGTGGGAAACACACCATTAAAAATCCTTTTAACTTTTTATTAAAAGATACAGAAAAGAAGGAAAAAAACAGGTAACGCATTTAAAATATAAAGTATTAAGTCAGGCTTTCATTTTAGCAACTTTTTGGCGCCCTTTCCCTTTAGCAGCAGAGCTAAACCGCCTGATTTGACAGTCTCAGCTTCTGTTAAAGAAAGATGGCAATAACTATCCTTTGGGGGCAAAGAGAAGAGGTTAGTTGAGATGGGCTGGAGTTGTCGCTGTTGCTGTTAAAGTCCAATCCTGTTTCATCTCAGGTGGTGTTTGGGATTTAGCTGGAACAGGTAGGGATGGCGATGTTACCTGGGTCCCTCTCTCTTTAGCTTGCTCTGGTCAGGATCTGGATGATGAAGGCCTGGGTTCCCTGGAAACAGTGGGGGTGACGCTCGCTCCAGTAGCATTTGTCAGTTCTTCTTTAAAGTCTCTTTCTTTAAGGACCCACAAGGGGACTGGTGGATGAAACAACTCATCCCCCTCATTATTTTGTCAGCTAATTAGGTGTTTATCTGAAATGCCAATTTTGGTTCATTAATTTCCAGTTCCACATCTTCTATTTTTACCAAGCTAAATTTCAACATAATCCTTGAACTATATTAGCTGGCTTTTTTGTTTAGACTAATTCTGTCTGTCTCCCTTTTATACCTTTTTTCATCAACATTTGTTGTTGCAGGTTATTGTGACATCTCATGAACTTATACTCACTTGTTATAGCTAAACTCACAATTGGGCTGACCAATTTATCCTAATTATTATAACTGTACTCACCTCCTTCTTCTCCCCTGCTCTCTCCATGCAATACAGAGAATGAGCAGGGGCAGGGGCACATGGCTTACCAGGAGAGGCTGAGGGAACTGGGCTTATTTAGTCTGCAGAAGAGCAGAGTGAGGGGGGATTTGATAGCAGCCTTTAACTACCTGAAGGGGGGTTCCAAAGAGGATGAAGCTCGGCTGTTTTCAGTGGTGGCAGATGGCAGAACAAGGAGCAATGGTCTCAAGTTGCAGTGGGGGACGTGTAGGTTGGATATTAGGAAACACTATTTCACAAGGAGGGTGGTGAAGCACTGGAATGGGCTACGTAGGGAGGTGGTGGAATCTCCATCCTTAGAGGTTTTTAAGACCCGGCTTGACAAAGTCCTGCCTGGGATGATTTAGTTGGGGTTGGTCCTGCTTTGAGCAGGAGTTTGGACTAGATAACCTCCTGAAGTCTCTTCCATCCCTAATGTCCTATGATTCTACGATACAGAGAAGGCAACTACTACTCACCTTTCTGTGTGGATGGGGGAGACAGTGGGTGAGAGTGGCTCCATCCCACACAACTTGCCAGTCAGCCCCGTGGAGCTGGAAATAAGCTACACCAGCAAGAGGTCACGGCTTCATTCCCCTATGGAGCAAGGGAGAAGATAGGACTGAATTGCTGCTCTGAGCCACAATTCCATCCCTGCTCCGCTCCTGGGGTGCAGCTGTGGGGGAAGGGGCAGGTAGATGCTAACCTTACTCAGGGCAGGTTGCAAAGTGCCAATCCAGCCCTGTGTGTGCAGTCTTGAAAAATCAGGGTTAGAGGCTTTAAAAAAGGTGAGAGGAAGCCAATTACTTAAACGGGTCAGTTTTCACTTTGTCTCCTTTTGCCCATTGTGGTGTATTGAAAACTGTGTTCAAATCACAAGCTATCACTTTAAGCTTTAAGGGGTTTCCTGGTCCTGACTGCAGGCTAGGGGGCTCTGTAAAGAAGCAGGCTACCTGGCTCTTTCAGCATCAGGCCTGGTCTACAGTAGGAAATTAGGTTGGTATAACGATGTTGCTCAGGGGTGTAAAAACCCACACGCCAGAGCAATGCAATTAAACCGACCTAATCCAGCGTAGACAGAGGTAGGTTGTCAGGAGAATTCTCCCGTCAACCTAGCTACTGCCTCTTGAGGAGGTGGAATACCTACACTGACGGGAGGACCCCTCCCTTTGGCGTAGGTAGTGTCTACACTGAAGTGTTACAGCAGCACTGCTGCTGCAGTGTTTTAAGTGTAGACAAGCCCTCAGTCTGCAAAGAGCCAGCCTGGAATAAGGTGGGATGAGTCGTGCTTCTCTGCCTTAGGGAGCAGCCTACTTTCTCTCTATATTTTTGGTCCTTGTGTATTAAGTGTTAGGACCAGGGATGTAGGGGGTCAGAGCTGGACTCAGGTCTAGTGTGCAGAGCAGGCATCTAGGTCAGGGAATGGAAGCAGGGAAACAGAATCAGAGTCAGCTGCCAAATACCAGAGCCAGGGCCGAGCCACAGTCAGAAACAGAAATCAAAACTGAGGCTAGGAGCTGGGGTTAGATACCAAATGCCAGAGTCAAAGGTCAAGCCAAAGGTCAGAGTCAGGACTGGCAACCAATGGTCAGGAGCGAGGCATAAGGGCAAGAACCAGAGAAGAGGCAAGGATCAGGCACAAAGAAGGAGCCAGGCCAGAGCCAGGAAGGGTGGGAAGTGGCTTGCACAAGTTAGGCAAGAACAGGGTCCACTGGGGCTGTCACCGCAGTGAGGCTACACAGTTGCTTGGACAACCCACACTCAGCTCGTTTCCTGGCTTAAGTAGTGGGGACAAGCCAATCAGGCAGCCACAGGCTTTGGGTGTTCTGATAGAACTTCCCGTGAGGCCTAGCCTTCCAGGGTTAGCGAGATGCTGCTTTGCTCAGCTTCCTTGGTGGTAATGAAGGAGTGTCACTGTTCTAAAACCCCCACGTCCCCAGATGCTAGACCTATACCCTCAGATCCTTACATTAAGGAGCTGGAGTTTAAGAAATAGCATTTTATGCTTTTATCTAACTTCTCTGTTTGAACGCTGTGAACATAACACCCGTGGCCCCCAGTTCCACCAGTATTTCATTTGTTTTTTTTGGACAGTTCTATATACTGGCAACTGGGACCACCCAAGGGCCAGCTACACACTGAAACTCGCTGGTACAAAGCAGGTAACAGACAGTTGATTGGATTATTTCTATAATGAATTTCCCTCTGCATTCGGAGGAAAAGGGTATTTAATGTCTCCATCTAAAGGAAAATGACTACGCATAATTGTGTGTCAGAAAAAATATTTTTTCCCCTAAAGTCTCTCATTCAACTGAATGGCATCTAAAACAATTACAATACATTTGCACCAGCCAGAGCGGAGCAAAATGCCTATAGACAGAAATGACATTTATGAGCACTAAATGAACAATGTAAAAAAAACAACCAACAACAACCCCCAAAGCAAACCACAATCTACACAAAAAAAAAAAAGCAGTCAAATGAGAATTGTCAATCTTGAAATTACAACTGACCTGACCCTGCAATGTTAATGGCAGTTCTGCATTCCAGAGGGATATCAGAATCCAGTCCAATGATTAAATCTGAAAAAAGCCTACAACAATAAACTAGACACTAATTGTCCATTCTGAGTCTGAATGGCAGATGGTTTTTCCCCCTCCTCCATGGGCGATTATCAGTGAGGCAGGTTGGAGAAGTGCACCTTTCATTGGAAATGAACATTGGTGAGGTTTGTACTAATTCTTAGATCCTGTGGAGTGAAACCAGATAGTTTCAACCTAATTTGACTTGGACAAGGCTATATGATCTCTATATATGTGTCTTATAGGATTTACACAGGCCGAACATGGTTCACCCCTCAGAAGGGATATCAGACTGGTCTTTTACTGCTCTGAATATGGCTTCTGTTAACCTAACCATGGTTGGTCTGAGGAACTGCCTCCACAGTCCTAGAAAAGCATGACCGTAGCTCTGTCCCACAACAAGACAGCACATGGAATCCAAAGTTTCAAATAAAATCAGGACAGTTCACTTTGGCCGGAACCAAGTCAATAGAGACTCATATTGATGCTTCTGGCATTCACGTTTTCCAGAGTTAAATCCAGTTGGTGAGGAGTGTGGGGTTGAAAACCAAGAATTCAGAGTTTTCAAAATTTGATTTTGTTCCCCATTGGAACAAAAATGAGACCTTCTGAATTTTCTTTTTTGCCAAAAAAACACAAACACACAAGCCCACCATGCCACAGCATAGCTAATATTTAAGGCACAGACCTGAGCTGTGGTTGATACAGGTTCAAGTTTCTGTTCCACATCAGGCAGACCAGAGACTTGACCCTGGGTCTCTAACATTGCAGGGAAAGGCCCTAAACACCAGGCTATTGTCTATTCTGGAGCATGAATGGCTGTATCTCTCTCCCTTGCACTCACACACACACACATCCTGGACCTGAAAATACCTGATCAATACAGAATGTTTCAGTTTTGATAAATTGGCATTTTCCTACGAAAGACATTTCACTGGAAAAAACTCCGGCCCTGTTGTAATTCTAGTACATGTTTGCTTCACATCCCCACAAATACATGTTTATACTAATCAAAAGAAAATCCCAAACTCATTAGAGAGTTGTCTTCTTAAACTACCTCATCAAGCACAAACACTTTCTGAAATAAATTAGTTTTTAAACTTGGACGATAAAGGTGTTAAAATGCAGGAAGTAATTTTACACATTACCCTTTACCTGGAGAGACAAACGTGGGCTGGTGGGTAGTTTAGATGTTCGTAAAATGCAATCGATCATTCAAATGGAATCTGTCAAGTGAAGTTTCACTTTAAGTCAATTTTAAATCTAATTGTCTTCTCTGCCTATCACATGACATAATGTACATAGACTATAAGTGTTTAGCCCCATTAAGCACAGAAAGAAAAAAAAACTCTTGGCCAGAAAGCACTGTGTGGGTTCGTAGCACTTGCAAACAAAACATGGAGACTAAGTGAAAGACAAAGATATAATTCAGAAGGTAAAGAAGTCAGACTGAAAATTGATTCCAGGTGCTGTCAGAGAGAAGATCAATACTGTATTTATTTTTAAAGCAGCCATAAGTGTGCTAGTCTTTGCACAAGATATAGGAGATGCAACTGTAGAAGAGAAGAGGGGTTTGAGGCACCTGAATTACCACTCCAATGAAGCACTCTGGTAGTATTTCCAAATCAAATCTTTAATTAAAAAAAAAAACAGTTGAAAATTTCTGAGGAAAGCAAACACTTTCTGTGACAATTCTCATTTTGCCAGTTTTCCATCAGAAAAAAAAAAGTTTCAATGGAGAATTTTCAACCAGCCCTATTTTGGTCTTCATTGCCTACCTGTTGTGAGCTCCATCCTGTGGCGTGCTCTTTGTTTGGACCCAAAACAGCTTTAATTAGCCCCCTTGGAGGTCCCCAGAACAGGTGTGCCGAGAGGAGCTACAGACTTCAATGTAACGGTCACTGGAGAATTTTGAAGTCTTATGCGCCCACCTAATAGGACTTACACAGCACTACTGCCTGGGCCATTCAACTTCACACCAAGATTAGTGTAGATTGTGCAATTTTGGTAAGCACTTTTTTCTACAGCTGTGAAACATGGACATTTTATATCAGGCACTTGAAGCAACTCGAGTATTTTCACATGCGCTGTCTGATCTGTAACATCAAGTGGTCGGACAGAATACCAACCATCGAAGTTCTGGACTGGTGCTGCATGACTAGCATTGAATCATACAGGCACAACTTTGCTAGGCTGGTCTCCTTGTACATATGGATGGTATGCAACTCCCCAAAGCCATATTTTATGGACAGTTGAAAATGGGGGCCAATGAAAACACTATAAGGACACTCTCAAAGCTCACCTATTCAGTTAAGTCTGCTTTGCTGCAAAAAAATAGAAGAAAGAAAAAGAAAGGGGCTGCAGTGTGGAGGTCTAGTGAGGAGATAAGGAGGAAACCAAGGGGGAGAGAAGCAGCACTGAGATGCTGACACTGAGGGAAGGGGATTACCCAGAGGGATGGTGGAGAAGGAAGCCTGTAAAGGGCGGAGTCCAGGAAAAAGGCAGCAAGGATTTAGATGGTGCAGACATTGGCTGCTGATTGTAGGGTCCCTGGGCTGGAAACCGGAGTAGCAGGTAGGCCCAGGTTCCCCTGCTAGCCACTGGGAAAGTGGCACAGTCTTTACTGGGAAGACTGTCTGGGATGGAACCCGGACAGTGGGTCCAGTGAGACTTTGTTACCCTGGAAGGGGAAAACTGTATAATGACTTGACAGGAGGGCTGAGCCAGGAAGAGGCAGTTCTGCGACCCCTAGAGCAGTGGTTTTCAAACTTTTTTTCTGGCGACCCAGTTGAAGAAAATTGTTGATGCCCACAACCCAACGGAGCTGGGGATGAGGGGTTTGGGGTGTGGAGCTGAGGGCTGCGGGGTGGGGCTGGGAATGAGGGTTTCAGGGTGTGGGAGCGAGTCAGGGCTCTGGTCTGGGGCCAGGGATAAAGGGTTTGGGGTGCAGAAGGGGGCTCCGGGTTGGGGGGGGCTCAAGGCTGGGGCAGGAGGTTGGGGTGTCGGAGGGAGTCAGGGCTCTGGGCTGGGGGTGCAGGCTCTGGGGTGGGGCTGGGGATGAGGGGTTTGGGGTGCAGGAAGGGGCTCCAGTTTGGGGGGGCTCAGGTATGGGGCAGGGGATTGGGGTGTGGGTTTACCTCAGGCGGCTCCCAGTCAGTGGCACAGCAGGGGTGCTAAGGCAGGCTTCCTGCCTGTGTTGGCACTGCGGATCGCAGAAGCGGCCAGCAGCAGGTCCGGATCCTAGGCGGAGGTGCGCAAGTGGCTCCACATGGCTCTTGCCCACAGGCACTGCATCCCTCAGCTCCCATTGGCCAGGAACAAGTCAATGGGAGTGTGGAGCCGGTGCTCGGGACCGGGGCAGTGCGCAGAGCCCTGTGCCTCCCCCACCTAGGAGCTGGACCTTCGGTTGGCTGCTTCCGGGGCGCAGCGTAGTGTCAGAACAGGTAGGAACTAGCCTGCCATAGCCGGGCAGCACCGCCGATGGGACTTTTAATGGCCCGGTTGGCAGTGCCAACCAGAGCTGCCGCGACCCAGTGCCTTCCATTCCATGACCCAGTACTGGGTCGTGACCCGCAGTTTGAAAACCACTGCACTAGAGAGCAAGAAGGACTGCAGTGCAAGAGAGAGAGATAGAAGGGAGCATCAGCCGAGGCAGAGCTAATCCCCAGACACAGACACAAGGGGGTGCCCCACCAGTGACCGATCCCCATTACAGCCTGTCTTGCCATTTTTGAACCCCTAGGGCTGGCAGTAGTGTGGCAGGTTGAATACAGTATCATGTTTTAACCAGTCCATAGGGACCAACGGCGCCAATGGCTAGGTCATGCCCTTTGGCATGAAGGAGAGGACCTCTGCTGAAGAAACCGTTCCCGTAATGAAAGTGAGCAAAGAAAGGCTGATGACACTGAATAGTCTGTTTGTTCCTCTGTGAGGATGGCACCTAATTAGTGTACTGTCAGTGAAGTGTACAGAAGGCTATGCTATCTGCTCAGGGTGTTATCCTACGATTAAATGCAACCCCTCACTTTGGTTGCTTCAAGTTTTAGGGTCAAAAAGGCAAAGGGCAGGAATTCCTGTTTGCCTGTTAACTATCAGGCTCTCAGTCATTTGGAAGTGAGCTAAGTGTGCATCCACGCTTGAAGAAATTTGCAGACAAGAACAACCACCACAACAAAAGAGAGACTTTGAGCCAAACTCTTTTCTCATTTATATTGGTGTAAATCTAATGATATCCTGGGCTTTAATGGAGCTGCTGTGGATTTACACCGACGCTCTCGAGAGCAGAATTCGGTCTCTGATCAAGGATAGCTGAGAGCAGTTAAACAAACTGAAGGTCAGAATCAGCTTTGTAATTTTTCCCCTTCCTGAGATCGTCCCTGGGCATACAGAGAGAGACAAAAAAAATGCTAGACTTTAAAAGAAATACAGGATAGACTTCCTTAATGTATAAAGGTTCTGCATACTAATATTTCTCAAGGCTGAGTTGAAACTCTGGAACTCAGGAAGTACTGTAACTTAGTGACCATAGCTTAGTGCTGCCTTCATGTGCTCAGCTGCTCGGGCCCAGGGGCGGCTCCAGGCACCAGCGCAGCAAGTGTGTGCCTGGGGCGGCAAGCCATGGGGGGCAGCCTGCCGGTCGCTGTGAGGGCGGCAAGCAGGTGGCATGCCAGCGGGAGGTCCGTCGGTCCCGCATCTTTGGCGGCAATTTGGCGGCGGGGACACCGAAGCCGTGGGACCGGCGGACCTCCTGCCGGCATGCCGCCGAATCTGCGTGACCAGCAGACCGTCCGCAAGCGCGCCACCGAAAGCCGCCTGCCTGCCGTGCTTGGGGCGGCAAAAAACATAGAGCCACCCCTGCTCGGGCCACGTCCACACTACTGTTTATGTCGTCAACACATACGGGGTGTGAAAAAACACACCCCAGAGCGACATAGGTTTTGCTGGGATAAGGGGTAATGTGCACAGCGCTATGTTGGTGGGAATGCTTCTCCCGTCGAATAGCTACCGCCACTCGTTGGGAGCGGTTTAATTATGTCAACTGGAGACATAATTAAACCACTCCCGTCAGATTACAGAGGCTGTATGAGAGATCTTACAATGGCACAGCTGCATCGGTAAGCTGTCTAGTGTAGACATAGCCGAATCATGCAAAAGTCTGTCTGTATGTGAAAGACTGAGAACCACCCTCTTTACTGGTGTGAAACTGGATGGTAGCAGGACCTGTCCATGTTATTACTGGAGATACAGCAGTTGGCTTTGTTTTTTTAACCTATGGCTCTTAAAGGTGACCTACCAAAGATTTAAAACCATTAGAATGATACTTTTTTTTTCAGGTGTAAAGAAGTCATGAAAGGGATGAAATGGGGGTAGATTTTCCCTCCCATTTCTTTTCATCATAAAAATGCCAGACTTGTGGAGTCTAACCTCCCTCTGTTTTCTGAAGACTCTGTAGTCTCTGACTATTTAACTGACGGGTTGAGGGAATGAATCTTTCTCCAGAGCGTTCCTTAGCAATGGGAGTTCTCAGACACACACAAAAATAAGGTGTTTGGACAATCCACATACAAATCCGTTCCCCTCTCAGTGGCTCAACTTTCAGCCTCTTCGCTGATAAAAATTCACTCGTTCTACAATAACCACAGATTTCCAGAGTAAACAAGATCTGACTTTTACTCCTATTACATCTATCGCTAGTGTCAGTGGACTCCACATTACCATCCATGATATGGTGCAGAGACAGGGCTGGCTCTAACTTTTTTGCCGCCCCAGGCAAAAAAGAAGAGTGCCACCCTGCCATAACACCCCCCTCCCCCCAGCACCGCCAAGCCCCCCTCCCCCCAAGCGCCGCGCCAGGCTGCCGAAACCCCCACTCTCCCCTCCCCAGCGCTGCGCTGCCCAACCCCCACCTCCGCCAGCACTGCACCGGGCCGCCCAAAATCCTGGAGCACCGCGCTGCTCAACCCCCCGCCCCAGCGCTGCGCTGGGCCTCCGAAAATCCCGCCCCCACCGGGCCGGGCCGCCCAAACCCCTGCCCCCAGCCCCGAGTGCCATGCCGGGTCGCCCAAACCCCCGCGCACCGCGCTGCCCACCCCCCCACCCCCCCAGAGCGCCACGCTGGGCCGGGCCAGCCAAACCCCCCGAGCACCGCGCCGGGCCGGGCTGCCCAAACCCCCGCCCCAGCGCTGCGCCGCCGAAAGAACCCCGCATTACCCGGCCGAAACAAAAACAAAAAAACCCTCGGGCGCCCCCCACCACCCCAACATTGGCCGCCCCTTCTGAGGTGCCGCCCCAAGCACGTGCTTGGTCGGCTGGTGCCTAGAGCCGGCCCTGTGTGGAGATTAACAAAAATAGAAATGTAGCTGCAGTAGCATGGACAGCAGTGAGTGACAGCACAGGCTGGCTGCCCTGCGTACAAACCTGCCTGGACCGTCTTGGCATGCACTTGGGGCGGTTAGCCTGGGCCACCACTTGTCGCTGCTACCCTATTGTTTTTATTGCATTCGCTCAATGAGAGCTAGTGGGAGTAAATCAACTCAAGCTGGGAATCAGAACCCCACATGTAGACAAAGCCTAAGTGTCCAATACGGCAGACGCTCTTTTGCTTGCTAGGGACTCAGCCAATTTAAATGGGTGGAGCAAAGCGCATGGACAGGGAGAAGCCAGAACGCAGCTACTCTGCACAACATACTTCTATCTAGCCCAGGCAGAGATCTAAGTAGAAATCTCCCCCAAAGTTACTGCAGGTTACATTTACAGGAGTGGCAGGGAACCACTTGGTAGCTTACCCCTGAGGAAATCATTCTGCAAAGATCTCAGGACAGATCCTGAGGATGTAAGGGGATGAACCCCCAAATAAAGCTCATTGAAAGATGGTATGGGGAGAAGAGATTTAATGAGGGATCTCACTCTCCACAAACACACACATTTCTTCCCATTTTTTTCCAAATTCAAATTGAAAGAAGATTTTTTTCAGCTAGCATTACCATTGGTCAAAGGGAAAAAAATCTCTACAATTTAATTTAAAATGTTCCTGTTTATTTTTCAAATTCCAAAACTGCATCCGTTTCATAATTTGAACACTTCAACTAGCCCTACCCAACAGCAAACTGTGTCCTCTGGTAGCATGATTGGGAGAAAACTCTCTGGATTGAAATTGACTGAATTTCTTACCTTTGGGTGAGTTTTATTCCCCTGCCAAAAGATAGCATTTGGCTCAATATTTAAACATACAGGAAGAAATAGAAGAAACAAAGGGATACAGAGACTAGAAGCACAGAGTAACAATGCTTTTAGGTGTTTCTAGAACAAGACATCAGGAGGGTTGTGGCATTCTTTACGCATTGCCAGCAGGAACTACAGGGTATAAGATGGTTTGACTTTATCAGTAATAGGGATGTATCATTGAGAACTGGCCTCAAGAGGACTGAAATCATCACTGGGCACCACTGGCTGGTCCTTTTTTGCCATACTGCCCGCCTTCGAGACAAAGTCCCCTCACATGTAGCTCTGAAGATTGGACTTGAGGTCAGGAGAGGACACTGGCCAGTAATGGACACGTCATGGCCACCCGCTCACTTGCGATTAACCTGGCTGCACCAGATCACTAATAACCTTGTGAAGCTCTCAGATGTCTGGAATAAAGCTACCCAGTGTGGTCATGGATACTTGGCGTTACGGACCTGTGCTGTCTAAGTATATGATTATCCTTGTAGTTCCTAGATATGCCGTAAGGTTTTGGTTAAGACACTTGGATTGAAAGGACGTATGTGTTCAATTCCTGGCTCTGCCACAGACTCCATGTATGACCTTGTGCAAGTCATTAAGTGTCAGTAACTCCAAAACACCCAGTTCAACTGGGGTCTCTTATCACTACCATAATGTTGTTGTTATTATTTATTTACCAGTATGAAACAAATAAAGGGAGACTGGACAACGCTGCAGGTACATTGCTGGAGAAGAGATTCTATGTGTTGAAACCCCATACTAGAAATAAATAAAATAAAATAAAGTGTTGGCTTATAGCTAAGCAAAAACTCTGATGATGGAATCTGAATGTTTTGAAAAAGCAAGCAGTAACAGAAGGAAAATAAACCCCATGGTAAAACCACATCCTTTTCTTCCACTCAAAGTGGAGTTAATTTTTTCCTGTGCAAGACAATTGCACATCACTTCCCCTTTTATTTATCTATCTCTCTATATATGACCATTGCTACTGGAGAAGCACATTCAGTGAGAAGAGCAATGCCTCATGTTGGTTTTTCACATTTCTCTTTTCCTTTGATTTACCTCAGTCAGGCCGTTATCCCGAGATATTGTTCAGCTTTTATGGTAACATCAAAGCCCCCAGCAGTCACAGGAATACATTTCTACAATCTTCTACTGTTAGGAACAACTAAATTGGCCATGCTCCGTTTGAAAAACTTCAGCATAGGATCTCTGCTATTACTAAAATGTTAAGCTTAAGTGGAGTGGAAAATCATTCTGCCATTTTAAAGGCAAAAAAATAAAATAAAATAAAATCAAGCAACTAAAATATAGTTAGAAACTTGTTGGACATTCATAGATGGGTGAAAGCACTAGTATAGGGATCAGCAACTTTTGGCACGCAGCTCGCCAGGGTAAGCACCCTGGCGGGCCGGGCCGGTTTGTTTACCTGCCGCGTCTGCAGGTTCGCCCGATTGCGGCTCCCACTGGCCGCGGGTTGCTGCTCAAGGACAATGGGGGTGGCGGGAAATGGCTTACCCTGGCGAGCCGTGTGCCAAAGGTCGCCGATCCCTACGCTAATAACATTGAATTAGACAGTCCACTGCAAAACTTATGTTGAAAGACAGGAAAGCAAAGACTTAAAGCGCGCGCGCGCACACACACACACACACACACACACACACTTGACTCGTAATTCCAACTGTGTCTCTCTGTGTGTGTGTATATATATATATATATATATATATATATATATATACACAGAGAGAGAGAGAGACAGTTGAAATTACGAGTCAAGTGACCCTCTAGGCTCTAATGCAAACTGAGTAGACATTGATGGATTTGTTTTCCTTTCAGATTAAATTGAACTTCTGATTTGAAAGTAGTTCACCTGTTCCTGAGCTTGAAAGCTACGTTTTTCCTTAACTAATGTTCTCTTGTTTAGACAATTTAGTTTTGTAGTGGCTTAGAAACTAGCACCTTAATGTTAGTGAGGGCTTACAAGAAGGCCCAGGTAAATAATAATGGTTCTATTTTCTAGGGTCACTTTCACCGACGTGGTGATTTGTATATTCCTGTGAAAGGTCACCACATGTTGTTATTACTACAGATATGAGTAAAAATATACTTTGGAGCAGGGATTGCATCTCCCTTAGTGTTTGGAGATGGTCCACCACATTTTGGGTGCTGCTGCAATGCAAGTGATAAATAATGCTGCTCTCCAAACTTCCCAAATATATATTAGTTCATAAATTACACCAGGTGACTGTCTAGAAAGTAGAATGTGGCTTTTGGAGCTTATGCTCCTGTATGTGCCATACAGTTGTCAAGGTATGAAGTGTCACAGTTATGCTGATATTTTGATTCATACAGTTCACCGGTGAAATACATGTTTGTATAAGGGAATTTGTTTATTGGTTATTTGTATTATGGTAACATCTGGAAGCTCCAAGAGACATCGGGTTTTATCATGATAGGCACTCTACAAACTTGTAGTAAGCTACAGACCCTGCCCCAAAGAGCTGACAATTTAAATGCATAGGAAAGTCAAAAGAAGTATTATCAAGCCCAGTTTACAGATGGGAAAACTGAGGCTTGCAGAGATTAAATGACTTTCCCCAGGTCACACAGGGAATCTGTTGCTGAGCTAGGAACTGAAACCAGATCTCCTGAGCCTCAGTCCAATGGCTTAAATGCAAGACCATTCTATACATACCCCCGCCTCCACACACACAAACAGTATATTGATCTATCTATTTCAAATCAGACGTAACCAAGAACAAAATTTGGCCCAATAATTTTGGGCTGCATTGTAGCTTTGCCACAGGCTCAGAAGACAGGCAGCACAGAAACAGCCAGGAACCAGATTGTGACTCCAAGATTATTTCCCCTCATTTAATCTTGGTTTCCCATCCCTGCATGTCAACCCACCTGTAAAGGAGGAAGAGTAGAGGCCCATCAGAAAATGCTCTTCCTTGTCAATCCTACACTGCTAACCAGGATATGGGTAGCCCATGACGCTGGGGAGCAAGGGATCTCTTGCAAGGGATTTGTAGACCAGTCATCTTAACTTCAGTACCCAGAAAGATAATGAAGCAATCAATTTGCACACACCTAGAAGATAATAAGGACGATTGGAAAAAGGCAAATATAGTGCCCATCTTTAAAAAAATGGAAGAAGGAGAATCTCCATCATTGGGGATTTTTAAGAACAAGTTAGACAAACACCTGTCAGGGATGGTCTAGATAATAGTTAGTCCTGCCTTGTATGCAGGGAACGGGAGTAGAAGACCTCTTGAGGTCCCTTCCAGTCCTACAATTCTATTATTCTTTACATGTTGAGGCTATGTCTACATTTGGAGATGGGGTGTGATTTCTAGTGCTAGCTTTGTTCAAACTAACATGCTAAAAATAGTAGTCTAGCCAAGGTAGCGTGGGGGGTGACGAGTAGTTGCATGTGCTAGCTGCCCCGAGTTCATACCTGCCTGGTCCCCTTGGGTCTGGGCTCAGGGCAGTTCGCCATTGCTGCTGCCCATGCTACCATGGTTACACTACTCTTTTTAGCCCACTAGCTCAGTCAGAGCTAGCGTGAGTATATCTGCATGAGCTGGAAATCCCATGAGCACCTCCACATGTAGCCGTATCCTAAGTCCTCTGTGGAGGCAGGCAGCATGGGTGACAGACCCACTTGTACCTCAGACTCAATCTAATTCTTAGACATTTTTGCAAATGTTCCAGAGAATTTAAGGCCTCCATCTTGCAAGGACTCGTGAGTGTGCTTAGCCTCGTTCAATGGGAGTATGCACACCCTTCAAATTAAGCAGGTCTGTAAGAGCAAGGTTTAAAATGCCACACAACATAATAGAGCTACAATTCTGCTAAGCACTTTCTTGATTAAAGAGGTTGAAAATATGTTCCTCATTTATTTATCAATCATTACACGTAGATTGGTTGGGCCACGAATCACATCTTAATCCTTCAGGTAAAGCACCTCATTGTCTTGGCTATTTTGTGACACTGCTGTTCAGCGGTTTGCTTTAGGAGCATCTGTTCCAGGGAAATGTCAGCAGTGGGTTTCCTGCTTCGTGTATAGCTTACCCTCTGAACGTATTAATGACATATGTAAAGTCCAAAAGCAGAAAGATCTTCGCAGGATTTTTTTTTCTGCTGTCTCTTTCTTCACCAGTGCGCTTTGTGTGGCACAGACATTCTAAGGCGTGTGGGTGAGGAGGGAATGCAGACCAAGCCCCACTAATGACTGTTTAATCATTAAAAATAAATGTATCAAAAAGAATGATTGAATGTTGACACTGTGCTGTGTCTGCCTGCCAGTCAGTCCAAACAAACATTACCAGCAGCTATTGATGTCCCTCTTCTAGTAGCTGGATTCATTGAGGGTCTGCTGGCCAGCTAGAACGCGCTCTCTGCCTCACTCATTTCCTAGTACACAGAAGTAATG
This sequence comes from Trachemys scripta elegans, assembly GCF_013100865.1. Classification (NCBI taxonomy): domain Eukaryota; kingdom Metazoa; phylum Chordata; order Testudines; family Emydidae; genus Trachemys; species Trachemys scripta. Next base: position 6,052,165 of record NC_048308.1, on the reverse strand, counting down.
AAGCTGGGGACACATTTTGGCTTGGTGGCAGTACTTTACCAAAAAATATGTAAAATAATTTAGGGCTGCAGTATCAGAGAGGTAGCCGTGTTAGTCTGAATCTGTAAAAAGCAACAGAGGGTCCTGTGGCACCTTTGAGACTAACAGAAGTATTGGGAGCATAAGCTTTCATGGTTAAGAACCTCACTTGCATCTGAAGAAGTGAGGTTCTTACCCACGAAAGCTTATGCTCCCAATACTTCTGTTAGTCTCAAAGGTGCCAGAGGACCCTCTGTTGCTTTTTAGGGCTGCAGTGAGAGTGCAGGGTCCAGATCCTCCGCTGGTGTAACCTGGCTTAGCTCCATTGACTTCCAGGGAATCTTAACGCCAGCAGAGGATCTGGTCCCAGCTGTTTTATTGCTCCATGGAACGGGAACAGCATGGGGCAGCTGCAGAGCCAGCCTGACCCCCCCACACACAAGGGTCATCTGTAGGAGTAAATGGATAGTTTGGCCTCAATGGCTTTTTCAGCCTTGGACTTTTTATTGAGGTTGCTCAATAACACCAGCTCTGATGGTGGGCTTCTTTGTATGCAGAAACTTGTTCACATAACAACTCGCACTACCCAAAACAGGTTTCAGATGGTAACAACTTTGTCTCTAACTGGGGCTGGATTTGGGCCCCGATTCTGCATGTTGCGCTATATTTGCAGATCCCTGTGCCCATGCAGCATCCTTCTGAGGGCTATGGGGTTTTGCACTGATGCAAATTCCCACCCCCGCACCATGACAAATAATCCAGGGGAGCGGAGCCTTATAGAAGAAGGATGGTCTTACAGTTAAAGCAGTGTCTGCATTGAGAGTCATGACATCTGGTTTTGACCTCAACTGTATACAAGATCCTGGAACAAATTTTGGAAGAGAAAGTAGTTAAGGCCACAGATGTTAACGGTAACTGAGATAAAATACAACATGGTTTTACAAAAGGTTGATCACGCCAGACCAACTGATTTTCTTCTTTGAGAAAATAACTGAATTTTTTAGACAAAGGACATTCAGTAGATCTAATCTACAGGGATTTCAGTAAGGCATTTGATATAGTTCCAGATAGGAAATTATAAATTGGAGAAGATGTGGATTAATCTGAGAATTGAAAGGTGAAGAAGGAATTGGTTAAAGGAGAGACTACAACAGGTCACACTGAAAGGTGAACTGTCAGGTTGCAGGGAGGTTACTAGTTGAGTTCCTCAGGGATCACTCTTGGGACCAATCTTATTTAACATTTTTATTAATGACCTTGCCACAAAAAGTGGGAGTGCACTAATAACATTTGTGGATGACACAAAGTTGGGAGGTATTGCCAAAACAGAGGAGGACAGGAATATCACACAAGAAGATCTGGATGACCTTGAAAACTTTTAGAAATGGGATGGAATTTTATAGTGCAAAGTGCAATGTAATACACTTAGGCACCAATAATAAGATTTTTTGCTATAAGTTGGGGATTTATCAGATGAAATGACAGAGGAGGAGAAACACCTGGTGTATTGATTGATCACAGGATGACTATGAACCGTCAATATGATGCGGCCATGAAAAAAAGCTAATACAGTCCTAGGATGCATGAGGCGAGGTATTTCCAGTAGAGACAGGGAAATGTTAGTACCATTATACAAAGCACTGGGTGGGACCTCATCTGGAATAATATGTGCAGTTTTGGTCTCCCATGTTTAAGAAAGATGAATTCAAACTGGAACAGGTGCAGAGAAGGGAAACTAGAATGATCTAAGGAAAACCTAGCTTATGAGAGGAGACTCAAAGAGCTTGTCTTGTTTAGCCAAAGCAAAAGAAGGCTGAGGGGAGATATGATTACTCTTTATAAATACATTAGAGGGATGTATTTAGGGATGTGAGGGAGGGAGAGGAGTTATTTAAGTGCCCACATTGACACAAGAACAGATGGACAATAAATTGGCCATCAACAAGTTTAGGCTTGAAATTAGATGAAGGTTTCTAACCATCAGAGGAGTGAAGTTCTGGAACAGTCTTCCATGGGGGGTAATGGGGAAAAAAAAAAACTAACTGGCTGCAAGACTGAGCTTGATAAGTTTATGGAGGGGATGGTATGATGAGACTGCCTACAATGCCACATAGCCAATCTGTGACTACTAGCAGCAAATATCTCCAATAGCTGGTGATAGGACACTAGATGGGGAGGGCTCTGAGTTACTACAGAGAATTATTTCCCACGTGTCAGGCTGGTGGGTCTTGCCCACATGCTCAGGGTCTAACTGATCACCATATTTGGGATCAGGAATGAACTTTCCCCTGGGGCAGATTTGCAGAGACCCTGGGTTTTTTTGCCTTCCTCTGCAGCATGGGGCATAAGGTCACTTGCAGGTTTAAACTAGTGTAAATGATGGATTCTCTGTAACTTGAAGTCTTTAAACCATGATTTGAGGACTTCAGTAACTCACTCAGAGGTTATGGGTCTATTACAGGAGTGGGTTGGTGAGGTTCTGTGGTCTGCAGTGTGCAGGAGGCCAGATAATCGTGATCATCCCTTCTGGTCTTAAAGTCTATGCATCTAATTCATGGTTTGACCACTGGTTTTCTATAGCTCACCTAGGAAGTCTCTGAATGGCTCTGTGCATCAGCTTACCTCTACCCCCATCTTTAAGGACAGAGGTAGCTTGGCCCCAGCCATCCAGGTCCCAAGACCTGGCCACTTTATGAGCAGGCAGTTTGGGGAAGGATCACTAGATCAAACTGGGAATGGGGGACAGAAGGGTTAGATGCCTGTGTCATGTGACTACTTGCTGAGGATTAAAGAGGAATGCTTTTAGCTTAAAAGGGTGCACAAAGTCAGAAGACACCTATAGGGAGACTTGCCAGTGGTACAGCCAGAACAACAGTGGGCAAGGGAAGCCTGCCACGGTTTAAGTGCAGCCCCAAAGAGGAGGACTGTTGAGACCCTGCCCCAAAGGCAGACAAAGTTTGAACTCAGCAACTGGGACTAGGAAAAGGCCTGGGAATACATGTCCCCAGAGGCCCTGAGCTGGACTGACAGAGGTCCTTGGTTGGAGAGAACTGATGAGCAGAGAAAGAGCTAGGGTCTGATGGAAAGGGAAAACCGGAAGCCCTGAGGAAGGAAGAGTTTGAGCTGGGAAGGGCCAAAGGAACTGCCTGCTTTTTTTGTGAGGACTTAATAAATTAGCCCCAGAGGGGGAAGCTTACTTTTCAAACACTGATCTCAGCCAGAGACTCTAGGTGCTACCCTAACATGAAAGGTATAGATTAATGATGAGTAGCCTAAGGCTCTATATCTCACTGCAAAACCCCAGAACTATTTTTGGAACAATCTTTTTAAAGCTTTGCCACAGTGACACTGTGGTTACCTAGGGATGGTGAATGGGTTACCTAGGAAGGGGGTGAAATCTCCATCCTTAGAGGTTTTTAAGGTCAGGCTTGACAAAGCCTTGGCTGGGATGATTTAATTGGTGTTGGTCCTGCTTTAAGCAGGGGGTTGAACTAGATGACCTCCTGAGGTCTTTTCCAACCCTAATATTCTATAATTCTGACACCCCGCTTCTGGAGAGCGATTCACAACCAGTGAGGAAAATAGTTAATGTGATAGCCCAAATTTGTCCTTGGAAGCAGCAGAGTTACCTCTGGGATGAAAGTGGCCCAGGGGAATTGGGAAGCATTTATGGCAGGAAATTGGACACACTTTACTGTGAATTCTTGATCCCAATTCAGAGGGAGGATGCTGAGCAAAGTAAACTTTTTAAATTTCTGTTTGAGAGGCTATCATCTAGGATCGGGAAGCTGAACAATATGATGCATCATATTCCATAATATAAAAGGGGAAGAGAAGCCTTTTTATTTAAAAGCTATGACAATGCCCAGTGTTGTTGTTGCCTGAATTCCAATTACCTCAGAAGCATTCAGCACATCACATTTCAACATGCCATTTCTTCTAAGTGGAACCAATTGCATTAAAACAGTCATGAAACTTCAGGCCCCCATACTTCAGGAAAAACATAATCATAAAAATTTAAAATGCACATATTCATTTCCCACCCTTCAACAATGCCAGGCAAATGTGCCTCATCAAGATTCACTGGGGGCACAATTATCAATGCTCCCGTCTGCTGCGGCGGTAATGGAAAAAATTACATACGCAACGGACTCCTGATAAACTCTGCATCTGATTTCCCTGCTTGTGAAGCATGAGGGTATTAATTATTACTCTGTCATTCTCCTGCTTGCTGCAAAGAAAGCAATGTATGTTTTCGATTAGTTCTGTCCATCTCTCGGTATAGTTGGATCCTACAGAGAGAGACACTTAAATAACCCCGGTACTATTGCACCAAACACTAATATTCAAACATTTCTGGAGTACACTGCACTCAGACTTTGCTGTTATTTTGTACTTGGTTACTTACAAATTAGGACTTGATTTAAACCAACAAAAGCAAAACACCTTCACAATGAAGACTGGAATTCCATCTTGTAGCCACTTCCTTTAGCCTAAGAAAAGTAGCCCTACAGCGCCATCTCCTTGCTTCAATCGAAGTCAATAACAAAACGCTTGCTTTCTACTTCTGGAAGGCGATCGCCCTAATGTATGTAAAATCATGCATGTGAATGACTCCTGGAGCTGCAGTAACTCAGAGCAACTGGGGATGAGTCAACTGATTAGGAAAACATAAGAACCTGCTGCTGTTTGAATCTTCACTTATGTCTCATATCAAATTCAATCATGCTAGGCACTGAAATATTTGGGTAAGTTTTGCTTCTTCCCCAGTTATGCCATCAGGACCACCCAGAACTGGAAATGTTTAACTACTCTGAGTCCAAAGATTTCCAGCCTGCTATTTCAGATCAAGAATTTTGCTTAGTTCAGATGAACATGTGAATCAAACCCTCAGGGCCCAACTGTGATACCCCTACTTTAGTTTAGTTTGTCCATACTCCATGAAGTAGTCCCATTGTATTGATTTTCACTTATTATCAATTAGTACTGACCCAAACTTTTATAGTTAGCTCTTCCAGTCACATGAAGGTGTGTAGCTACTTTCTGAATGGAATGGACAGACGTGCTCCCAACATTTTTAAAAAGGGACTTCTTGAAATATGTCTTCAGTGGGGCTACTTATGGAGTAGGCATTATGTGACTACTTCTAGAGTAAAGTACTATTCAATACAAGGGTATCAGACTCAGGCATTAAGCTTAATCCTCAAAATCTTCCTTTTTATATTTATCACTTGAAACCAGACTCTTAATAGTTTTTACATATATTTTTAAGTAACAGTTGCCAGTCTAATTTATAAGCCAATGTCTTAAGTTCCATCACATTTTAAGTTGCATGCTGAAAGTTTTAAAACTGTATGTGAATGTTCTGAATAGGTATAACTCAATTTGTATGATACCTTCTCTGTAATGTCTTCTCTACAGTATATCACCTCCCTAAATAACTGAGGGGAATGCAATATTTTGCTCTTGTTGAGTTTTTCTTGTGCTTTTAAATAGATGTTATAAATAAGTAACTTTGTAATTGTTCCTTTGCCATTAATTTTCGCCTACTTCTGGCTCTCTGAAAGAATCAACTCTATAGAGATATTATTAGCCTGACATGGATATAATTATACCATATGTCAGCAAAAAAAATTACAAAACTTCAACCAAAACCTTTCTGTAAACGATAATGAATATAAAACGGGCAGAGATAATTTATAGCGACCACCAAAGGAATGCAGAACAATACAGAGCTTTTGGACAAGTTTGGTTCCGTCCAAAGCAGGAGGCTTTTTCAAGGTTCAAATGTTTATAGTCCATGAGCATTCTGGATCCACGATTCGCATCAGCTGAGAGTCAATAGATACCAGCACACACTTTTCTGGGTAGCGCTTTCAGTGGCATGAAGGTGGGTAACAATGCACTGAATGGGATGGAATAGCGTAGAGTTGGCAACATTTTAGCAAGGTGCTTCCTCAAAAGTTTTTCACTGCTGCTAACAATGATACAAGGACATTCCCTGGGTAAAATAGTGTTTTTTTCCTCCTAAACCATCAGCCAAATTCCAAACTTTCCCCCCCAATTCCTCCACTCTTGATTTCCTGACTACTATTTTTCTTCAGTTTCCCAGCACCTCAGGGAGGCAATTGTTCTTCCCAGAAGGAACAGTGATGGCAGATAGGTCTTTCTGCTGCCTCTATGTTTGGCATGGTTGGCAGAGGGCATGTCCCCCTCCTTTAGGTGGTTGCTTGGGTAATGGGTCCTCTTTCTCATTTGAGACGGATGGGTGTTCTCTGACTGCTGGCAGCCTTCCCACCTGGCTTGCGACGTGGCTGCGGGAGTAACTTTCTTTCGGATGGTGGAGAAAAGGAGCTCCAGGCTCCAGCCCAGTCCACGCTGGGCCAGTAGGGACATTCATGCTGCAGCGGTGGCAGGATTCCTTCTCTGTTCAGCATCAGCTGGGATCCTTCCTCCTCTGCAGGCATAGGGAGAAGGACTGGTAATTGTGCAAACCCAACACGGAGTGCTTCCCACTCATTTCCTCTCTTCTCTCCTCCTTTTTCCAGAGGGTCAGCAAAGGCCACTTAATTTCAGCATATATCCGAACATAAAGAGACTCATTTTAAGTAGAGTGAATGTGTATATGGGATATAAAATTTCATCATCATGTGCCTTCTGCCGAAGAAGTGGAATCTGGTTGCTTGTTTCCTTCCACCTTAGTGATCAGTTTGCATTGATTTATATTGGTTTAAGTCTTCAAGATAATCTTTGCAAGGAATGAGCTAGACATGTAGTGTGTGTGTGTGTGTGTGTGTGTCAGAGTGGGGGTGATTTCTCCCTTCCTTTCTGCAAACGAACGATGAATTTCTGCTTTACAGACCTCCAAGGTCAGGACTGGTAGCAACAGCCTTGCACCAGTCCCACAACCTTCTTCAGCTAAATGAGATGCTTCCATGTAGCTTTAGAAGTGACCACATAGCAATCAGAGGGTATTCTGGTACAGTGCACAGCCTGGCTTGTACACAGCCTATGTGTCTTACATGCTATGGGAATAGCATATGTCCTCTGAAAGTGACGGTTTAACCTCAAAGGGCTTTTTAAACCCATTGTAGCTAGAGGATGCAGACTGTAACCTTAAATTGGAAACGCCACAAGATTGACGAGATGGGGAGTTGGACACCTCTGAGTGCCACAGCTATGTTGATTTCCCGGAGAAGCATAGACCAGGCCTAAGTTGCTTTATGTCATCTGCAAATTTTGCTACCTCCTGGCTCAACCCCTTTCTGGATTATAAGGATACTAAATAACCCTGGACTTTATACGGAACCTTGAGCAATCTTCTATCATTTTAGAGAGAGCAACGAGGCAAGAATTCTCCTCACCGGCAAAACGAAAAAGAGATTGTTTCCCGGAAAGCAAGGCATTTTCCAGCTTCACATTGCCATTTTAACTAGTTTCTATGAAAGCAAAATGGTATGTTAGATGAAAAACCACTCGCTTTGTGCAAGTGAGAAGCTACTTTCAGAGGAGAAAAAATGGTCAGTTTCAAATCGCTCTAATTAGACATTAATTTTTTCTTCATTCTTGGAATAACTTTGCTGGACTGTTCACCAGAATGCCATTGCTGAAGCATTCCCTGCAAGCATTACTTTGCTTACATAAGATCAATGGCTCATAACATCGTTACGAGTTGGGTTAAACCTCATTGAGCCTGGGGAGTGTCAGAGTCACCTTTCATTCAGGATAAAAGCGACTGGGCTTCTAAAACATATGCACATGGGAAGGCTTGAGTGGAACCACGTTTCCCTGGGGAATGACAGAGTTACAGTTATTACGGCTGCACTGTGCTGGAGTACACCAACCCCGTAAGGTGCCACATGTCCTGTGACTCAGAAACAAGCACTGTCTGTACTTCATCAGCTAGGACTTGTAGGGTGAGTCCTAATAACTACTCAGACACATGGCCAAGGGAAATTTATCTGGGGCTGGCAGGAAAGGAAAAGGTGGAAACTTAAATAGTTACAATTCAAAGGGAGCAAGGGGAGGAGGGATAGCTCAGTGTTTGAGCATTGGCCTGTTAAACCCAAGGTTGTGAGTTCAATGCTTGAGGGGGCCATTTAGGGATCTGGGGCAAAAATCTGTATGGGGATGGGTCCCCCTTTGAGCAGGGGGTTGGACTAGATGACCTCCTGAGGTCCCTTCCAACCCTGAGATTCTATGAATAGCAGCCAAGGTTTGGGCCTTGTACTTAGGCAGCCCTCTTCAGTTCAGGCTCTATATGAAGCAAACAGGAGACTACTGGCTTCCAAGCCAGGCTCGGTTAGTGTGTCTCATTAGGGCCCTTCTGCACTGGCTCCCTGCCCAGATGCTGCTGCTGCTCCCTCATAAGACCTGCACACCTGTACCCCAGCTGTAACATCCGGCACTCACAGCCTGTTCCACACATGTCTCTGCATACAGTTCCTGGAAATTCTTCTCAGCTCTGGGCTTGCCATGGAGCTGCCACTTCCCAACAGAACTCTGCCACTTCCTGGTCCAGGACTTTTCCCCTTGCCTGGCCAGGAGGAAAGGGATGTTCAATGGGGCCAGGCTGATGGGATGTTTAGCACATCCATCACAGCAAATGCAGGGGCACTGTTTGGTGGAGCTGTGCATGTGAGAAGCAGAGAGAAACAACAGAGAAGCAGCAAGAATACCAAAGATGCTGCCACAGAAGTGTTACCCTGAGAGAAGGCTTCAGAGAGAGTTTTGGGGCTGAAGTGCTGGCTGGAAAGAAGCTTGGCACTGGGAACAAAGGAACAGTGAGGTTTGCATTCCAGCTGTGTTCAGAGAAACAGGACTTGATGCAATCCTGTGTATTTACCAAAAAAAAAAAAAAATTGTACATAAACTTCTCCTCCTAAACAAAAGAGCGTCCAAGACCCTGATCATTGGTTAACTACTCCATCAAAAAGGGGCAGCAATGTATTTAGTTTGCAAATATTTACTTGCAACACTGAGATCAATCAAAACCTATCAAGCAGACAGACTGCCTATTACAGTGGCACCCATGAGGATCAAGACCTTGTTGTGCTAGCTGATGTAGATATGATCATCATCATGTATCTGATGTAGATATGATCATCCATGAATGAGATGGTCCCTGTCCCGAAGAGCTTACTGTCTAGACAAGACAGACAAAAGGTTCAGGGAAAGGGACCCAACAGACAAGCTAAGTGATGTCTGGCAAACACGCAAGTTCCACAATTTGTGTGTGTAGGGGGTGGTCTACATACACAAAGGTGACAATCTTGCAACCACTTTGTGCTTAACAAATAGGGCTATTTGTACAGATAATATCTACATTAGGCATATCGCTCTCCACATAATATGTATGTAGAGAAACTGCCTGCATCTTGCTTAGATAGATAAAATGGGTGCAGTAATATCTTTTATTGGACCAACTTCTGTGGGTAAAATAGACAAGTGTTCTAACTACACAGTGCTCTTCTTCAAGTCTCAGAAAGGTACTCAGAGTGCCACAGCTAAATACAAGAGGGAACAGATGGTTTCGCATGTTGTAAGAGATCATTCAAGGTGAAGTGGCCCATTAATACCCCTGCAGTCACAGGACAAAAAAAAGGAGGGGGCAGGGAGGGTTAGTAGTTTACAGAGGATTGTAATAAGCCATAAATCCAATGTCTTTATGAAGACCACCTTTTTGCTGTATAGTAAAGTTCTGAATTTAAGGTCCTAGGCTCAATTTTTGAAGGCGTTGTGCAGATTTCCTTTGAGGAGGAGGAGGCAGAGGTCAGATATGCAGTGATCATTCTGTGAAAAGGGTTTGCCCACAGGCGATCGGGTGGTTTTGGCTTTGAGTATTTTTCTGTGTGAGTTCATTTGGGAGAGTAGTGATTGTCTGGTTTCACACAACTAGTGGTTATTGGGGCATTTAGTGCACCGGATGAGGTATACTACATGTTGAGATAGGCATGTATGGGACTCATGGACCTTGAAAAGTGCGTTGTGAGTGTTATTGATCAATGTAGCAGTGGAGAAACATCTGCATGTTTTGCATCTGTTGCTTGGCAGGGTCTGGTGCTGGTTTGAGTTGGTGGGTCCTACTCTGTGGGGCGCTTGCTTCTGATGATGTAGCTTACTTGACATATGGGAAAACTGATAAAACAGAACAGATGCTTCTCCTTGTGTTGCTTGACTGCAATAATGCCTGAAAACTTCAGAGAGACTGTTGACAGAGCTTAGAGAGCCTTCAAAGAGACATGACAAGCATTTGCCTTCCCTGACGCACAAGACAAAGGTTTTTTTGTTTTTTTTTTTAAACCCAACAACCCAGGTTAGTTAAAGAAGTGAATACAATGCTCACCCATTAAAGATGATAGGCTACTGGGTCTTCATGCACCAATTCAGGGGAGTGTTCTGCATCCAGGAGAGTTGATCTGGCCACACTATCTGTAAGGATGAGACTTTTCTACTGGGGGGAAGGGGAATAGCAGATGCTCACAGATCTTTCCCTTTATGAGCAAAGAGGATAGTAATGTTTTCAATGCTACAAAGAGCAGGGAGAGAAGGTACTAGAAGGCCAGAATGTATGTATGTCCTAAAATCAAATTTCCCATATCTTGAGCTTGATTCAAAGGTCCAGGAAGAGGAGTGGGGAAGAGTCTTATTTTAACCAAACAAGTTCTCCCAGCCTCATCTCTTCTCTCCCCTATCACATCACGAGTATCAGAGGGGTAGCCGTGTTAGTCTGAATCTGTAAAAAGCAACAGAAGGTCCTGTGGCACCTTTAAGACTAACAGAAGTATTGGAGCATAAGCTTTCGTGGGTGAATGCCCACTTCATCAGACGCCCACGAGTATGTTACTTCTGTCCAACCCAGCATATTGTATATGACATCCTCTAGGGAAGCTCTAAAATATATTGACATGCATTAAGATAAGTGTTCCACAATGAGACGACATCAGAAGGGGAATTGTGTTCAGACGCTATAGCCAAAGCGATCCTGCTCCATCATTTTATGGCAAATACAATTACACATTATCGATACTAAAGATTATCCATGACATGGGCATGGGGATACATATTACAAAGCAGTAATGACATTTTGAGTATCACATTAATCATGGGGAAAGCTATAAAAAAAACATTCTACTTATCATTCAGACATTTTTACATGGAATGACATTACGCTTTTATAATGTTTCTTTTATTACTTTTGACATATTTTAATAACTGTTAATTAGTGATAAATTGGTCATTAAGATGACAACATTGATCCATTAATGTTTATTGAATGGCTACATTTTAAAATATTAATTCACATATATTGCTGAATGCACTGTAAATTACTCAGGAATCTGATGGCTCCCTTTGCCAGGGCTCCAAAAGACGGATACGTCCCAAATCTCTGGCCGCAGTGGCCCTACTGGCAAACAGAAGCACCAGCTTCAGTTGATTTTAAAACATACCCCCCACTCCCAGATTATTTCCATTTTTAATTATTAAGATGCAAAGGAGAAATCCATCCCATGGTGAAATCCACAGAGAGGCAGCATAAGGCTATGCGCTACTCAAGCCCTCAAAAGAGCACTGGGAGTGAATTTCGCCCCTAATGTATTGTACGCCACCTATCACCGGCTCAGTGAGAGGCATGCATAATATTCCTCTTTTGGACTGGCAAGTGCTGAAAAGAAACCCCCAAGTGCTGCAGGAACAGGAAGTGTGAAATTGTTGATTCAGTAGGTGGCACGCTTCTCTCTGACCAAGTACTGAACCTGTGCCCTCTCACGCCACTAGGGGGCATTGTAAAGATGAAGACACAACTACTGTAAGCGCCTGAATAGCTAAAGGTGCAAATGCAAAGCCAAAATGCTGAACGCTTGTGGCCATGGAGAATCCCCGCAGAATTTTCCTTGTCTTGGTAAAAATCCTAGTTATATTCTTCCCAGCTCCCACTTGCTTGGACATGCTATTCACTTTGTGGTGCACTATTCTGCAGTGGCTATATTTCCGTGGTGGGCCAGCTGTCCCTGTATCTTTTTTCTGCTTCCTTACAGGGATAGGAAGAAGCTGACTTAATTAGCATTCACACTGTATAGCAATTTGAGATCTTCGCATGCAAAACGGGTTCGTATTCATCCAGACATGCCAACTGAGCACTGGCAGGGACAGTCTCTTTCCTGACTGGCGTTATTTACAATGAAAATGAGTTTCAGGCTGTTGTGAGCCGGTGTGTGGGGAAAGTCACGTGGTGCACCAGGCTGAAAAGAGAAGTGATTTGTGGCACCAACACTACCGCGCAATTGTTTTTGTTTAGTGGGACTCTTTCAGTAATTGTTCTCAGCTGCAATTGAAATTGCTCTGCCATCTCCTAAGGAACGAGTGTGGAAGCTATTCAATTCACTTCATGAAGGACACTAAGCTGGGAAATCTTCATCTCCTAACTCCTTTTGTCCTGCTGCTCCCAGGTCGAATGATGCGGTAGCATCCTCCTGCGAGATGTGGGCTCACGCCGGAGCAGGAGCAGGGCTAGTAAAATGTCATGTGCTAGCTTCTATGTTATTTGTGAGCGATGGGGTGAATCTGATGGATTTCCCTCTTCCCCCAGCACCATCACCTTCTACCCTTGACACAGCGGCCTCTATCCCAGCAATGGAGAGATTTATCCTGTCCCCATTCTACCCCTCCACCTCCCAAAGTGTCACTTACCCCAATGGCCCTAGCTCTCTTTGCTTAGGAACCACAGTTCGGATTTCTATGATCCAAATGAACATTAAAGCAGTTTGATGTTTCTGATCTTACAGTCCTGTTTCCATCTATGGGTAAAATTACTTCCAGGATTTTACTATGCTCGTGCAGATCATTTGTAGACGGGAAGTGTTTTGGGGTTTTTTGTTTTTTCTTTCTTTTATTATGAAGATGCTAAAACTTTTGTAACTAACACAAACAAATAATGAGGTGAGAAGTAAAGCACTAAAACCTAAACTAAGTAAAAAACACCCCCCCCCCCCAAGGTGAGTTTCTGCTTAAAAATCCTGGCATTCTCTACTTACAAAAAGGACACAGTGCTTTTTCGAATGCAGAGTTCACTTTCTGGCTGGTATGGCTTATTTGACAGGAAATGAGATTTTATGCAGGGTAACATGTGGAGCATTTGGAAACCCTAAGCCAGTGAGTGGAGCAAGACTGGAGTTTGTTCTGACATGTATGACAGCCACTGGATTACCATTAGCCCTTTGCAGGCTTCAAAAAATGTGCAGGTACGGTATTGCCAGTGATAAGCCACATGGAGCTCATTAGAAAACACAACCTAGAAATTAATAATTAATCAAATGCATGCTCTGCTTTACTATGACAACGTCAGTACATAAACTCTTGAGCTAACAGACACTTTAAGAAATGAATGGTTATTACAATTATACCAGATGTCTCATCAACAGCTACAAAATCCCCAATATGCTAGTCAACTTTATCCTCTTTTAGCCTGCAAATGTCATGCCAACAGACCCTGGTCGTCAGCGGGTGGGAGCAAACCGTGGACCTCCGGGGCTTAGTGCACAGCCTCTACAGCATGAGCTAAAAGCCAACAGGCTCTTAGCTAAAGGTGTAGAGCAGACTCATTTTATCTCTCTCTCTCTAAGTGATCCTGGTGCCACTAGATGAGACAGAACACCACACCCAAGAGATACGTGGGTTACAAAAGCTCTTTGGAGCAGAGTCCACTTTGATTTTTGGAAAGTATAGGGCACACTTACTTCTGGTCCTCAAATTAGTAGAGTTGGTGGGTCAGGAACCAGAATTTCCATCCATGGAACATTCTGAATTCTTTGTTCTTAATTAGAATGAGCTGCAATTTTGAAGTTTCCTACAGAATGAAAATTCCATTTTTTTTTTAAATTTGGAACAAAGTGAGTTTAACTACATATATATTCACAAACATACACACTCAATATTAACATGTATTAAAGTTAAAACTAAGTATTCTGACCCTGTCAAAATATTTTGACATTATGGAAACAAAACAGTTTGACTCTCCTGCCCGCCTAAAATTTAATCAAAATGGATGTTCCCACAAAACATTTCAATTTCAGTAGTAAACTGTTCCTCTGATATTTTCTGACCCAGCTGTACAAGTTAGAATATAAATGTTTTAGGGCTTGTCGACATGGAGACAGTGCATGGCAAGCCAGGCTGCATTAGCTTGCTACGCGTTAACTGGCTGGGTGTACCCGGCTACCACACTCTGTAAGCTCTGAAGCGTGCTTTGATGTCAAAGCAGTACACATAAGTGCAGTATGGAACTTTGGCCATGTGGATTGTGCTACTGCACATTCAGAGAGCGTGTGGAAAGCTAGCATGCTGCAGATATACACCTCAGCTTGCCATGCACCAAGTCTCCCTGGAGACCAGCTCTTAAAATTGATGAATAGGTGACCTTTAAGAACAGATGAGCTTCCATATCATAAGACCCACCAACATAAGTGGCATTTATTGTCACCTCCTCATTGGCAGATTCAATCGAGAGGCTGGGGATGTGTGGACTATGGAGGCAGAAGGCCCATCTCACCCCTAAGGTGGTCACTCCAGTCCAGAGTGGTGGGTTGATGAGGTTGTTTGTACTACCACTCCTAGGAAAAGGTAGTGTTGTCTAATGGAAAGGGCACTAGGCTAGGCGTCAGGAGACCTGGGTTCCAGTCCTGGCTTTGCTATTGACCTCTTGTGTGGTGGAGGACCAATCATTTCACAGCTCTGTGCCTCCATTTCCCCATTCTACGCTTTATCCTGCAAGCTCTTTCTCTCACTATGTCTATGTACAGCACTTTCTACAAAGAGGCCCTCATTTCATCTGGGACCTTAGGTGTTAATGTATTATAAGTAAGAGAGGGCTTCAATCTCCAGGACTTTCAGGTTGACCCTTTACACCACAACTAAATTCACTACATTTTTTTCTTCATATACTTAAAATGCATTTTATATGGGCTGACATGGGGGAAAAAGTTCTCCCCACACCTTCTATGGGTCATCTCGATTATCACTTCAAAATTTTTTCTTCTGCTACTACTGATAGCTCATCTCAATTGATTGGCCTCTTACAATTGGTATGCGTACCTCCACCTTTTCATGTTCTCTGTATGTATAAATATCTGTCTGTGTGTTTCACTCTATGCATCTGAAGAAGTGAGCTGTAGCCCACGAAAGCTTATGCTGAAATAAATTTGTTAGTCTCTAAGGTGCCACAAGTACTCCTGTTCTTTTTGCGGATACAGACTAACACGGCTGCTACTTTGTAACCTGTTTTGTGTTATGCTTTCTCAAGACTATATTAGCTGATGGACAAGAGAGTGAGGTTGCTGAAACATTTAGCCAGAGAAAGCAGCGTACTACAGGCATTGCTGACTGGGTGGGCGGGCTTGATCTCCCAATCACTGCGCAAACAACGCTTTCCTTGAAGACTATTTTATTATTATTTGAACTCGATGATTATTTGAACTCGATGGGAGTTTTCAGTGGACACTGATTGCAAGATCAGGCCCTATATTAGTAGGAGAATGAGGCTGATATATTCCATTCATGAAGTGCTTATATTTCCTCTTCACCAACTGTAATTTATACCTCATAATTCTCTCCTGTACTTATGAGCTGATGACAGGCAGTCCAATATCATTTCAACTTGCTAACATGTTTTACTTCAGGTATTAACAGGACACATTTTTGGTTGAAATTCACACTTGAGCGAATAACATGGACTGACATTTTCCTGATGTAGGTCTCCACTAGTTGAGGAAAAGTCACAACAGTTCCCCCACTGATGGAATATATTCTTTAAAAGGGTAAAATATTGACCAGCTACGCTGTGAAGATCCTATGGTGGGCATATCCATCCTAAATAGGATACGTTTCAACACTTCACTCTAGGATAAATTATTGTGATTTAATGTATCTTGCTTATATATGCTCTGATATGCTACTAACAGGATCATACTTACGGGATTCAGCTGGCATTTTCAGGGAAACAAAGCCAGGGGGAATTGTTCTGGCTATGCAAACTAATGGATTATTAATGGAGACCACTATGCTATGGAAGAATAATTAAGAATTTATTCAGAGATAAAGCCAAATGGGTCTAGAAAAACTTAGATCTCTCAGGCCATAAATATACAGCCCTTTTACAATCTAGCATCTGCTGACTAACACAAACCCACTTTCCAGAAGGGCACGGCTGTGTTAATTTCACAGTCACTTTGCTCTCCACCACCATTGGCTCTCACAAGGTCTTCTGTGGGGTCCAGGACTGTAGAGATGGATGGGTTGACTCACAACAACTTTAAAAATGTTGCCTACTTTTGGAACTGGGGTTTATAGATCTTCTGGAAAGTTTTAGCTAAGTGTTTTTTTCTCACAATGAGCTCCTCAGTAGCTTTGTTCCCAGCATATCAAGCAAAGACTTTTCTTAAGGCATTCCTAGCAAATCCAGCAGCATGAATGAGCAGAGATTTCCAGGCAAATTTTGCAGACTCAAGAGGTTCAGATAAGCACCTGAGCTTGAACCATTTGATTTTTTCCTGCCACTAAGGGCTTGTCTGTCCAGGGAAGTTAGCTAGCTATTACACTTCAAATTCACACCTTAGCTTATTCCACACTAACTCCCTGTGTGGATTCTCTTATTCCGCACTACGAGTGTCTTTGTGCATTTTAGCTTAATCCACTTTCAAAGTGAATTAAGCTAAACCACACAGGGGCACTCTTAGTGCAGAATAGGAGTGCCCACACGTCAGCTAATGCAGAATACATATTAACCACTCTATGCGTCCCATGGCTGATCAATCTATGGTGCATGACACGCACTCGTCTTATTACTTAGGTTGGGAAGGAGGAGGAGACAGTCCATATAGAAATGAAGTGTATTTTCTTATTTCACAAACACTCAAGCTTTCCTTCCATTACAGTCTATGGTAAAGGGGTCAAATGTGTTGCCTTTAATAACCCTTTAATCATCCCTTTAATAACCAGACACGTGAGCAGACCTCTCTAAATTATGATTAGTTCTACAATTTGTGCTTAGTGACCTCAGGCAAGATTAGAACCCCGTCGCATTACATGTGGGACAAATACATAGTAAGCAAAACATTGGCCAAAAGCGTTTGCAATTTAAATAGACCAGACAAAGGAAGAGCTATTATCTTCATGTTACTGATGGAAAGAGAGGCCCAAAGATCAAATGACATGCCCAAACTGACAGAGGGAGATTCTCTGCCAGGAATATAATCTAGACCTCCCAAATTGCACTTCAGTGCTTTAACCACAGGACTATCCTTCCTGTCTAGAGACTAATCATACTGCTGTACACAGTGGTCACCCTTCATACTGCCGTCACGGCAAGGGACCTGGGGTCGCTAATAATTAGAGATCAGTCATATACTATACATTGGTTTTTAAAATTCATTGCATGTCTTCTGCTTTTATGTCACAACTAAAATTCCTGCTGGTTTACGATGCCAGGCACAGTGATCTAATAAAGACAGGCTTTGCGTTAGGTACTCATGATGCTGAATTAGTCATAGTGGCAGTTTGGAGGACACACTGATTCCCAGAATCTCCTGTTTAATTTATGATTCTGTCTCGTCTTTCATTGCTCACATTTTTCTTCGTAATGCTACCGGTTCCAAAGTTTTACCCCTCCAAGGAATTTCCCTGACAACAAAAAATATGGCTGAGTGTTCTGTTATTAGAATGCATGCCTGTTATTGCTTCACCCTCATTTTTTGGCTACTGGCCCCATGGGATGGTAAACGGCAGGCAGTTTTGGGGTACCTACCTTTACATGCATAGTGGACAACAAGTTAATTCAGAATGTGTCCTACAGACGTTTTGCCCTTCTAAATCATGATTGCACAGACCACCCTTGCTCCCACTTTGTACCTGACAGTGCACGCTATTGTTCATGTGAAAGAGTAATAAGAAAACTAATCAATGGAGCTTTAGCTCTCTCAGTGCAATTTAGCAGTTGGAATTATGAAGTAGTGCCTAGCAGAGGCACTAGGAGGTAAAGGATAAGAGAGTAGCTAGGGAGTCAGAACACATGGTTTCTATTCCTAGTTCTTCCACTTACCTGTGCTGTGAGTTCAGGCAAGCTGTTTCCTCTCCCATCCACCATAGATTGGTTGAGGCAGGGACTATCACTATGTGTCTGCATAGTGCCAAGCAAAACGGGGCCCCAGTTTTGGTTGGAGCTCCTAGGTGCTGCTGCCATACAAAAGCCACCAAACCTGTGACCAGTCAGTTCCTTGCAGGCACCACCAAGTGCTTCTTAGATCAAATTTAGATCTAAGAAGTTCCACCTACATTTACAGAAAGTGTAAATTCTACTACAAACATAGACACGGTGTCTATGATTCCAAGAGTTGAATAAAGGACTCTAGAACTTGCTTTCTTCCTTGATGGCAATAGCCTGAATTTGATGACCTTACAGGTACACCTATTTAATAGGGTTTTTAAAGAAGGTTGAAGGAATGTTCCTGAGGCAAAGGGGTATGGCAAGAATCTGCTTTCTTTGCTTTTCTGACTGGCTGGGTTGAATGAATTTGTTCCAGTTTGAATGTTTTTTAAATGTTTTATGTTGTAAGCAGGGCTTTGGAGCGGAGCCCGGAGCTGGAGCGCGGAGCAGTTCCGGAGCAGTGGAGCTACAGGTTTTTGCCTGGAGCTGGAGCGGAACTGGAGCACAGCTCCAAATCCCTGGTTGCAAGATTAATTGTTAAGGCACATAGAGCTCTTATGCAGGAGTCTTGCTATTCAAATGTAAAATAAACCCATAAGCAAGAAAGTTTGACAGCAAAGGCACAGTATAGCATCAGAGTCAGACTACAAAGGTGAATAGACAATTTTGACCTCATGAGCCACCTGACATCAGCTTGCAGGCAAATTAAAGGGAGCTCTGACAAACTGTGGCTACCTTGTTTAAATTAAACCTAACGGATTATTCTCCAACCCTATTTTGCAATGTTTTGACTATCCAAGAGGATGCTCTGATGGTTTAAGAAGCAGGGTTCAGAGAGGCTAGCAATGGTTGTGGTCACTTGTTCAGGAAACAGCTGAGAAAGATACATTTTTCTTCATTTTCTCCCCTGATGAGAGTTAACTTGAAAACACTACTTTTTTTTCATAGTGCCAGCCCAGTAAGTGGCAAAAGCTGCTCTGGGAAAATCATGACAATGTGTATGGGAGATAATGCAAGTATGAGGACAAAACCTACGTGTAAGGATCCACAGGGCTAGAACCCAGGTCTGTAGAGTCTGGAGCAGGTGACAGTCCCACAATGTGAGAAGGAGGCCGTACAGAGCTCTATCCAAGGAGCACTGTGTAGATTATGCACAGCACGAAGTATTGCCCAAAGGGGCCAGAATGACAGCACACTGAGGCCCTATGATTGGCCCATGCTTACTATTTAACCCTGGAGGGTGGTCCAGGAAGTTGTTTGGGCATGCAGACTTCTGGCTTGCTGCGCCTCTAGATCTTGCCTTAGTCTGAGGTCACAGGGTAACATTGACCCTGATTCATGTCTCCTGACTCCAGCTTGGTAGCTACTCCTGATCATCCATCTCTGACCTTGGCCTGACTCTGACCCTGACCTTGCCTACAGAGTTTGGCTCTCACCACTCCTCTGACTCCTACTGACTGACAATTGCCTTGTGGCCGCTCCTTAATTCTGTGTCACCCATCCAGCAGTAACTGCTACACCTTACCGCCTACACGCTGGTCCCTTACAGTATGGAACTCTGGACTTTTCAAAGTTCCCCTCATCTGGAGAAGTTCTCCAGCCCTGTAGGTGAATTTCACTGCGTTCTTCAGAGTAGGAGGTTGGGTTCGGGCTGGGGAGAAACACTCCTTTATAAGTACAGGTCGGACTTCAAAGGGCTTGAGCTGTAGATATATCTTCAGACTCCACCAGGTTAGCTTTTCATTGCATGGCAGCAGGAAGTGTTGGGCTTGCACAATTTGAGAAGCATGAAAATTGCCTACGGGGGAATTACTCATTGATCCCCTTGTACTTTCCTACTGAGGTTTCCATTGCTTTAACCCTTTTTATCTTTCTCTTTAAAAAAAAAAAAAATACAGATTTTATTACCCTCTCTTCCATGGAATACTGCACTATAATAAAGTGTCCAGGAATCAGATCTATAGTTAAATTCACATGATTGCTCTGTTATTCTTTAGCTCCTTCAGATTGCACCATCTGATCGGACAAAGGATTCCTTACTATTATGGAAGAAAGTGACAGAATTTTGAGAGAAAGTGCAACCATAGAGCAGCTTGAAGTTTCCAGTTCTGACATTTCAACAAAACCTTTAAGATATTGATTAACACTTCTAGTTGTCTTTTCCCAACCTGCTCCAAAATTAAACCATCTATTATTAGAAATACTCTGTTTCCATTAACTCCAATTTTAAGTTAGGTGCATGTGAACACCTATCCCGATCTTGAGCACATGCATAGTTTTAAGCACGTGAGAGTGCCCATGGGATTAGTCACGTGCCCAAAGCTGAGCATGCACAAGCGCTTTGCATTAGGACTATGCAGAAGAGAAGGTACACTTTGGATTACCACCAAGAAGATGTATTTAAACAAGTGACCGGGAAATGATATACTGAAGAGAACAAAATGGCTTTCTAGGCCCCAGCAGCTCAATACCCTTGCACTGTCATTTGAAATTTGCCAGCATTGAGTGAGCATCCCAAGTTGCTGTCAGTCACAGGAGTAACGTGTGTTAACAAACTTCACAGTAAGTGTTTGAACACGGCCACGTTCGTGGCAGCCCCTCAGTTTGAAAGTGCATTTTATTTGTTTAAATAGACGGAAAAGGAATTTCTTAGAATCATCAGAAGGCCCAATTTTGTGCCAATCGATATATTGACAGAAGACAGTTTTGCCACAAACTTGGGAAGAGGATTAGGCCTTAAGTGCTATATTAACTGCACCCACAGTAGAAACGGATACTAAACAGACAGGACTTACATAGTCTTTATTTCTGTTCTCTCCAGTGAGTGGGGTTTGACATGCAACTCTCACTGCCACTCCCGGGACTTGAAATCTTAAGATATGTTACTTTATTGCCTTTACTCACTAAAGTTGAAGTGTCGGTACTTGAGCAAGAGGCAAAACTGTAGAGATTTCAATGACAACCGAGATATAGGTCTAGGAAAACTAAGCCTTGGTTCTGCACTCTGAAGTTAATGGGAGTACTTCTAAAGTGGCATCTCCATTACTGGATGTGGGCAACCATGGTATCCATTCCACACAATCCTCTGCTAATCTCTGGTAAATGAATAATCCTTTTGATCCACCCATGATTCCAACTCATCCATCCAAAATCTCCTTTTTCTGCTATGAACTTTTCCTTCTAGTGCCCATAAACATGCATCACCCACTGAACCTCTTAAAATGTACCCAGCAAATAAAATCTCTCTTTTCATAAGACCTCTCACTAGAGTTTGCTGAACTCCAATAGGAGGGGGGATACACAGTCCTCTTCAATACCTCACTGGCCACATGGTCTATCCATGATATTTTCAGAATTCTTCTATAACACCATAATTCCAATGACTGTAGTTTCTTTAGATTTTTTAAATGCCTATGTTTCACAGCCATAATTTAACACAGACCAAATATAAATGTTTAAGAGTCAAAATTAATGAAGTTACTCTGGTATAAAACCAGTGCAACAGAATGGAAACAATAGGCCCACCATCTTAATGGAGACCACTGAAGAAGTCAATCACTTTTTTGGATTTCTTTTCCTTCTTAGAGGAGCATGCAAGAAAGCACCCTGTTTACTTTGACCTGCTCAGGGAGATATGCCAGTAATTATTGCTCTGCTAAGCTCTATGTTCTTAGATAGTATATGCTACCGTAGCATTCCCACAAGAAAAAAGGTATTAACTTCACAGGGGAAAATAAAATGGAGAGGATAAGCAAATATCTGCACATGTATCCAGCTGACCCAAAGCTTAACAGGATTAGCGGTAATGATGATAGGTGTTGATTTATTCATTTATTTGTATATACTCTACTGCATCTATCACTTGGCCAGCTACTGAATTCTCTGGGTGGCTAACTCTGTGTTGTTGTTGTTTTTTTGGCCATGTCAAAGACGACAGTGGCTACTAATCAAGCTTTGTGGTGAGTGTAACTTACAAAACAAAAAAGGATGTACTCTGTCATCAAATAGATAAGGGGCTAATTATGCAGCTATGGTAGATCATGAGAAATGTGTTTGGACAAACATCTTGTGCTGATGTTACTAACCATACGTGCTGGGCCTCATCATATTTCCTCGGAAAGATGCAAGGAAGAATGTTACACCTAGAAGAGTGAGTCTTGGAAATGACCACTCTGAAGGAGGTCGCTGTGGTACATCAATCTCAATGTTTGATAGCAATCACATGCTATACAGTCATAGACAAGCACTGGAGGTGCTTCAAGGACCAGCCCCTTGAGGTTGTAGCTCTTGGTGGGGTCCCATTAAGAGTCATCAAGGAATAACAAAGGAGAGCTCTACTTGGGCTGCCAGAAATAAGTTTTGCAGTTACTGTAGACATGACTGCTTTAAGATACAAAGCAAAGATGATTTAGCTGTTCCTAACTCAAACTCTAGGGGCAGTCCAGTCTGGGGTGTGAGGGTGGGGGTTTTTGGGGCCTACTGCCAGACACTCTCTCTGCAGAGGCAGTCCTTGCCTGGCCTGCAGATCTCTAAGCCAGAGTTCAAGTCTTTTGTCCATCTTGTTCAGACCTGTTCATATGGAACCCCTGCTTGCACATTGGCCCACTAGCCAGCAACAAGCTGCTCCCCAGCAAGATTCTCAGCCTTACCACCCCACTTTACCTGCCTGTCTCACCTGCAACTAGCTCCCAGGGTGCAACCTTGAGCCAGCTGGTCCTGTGCAGATGCTGGCTTTAGAATAGAAGATTAGGGTTGGAAGAGACCTCAGGAGATCATCTAGTCCAACCCCCTGCTCAAAGCAGGACCAACCCCAACTAAATCATCCCAGCCAGGGCTTTGTCAAGCCGGGCCTTAAAAACCTCTAAGGATGGAGATTCCACCACCTCCCTAGGGAACTCATTCCAGTGCTTCACCACCCTCCTAGTGAAATAATGTTTCCTAATATCCAACCTAGACCTCCCCCACTGCAACTTGAGACCCTTACTCCATGTTTTGTCATCTGCCACCACTGAGAACAGCCGAGCTCCATCCCCTTTGGAATCCCCATTCAGGTAGTTGAAGGCTGCTATCAAATCCCACCCCCATTTTCTCTTCTGCAGAGTAAATAATCCCAGTTCCCTCAGCCTCTCTTTGTAAGTCATGTGCTCCAGCCCCCTGATCATTTTCATTGCCCTCCCCTGGACTCTCTCCAATTTGTTCACATCCTTTCTGTAGACTGGGGCCCCAAAACTGGACACAATACTCCAGATTTAGCCTTAGCAGTGCCAAACAGAGGGGAATAATCACTTCCCTCGATCTGCTGGCAGTGCTCCTTCAAATGCAGCCCAATATGCTATTAGCCTTCTTGGCAACAAGGGCACACTGCTGACTCATATCCAGCTTCTCGTCCACTGTAATCCCCAGGTCCTTTTCTGCAGAACTGCCCCTTAGCCAGTTGGTCCCCAGCCTATAATGGTGTATGGGAGTTTTCCATCCCAAGTGCAGGACTCTGCACTTATCCTTGTTGAACCTCATCAGATTTCTTTTGGCCCAATCCTCCAATTTGTCTAGGTCACTCTGGACCCTATCCCTACCGTCCCTGCAGCTTAGAGTCATCCACAAACTTGCTGAGGGTGTAATCCATCCCATCATCCAGATCATTCATGAAGAGGTTGAATAAAAGCGGCCCCAGGGCCAACCCCTGGGGCATTCCGCTTGACACCAGCTGCCAACTAGACATTTAGAAGGAGCCAGACTCCTCTCACCTCAGGTTGTTTTTCCCCTTTCATTTACTATGGAGTCCTCTGTTAGCTGGATGTTGCCTGGGGGGTTAACACAGTGCTCAGCAATCAACCAGCAGGTTATACAGTATCACCTCATACTACAGACATCATCTCAAGTTCAGAGGCCACCCTATGATAGCAGTAATATCTTAAAAGACATGAAGCCTTGAGTCATGCTTCAGGGCATAATCTACTATTAACTGCCCTATGGGCAGTTACTTATTCCTTAGTTGTGTATTCTGGAGTTTGTTGCACCTGCCTCTGGCTGCTCTCAGAGGTAGTATACTGAACCAGATGGAGCACAGGCCTGATCCCATATAGCAATTCTTAGTAGTGACATAACCTTGATCTAACACAGGTGTGACGGTGCAGGAGTGACCCCTGTGGCGCCTCCTGCTGGTCATCCTTGGGAATTAGCTTTGACCCAGGAGCACCCTCTACAGGCCAGTGATCCACTTGCCATAGAGGGGCCAATGTCTCTCCCAGGAGCACAGTGCCCTTATCTGAGGGTTCTGCCTCCTGCAGTACCCCACAGTCTTGCTGGGTTTCCCCCACCCCCTATCTCCACATCACCTCAGTCATAGCTACTGCCAGTCTCTATTTAGCCCCCACGCCCTGGGGCAGACTGCAGTCTATCAGCCAATCATCACAGGCAACAAGGGGTTTGGACTGGCTGCCTTTACCCACCCTCAGGCTACCCCTCTGCAACCCCAATACCTATGTGGGTGTAGGACCAGGCCCTGCAGTCTGGGAAGTTGCTGGCCTAGGGCTTCCTAGCTCTTAAGGCCTTTCCCCAGCCCTGCCTCACTCTAGGTTCCCGGGTGAGTTCCCCAGCAGCCAGCCCTATCTCCCTCTCCAGGCAGAGAGGGACTGTTCCCTCTGGCTTCCCTGGCCTTCTTATAAGGCCCAGCTGCTTGGTTTGGGGCGTGGCCCCAGCTGCAGCCACTTCCCCCAATCAGCCAGGGTTTTACCTTGCCTAGCCCCAACCCTCTGCAGGGCTTTTCCAACCCTTTTAGGGCTGGAGTGGGTGTTCACCCCACTACATCAGGCAACTTGACTGCTAGAGCAGAGGAATATTAGTAGGGTAAGCTAATTAAGCTTATACAAATCCAATTCTTTTTGCTAATGAAAAAGAATTTGATTATTCATGTTAAGTGTCTGGAACACTTATAATAGTGGTGTGGATATTTGGTCAGGAAAATTAGAGTATAGGTAACAAGTTATTGATGTGAGAAGAAAAGTAAATAATAGGAAAGAATGTCGACAGATAAGGAAAGGCTCAGAATATTTAAAGACTAATAGATGAAAGAGACAGCTCAGTGTAGATACATGATGAATAATGAGCCTTTTGCCAAGCATTAGCAACTTCTATAGGTGCTTCATACCAGACTGAGGAATACAAAATAAAAGGCCAGGTCAACTCTTGTAAATTAGCATAGTTTTGCTGAAGTCGGTGGGGCTTTTCTGATTTACAGCAGCTGAGGATCTGGCCTTATAAAGAGGGAGGACTGGTAATGACCAATGAGAAGCAGAAAAATAAATCACATTGCATTGGAAGCTGTGGGTGGGGCAGCAGGATTGCTTTATCTACTTTTTCCCCTACAGCAGCTAACTTGTTACTTGGTCAGACCCCCTGTGTTAAGGTAACAAAGGATGAAATAATTTTTTTTACTTGTACTAGTAGCAAGCAAACACAGATGATTAAAAAAACCTCAAACCTTCCCCCACCAATAGAAGAAAGACCATCTACAGCATAGACCCAAAAGAAGATGAGCTATTAGCATGAATGTCTCCTCTCAGATGCACATTGCAGCTCTCAGCTATCCAGTATTCATTCCACATGAGTGATAACATAGCAGTAACTTACCTTTCTACTGTCAGATGCAACTGCTCCTCCTCCTCTCTCCACCGAGTATCCCTCTCATTTGTGGGTAGTTTATAGCCCTCCAGCCAAACAGAGCAGGCCAGACCTCCCTAAGTAACAAGAAATGCAAACCAAACAAAAACCTCCCCAGCTCTTTGTTCTCCCCAGGTCACAGTCCTTTTCCCAGGGTCTGTGGAGCCTTCAACCTTCTCTTTGGGTCAGAGCCTACCAAGTTATTCTCCTGAGCATATGGCAACTTAGGGCAAAAAATGCACAGGACCATCACTGTCAGGTTCCTCATGAACTCTCATAAACAAAACCAGAGGCACAACTTTAGATCAATATTTTGCAATCCACCTCCACTCTTTCCCCACCGCTGAAGACTGATTCCTTTCACCAACCTCCCCACTAAACTAAAATAGCTGACCTTCCACCCCTTTCCCCCGTGGTTACACTTATAGCTTCAAAATGGGGTAAAAATCTTTTTGTGAAAAATGTTACTTTGGGTTGCAAGATTTCAAAATTTGATTTTTTTTTTTCACCAGGTCTAATTCCATCCTACCATGTCCAATATGAATGAACACAACCATCCTGGTTTAACCATGTAATTGCAATAGGTTTCGTATTGTGACAAGTGCTGACTTTGCTATTGGTTTTGAATGAAATTGCGTCAGTGCCATTGTTGTCATGTTGCACATATTTCATTCTCCATTAGCAGCCAAGCAAGAGGCCTATTTGTAGTGTTTCCTTTTTGGGTTTTAATGCAGTTATAAAATGATGAATATTTCATTGTTTGTAATGCAGGTTTATTATGGCCTTGCTGGATTGCCTGTGTGGTCACCTGTATGCAAACCAGAGAGGGATAAATGGTGCATTGGGATGGGGAGACATAATGGTCTCATCGAATTTTATTTATTCTAACCTACCAAGGCAAAAGGTCTTCTTTTGCAATAATAAAAGACCCTGTAAGCTGTTACTATTCGAGCTAAAATATAGAACAGCCCCAGGCTGGTAGAGTCATTAATTACCATTAATTGCAGTTGGAAATCAATCTCTGACCATATATAGCTACATCCTGTTTATTTTGGCAAGTGTTGCTTTCACTGGTGGTAGGGCTGTTTAATCTTCATTATAGCTTCTCTGGGGATTAACATGCCAAAATTGCATGAAAATATTTTTCCCATTTTCAGATGTGTTCTGAATTAAGGCCCTCAAACTAAGGATATGTCTACACTGCAACTGGGAGGTGTGATTGCAGCATGTGTAGACGTACCCGAACTAGCTTTGCTCTAGCTAGAGCAGGGGTCGGCAACCTTTCGGAAGTGGTGTGCCAAGTCTTCATTTATTCACTCTAATTTAAGGTTTCACGTGCCAGTAATACATTTTAACGGTTTTTAAAGGTCTATTTCTATAAGTCTATAATATATAACTAAACTATTGTTGTCTGTAAAGTAAAAAAGGCTTTTAAAATGTTTAAGAAGCTTCATTTAAAATTCAATTAAAATGCAGAGCCCCCCGGACTGATTACTAGGACATAGGCAGTGTGAGTGCAACTGAAAATCAGCTCACATGCCACCTTCGGCACGCGTGCCATAGGTTGCCTACCCCTGATCTAGAGTAACAACAGCAAAGCTCTAGCTACCCCTGTTCGTCCAAGGCCCTGTATACCTATTCAAGCAGCTACAACCTGTGCTGCTGTGGCTTCATTGCTATTGTCACTTGAGCTGGCTTTGATTTCACTAGATCACAGGTAGCTCTGGTATCTCTACACATGCTGCAATGTCACCTCCCAACTGCAGTGCAGACATGCCTTAAAACCAAGAATGCGCTTGTCTCAAAGAAGAAATGGAGAGAGAATAAACACTATTAACTCTTAAAGATTGACTTAAGCCATAAAGTTAGCATATGGATTCTAACTTTCCAAAGTTCAGGCATATTCAGTGTAGATGGCTTTGGTTTTCAGCCTGTTTCTGCTAAGACTCTCATCCAATCAGATACTTCAGCACTTGAGTAGTTCCATTGACATCAAACACACAGTAGCTTTTGACTCTAAGGAGGCTTGTCTTGCTATATATTTCTGAGCTAAGAAGAGTTTGAAGTGAATCAATGAACCTTAAACTATAACAGCACATGTTGTAGGTCTACTGTCATGAGAGCCTGAAAACCCGTCTTCCACTCAGGAAAAGGTCAAATATCCAATCTTCTGCTGAAACTGGTCCTGAGAGAGAGCCCATGTGCAATCAGCACTTGACAGTGAAAAAAACAAGTGGAAACTGCAGTCAGCCCCAAAGATAGATTTGGAGAACAAGGCAGCAAATGGAATGAATATATTAGAAGTCTCTAATGACTTCCGGCTGGAGAATCTCAGTGCATCTACTTCATCCGACTAATCCTGACCTCTGCTTTTCAGACCATCAATCATATCCTTTTCTTGGCATCTTATATTTCTTGGGCTCTGGTGACTCCATCCTCTCCTGGTCACTCCTTCAGTATCTCTTTAAGGTGTCCTTCCCTGTCTTCTGCTCTCTATAATGGTTTCACAGGGCTCTCTGCTTAGTTCTACTCTTGCACCCTTTCCTTGGATGAGTTAATTTGCTCCAACTACTGTTTTCATGCCATTGACTATCTTTATTATTAATGTTGATGACTTGAACTGTGTCACACAATCTAACCCCATATCTCCACTTGTCTCTGTGGCTGAAATTTAACATGGCTAAAGTTGAACTGCTGGTATTTCCTTCCAAGCCCTGCCTATTCCCACATCGTCCGTCACTGTGGACAGGGCCCACACCCTGAAGGTCACTATTGACTTTTCTCTTGATCCAAAAGTCTGGGTTGTGTCCAAGTCATTCCAGTCCTCTTTCCATTCGCATAACATTTCTGAGTTCAAGCCTTTATCCAGACATGTCTGTCCCTTCCTCAATCCCCCAGCCTGATTTCCACAACCTCCTCCTCTCTGGCCTCACCATGTCACCCTTCTCCAGTCCATTCAAAATGCAGTTAATAAGAAGACCTTCCTGGACGAGTGCTCTAGCCATGTCATTCCACCCACTGCTTTCAAGTGCCTCCACTGGCTACCCCTTTCCACCTAGTCAAGATCAAGCTCTTTTGAAGCCCTTCACAGTTCTACCTTTCCCTATTTATCTGCTCTTGTTGCTTATCTCAGTACCCCTTGCTCACTGCACCCCACCATTAATGGCAGCCTCGACCATCCAGCTCTCTGTTTCTCTCTCTTTGCACCTTTGTCCATTCACTTTCCCCTTCTGTATTGAATATCCTCCATAAGCTGTCCTGTAAATTCTCATTCAAGTCCCTCTTCAAAACTACAGAGCCAGGAAACATTGGCTAGGGTGAGGGGAAGATGAGGCTAGAGGCCACGTACTTTATCTGTCTATAATAATTCATGCAAGATATATAGATCAGCATTAAAATGGTAAACATCTGAGTGCATTCCTTCCCCCCCCCGCCCCCGCCTTTCCCAGACCAGGATGCCCAGTGGTTAGAGCCAGAGTCAGAAATTGGAGCTGAGGGTCTGAACCAGGCGCGAGATGAGGCAGGAGCAGGGATGGGCACAAGCAGGCTCAGGAGATGTCATAGCCAAGGGCAAATGCTTTGAGTAGCCGCTGAACTGCTGCTGGTGGGCTGAAGACCCAGTCTCCTGATTCTTCCAACCCATCAGATGGTGGAGCCAAACAGGCAGCCGACTACAGGCCAGCTGTGCAAGTTAGATTGCCTGGACTAGCCCTGCTGCAGGCCTTCCTCCCAGACTGGCTCTGCTGTAGACCCGGATTCCTAACAAGAAGCTCTTCAGAGCAGGGACCGTACCTTCATATGTGTTTGTACAGCCTCTAGCACAATAGGGCGGCAATCCTGACTGAGGTATCTTGGTACTATCTCACTATACATTAAATAAAGTAATAAAATTACATTGACTTCTGCACCTACACACATGGAACTCAAGGGCTAATTTGGGCCACTGAGCTTTGTCTTGGACAGACTAGGAATGTACAGATGGGAGATGCACAGAGCAAGAGGTGCTGTCATCATTACATAACTTCTCTTTATTCCTGAAAGAATTGTAGAGCCAGCTTCTCAGACAGGGTAGGTCAGTGTAGCACCTTTAACTGCAGGGGACCTACACTATACACACCAACTGAGAATCTGACCTTGGGTCTGAAGGCTCCACATACCTCAACACAAAATATGAGAGAGGCTGATAGTAAATTAAATGATGACTGTTTTACTCCTGTCATCAGATAATACCCCGTAATCCCATGGAGACTGGTTTAATCACTGGTGGTAAATGTACTTTGATTGTAATTCTGCATGAACTGGGACCCGAAACAGGGAGAGATGGTTGTAAAATCTTAGAAGGGTTTTCAGGGAGAGGATAGAATTTCGAAAGCTTCTGCAGCATTAGGGGCCAGATCCATATTCCCACTGACTCGAGTGGAGCTCTGCTGATTACACCAGCTGAGGCTGCGTCCTGCTATCTACACAGTTTACTTTTGATGACCATTAGAGTCAGAACCGGAGGTGGTGCATGCTGGCAATGCTTAATATTCAAAATGAAATTTTAATTAAAGACAACTCTCTTTGGAACCAAGTCATGCTCTTACTTGTGGACGATCTTTAGATCTGTTGGAAACCTTACAGCAAATACAATAAGGCTATAATAAGCTTAAAGAAAAAAAATCGAATAGCAAAAGACTGTAATTTGAATGCTTTTCTTTTCTGGCCAAAGACACACCTTCTAAGGTTGGCTCCCTGATTGGAACAAGCAGGTAGATCATTTTAATTATTCCAGTTCTGCTAGGGGGGAAAAGAAAGAAAGCATTACTAATTGCTTTCTAATTTCAAAAGTGGCTTTACTGACAATTTTTTATTTTTACAGGCCAGATTTTTATTACCTGGCTTCTCTTTCCGCACCCGGATTGTTCAGGGGAAGCTACTGTCACTTAGCTGCTAACCACCTGATTGCGCACACTCACCGGGTAGCTAAGGGATAAAAATCTCCTCCTTTTACACTGATGGAAAGTCAGAGTAACTCCGGGAATTATTGTGGATTTACACCACTGCCCCTACAGCAGGATGTGGCCCTGAGTGACTTTAATTACACTGAGACAAGGTGGGTGGGATCATGTCTATTATTGAACAAACTTCTGTTGGTGAAAGAGACAAGCTTTCAAGCTCTACAAAGCTCTTCTTCAGGTTTAATTCAGGTCAGAATGGCATACAAGGGGCCTTCGGGAGAACAGAGAATCAACTGCATGGTGTAGTCACCCCATGTAATAAGAGCTGTGTGAGCAATATGTGCCGCACCCAGTATTTTGTAATAGGCGTGTCCTTGACAATTCTGCACCCCTCTCCCCTCACATAAGGACACAGGCTAGTAACCAGGGAAAGGATGCAAGACAAGGACAAAACACAGAGCCCCAAATCGATTTTCTGCATCTGTTTCAGGAGCCTCTCATTTCATGTGCCAAACAAATACAGGAGATGGGCCCTGGCCTTTCCCCCAAAATAGAAATTAATCTCCATTTCCAGCTGAGGAGTGAATTTCCATGCCATTAACACTGAATAGTTTGTAATGGACAATGCTCAGGTGTGGCCTCTCTGCCCCAATATCTGTGTTCTCTGCTGCAGCCGCCGAGCCATTTACCAGCATTTCAGCAATTTCCCCTTTGGGTAAACCTCCTTTTGAAGTGTCTAGTTGGAAGCACCTTGTCTGATGCTGCTGACATGCCAGCGGGGTGGCATCACGGTGTGCCTGGACAAAGGGAATATTCAGTGCGTATCAAATCCTATTGTGAATTCATCAGGGCGAGACAAAAGAAACCGTGGTGATAACGAAGCGTTCCTGAGTGCCCAGGCTAATGCCTAGCAAGTCGCTGCAGGGGGCTAATGCAGACGGGAATATGGAAATGAAGCTCAGCTCCCAGAACATGTCAGTGCCATTGGTTATTCACTGTATCCTGCTCTGACCTGTAGCCTCTACCCTTTAGCTACCCTGGGTCACATCCTGCCCCTGCTCCATGAACACTGGCAGTGCTCCCTTGGCAGTGGAACTAGTGCACTTCCTCTGTGCAAGGCGGGGCTGAGAGTTTCAAAATTCCATGATCAGCCATTGCTAGAAGCGGGTAGGTGGGGCCATAGGTAAGGCGTAAGAAGAGTGAGGACACGGCCTGGGGAACTGCCATTATGTGGGTCTTCCTATGCGGGAAAGGGCAAATAAGAAGCTGTGAAGCATTCTTCAGCCACTGGGCTGGACTAGCCTCCATGAAGTGGCTCTGTAGGTTAAAGGAGAGGCTAATTCTCCTCCATTGGCTGTGCATCTTCCCAGTGCTCAACCTGGGTAGAGGATTTTGCTCCTAAGTGAGCCTAACTCCCATCAAAGTCAATGGTGCACCTAACAACGCCAGGACTGGGCTCAACAGGGATATATCACAGGCTAACATCACAGTCCAAGGTGAAGCAAGAGGAGTTTGAATGGAAAATACTACTTGTAGGCTTCTCCAGATTTTAAAGTTTTATGAATTGAAGGAGTTCACAGTGGATGCTACACCCATTTGATGATCTCTTATATGCTAGTCATCCATGCCTCTAGGTATGTCTTCTGTACCTGTGTCGGGAGAGTTCCACGCCTACACCATATTCCATTGTCAGCAAAAAGCCCAAACTAGAAGCAACTGTAGCCTAAAGTAATGTTGGCTTTCCTTGGAATAATCTGTATTCTCACACCTTCCGCGTTGTGTAGTTAATAGTTGCCAAACTGTCTTGTTTTACACATCCACCAGCTAAAGCAATGACCTAAATGCAAGATGCAGAATTACCAAGGGCTGGTCTACACTGAAAAATTAGGTCAACCCAGCTATGTTGCTGGAAAATCCACACCCCTGACTGATGTAGTTAAGATGACTGAACCCCCAATGTAGACAGCACTAGCTTGATGGAAGAATTCTTCCATTGACCTAACTACCCACTCTTGGGGAGGTCAATTAACTACAGTGACAGGCGAGCCCCTTGTCTCTCTAGTGAGTGTCTACACTGAAGCTCTACACCTCTGCAGTTGTGTTGACATAGCCTAATACTTAACATTTCACTGTTCTTGATTCCCCTCTCACTGACACTGGTGCAAATCACAAGTAAATCCACTGAAGTGAACACAAGTTACACCAAAGTGAAACCGGTATAAGCAAGAGGGGAATCCAGCCCTACCCATTCAAAGTTTACACGCATTCATTTATTAATCAGGCAGCTACACAACCACTAAGTCATTAATGAACAAAATTTGAACTTGTGATAGAAGATGGAAATGTTCCAGGAACACACACCTGTGGCCTGATACTAATTTTACTTACACCACTGTAAATCAGAAGTAACCATGCAAAACCCAAACAAAAAGTGAGATTGGAATCCATCCCTTGGTCTATCCTGTCCTTGGGGGAGTGATAGCTCAGTATTTTGTGCATTGGCCTCCTAAACCCCAGGTTGTGAGTTCAATCCTTGAGGGGGCTGTTTAGGGATCTGGGACAAAAAACTGCCTATGGATGGGTTGAGTTGGGGGTTGGACTAGATGATCTCCTGAGGTCCCTTCCAATCCTGACATTCTATGATTCCACAGAGAGGAACTCAATCGCTCACTACATCTGCTAGTTTCTTTTATTTCTTTGCATTCCAAATTCGTTTTGCATAGTCCTTGGTTGTCACAAGAATAAATTAATGCTTGGCCACTCTCTTCCTGTCGTAGCATGAAGGATTGTCAGGAGCATGGATTAATTTCACCATCGTTCCGTCCTTTAAAAAATATTTGTCAATAAAACAGACGCAAGGAAAATATTCCGGCACTGATATTATGAGTTGATTCATCTTCACCACCACAAAACCGGCTAGAAAGGATACGATGCAAAACAAATCTGTTCTCATGACAAACTTGTAGTTGTATTTAGGATAAATACTGCCATAGTTACCTACCAAAGGCAGAATACATTATGCTGAGAATTAGAAACAGAGTAAGAAACTCGCTTTCCTGACCCAATTCATTTCAAGATCTGTTTTAAAGTTGTTCCCTGATTTTAAAATCCTACCTGGTTGTGGCCTACCAGAGAGACTTTGCTCTCACTCCCCTGTTCCTTGCTCCCCAGGCAGGCCAGTTATTGTCTTCATTTCTCCATGCAGATGCTGTTGGTGTAAGATTCCTCTTCTCTACAGCTATTTTTCCGCGTAACAGTCTTTCTGTACCTCTGCTATTTGCAATATTGCCAACCCCAAGCATTCAAAAGCCATGAGTCAGGTCCCCCAACATCATGAGATTGGTTTACAAATCATGACTTTTTAAAACAATTTTTCATTGTTCACTAGAAGGATGGTCTGGTGGTTAAAGCACTGGCCTGGGCTGTGAGAAATTGGGCTTCAATTCATGGCTCTGCTGTGAATTTCTAGTGTGACCTTGGATGAGTCACTCAAGTTACGTCTACACGGTGAGTTAGAGGTGTGATTTCCCCGCTCCGGATTGACATACTTGTGCTAGCTCTCGGCTAGCTTGCACACTAAAAACAGACATGTAGTGGCAGCAGCGGGACACCTAGTATAAACCTGCCTGAATCCCATGGGTACATACTCAAGGCAGCTAGCTCATGGCTATACTACTCTTCTTAGATCCTTGCTCAGTGGGAGCTAGCATGAGAATCAAAAAAATCATAGAATATCAGCGTTGGAAATAACCTCTGGTGGTCATCTAGACCAACCCCCTGCTCAAAGCAGGACCAATCCCCAACTAAATCATCCCAGACAGGGCTTCGTCAAGCCAGGCCTTAAAAACCTCTAAGGATGGGGATTCCACCATCTCCCTAGCCCTAACCCGAATGTCTATGCAGGTTGGGAATCACACCCCTCACTCATCGTGTAGACATAGCCTATGTCTCTCTGAAAGTCAGTTCCTCATCTGTCAAAATGCAGACAATAAACTTCCTTTCTCTCTCCATTGGTCTGACTTGTCAGACATAGTTAAGTCAACTTAGGCCCTGGTACAGACACTGCTAGGTAAGGTGACCAGACAGCAAATGTGAAAAATTGGGACAGGAGGTGAGGGGTAATAGGAGCCTATATAAGAAAAAGACCCAAAAATCGGGACATCTGGTCACCCTACTGCTAGGTCAATGGAATAGTTCTTACTTCAATCTAGCTACCACCTCTTGAGGCAGTGGGTTTAGTGATGGAAAACCCTCTTCTGTTGCTGTAGCAAGTGTCATCTATACTACAGTGCTAGTGTAGCTGTAGCACTTGTAGTGTAGACACACCCTAAAATTATGACTAATAATAGCAAAGTGCGTAATAGAAACCTGTGCATTATAGACCTCTTACATTCTCTTTTGTAAGATCTTATAATATTACCCCCTCTCTAACCATCTTCCTCTGTCTCTGCAGAATCCTTGATGTTATGAAGACTTTTTGTTTATAAAGTTACCGGATCGGTGAAATGTACAAAGCTGCCTCAACCCACCAAATACAGAACATTAACAATGACATAAGGTAGAAAAAATAAACTACTCTGCCCTGTAGTATGAGAGAGCTGCAGTGGAGATCCAAGAGCAGGATTTTGCTTTTCCATGTCTGACTTGAGAAAAGCAACTTGTTGAAATGAATAATACATGCATGTAGTATGCCAGAGGTAGCACAAGTGGTGGATTGGTCAAAACAATATTGAACTTTAGCACCTACAGAAAAGACCAAATAACAAAGAAAGTATTCAGCTGTGAGAACATTTAATTATAGACTGTGAAAAGGCCCTTGAATTAATATAATCAGTAATACATGGCCATTTCCCCCAAGCCTTTCTCTGGCATGCCAGGTCCTACAGTTTCTAATTTAAAAGTCTAACAAACAATGTTGAAGTCTAACTCATTAACCCTTGGGCTGTACAACACTTTTTGGAGCATGGTAGTAAATGTATTTGGAATTGGCAGACATTTTGAGCAGCCCTTTCTGTGACTCCAGGCCAGTTAGTCACAGGACACCGATGGAATATGACCTGGGTAGTTTTAAAATGATGAGTAAAGAATCAACAAGTTTCCTCAGCTTAATGTCACCCAAGTCCTCAGATCTGGATGTGCTGTGTCCGGCACAAAACTGGGAACAGAGTGGGGACAAAGTGGCTGTATGTGATTTTGCAGCCACTTGATACTGGGGCCAGTCTCACCTGCCCAAAATGGCTGCCCAAAATGGCTACCCAAAATGTCTGCTCCAGTGCAAGTTAGAGCAGACCTCATGGTTGCTTTAATGCCAATTGCCAGTATTCCCAAGAGGCCACCCTGGTAGCCAGGAATCACTAGCTAAAGGACTTCCCTAGGGGGGAGGGATAGCTCAGTGATTTGAGTATTGACCTGCTAAATCCAGGGTTGTAAGTTGAGTCCTTCAGGGGGCCATTTAGGGAGCTGGGGCAAAAATCTGTCAGGGACAGTACTTGGTCCTGCTGAGGAGACAGGGGACTGGCCTCAATGACCTTTCAAGATCCCATCCAGTTC
This sequence comes from Trachemys scripta elegans, assembly GCF_013100865.1. NCBI lineage: Eukaryota > Metazoa > Chordata > Testudines > Emydidae > Trachemys > Trachemys scripta. The sequence continues at coordinate 6,015,802 of NC_048308.1, read as the reverse complement.
TGTGAGATAGGTATATCTCCATATAACCCCTAGCACTGCTGGGGAATTTTCAGAGGAACACTTTTTGTTGGATAATGTCAATTTGTTGAAACCATAACTGTACATGAGAAAGGGTTGGTTTCAATGAATCTCACAATAAAAAAAATATCTTGGAAAATACAATTTCCGACTTGTTGAAAAACATCTGGATGAAAAGTTTCTGTTTTCAGTTCAAAAGGACTCTTTGTTTTAAACTTGTAGTGAGTTTATCCTAAAACTTTTTTTAAAAAATGGTCAAAATGAAAATTAAACATTTCAAAATGATCCAACTGAAACATTTCGATTGGCCCAATGTGAAATCTGTTTCGGATGAGTTTGACTTTTTGTTCTGATTTAGGATGGGGGGAAAATATTCAAAATCTCAAACTCTTGCAGGACAGGAAAGCCATTTCCTGCAAATCTCCAGCTGTTTTCCCCAGGCCACTCCTCTGTGCCAGGGGAGGGAGGGAACAAGGAAGAAGAAAGAAGGTTGGAGACACTATGACGTCTCTAAACAACCCAAAGATTCCCCCATGTAAGAGAATACTTGAGGAGTTGGTTAGCTTGCCTCCAGATTGCTTTATGGCATGGATCTGGCCCCTACTGTCCATATTTATAAGTATAGATTTTAAAAGGATCACAGAACTATATCAAATGTTTTCTGCTAGGCTATGCACTAACCTTTGCTGAGTAACTGTGTAATCTTGACAATGGTCCCCTGTCCCTTTGACCTTTCCACACATCCCTTCTATCAGCCACATACACTCTGTGTTGTTTCACTGAAATTAGGTTGCCAGCTCTTCAGATAATAATACCTCACTCTTATATATGGCACTTTTCATCCATAGATCTCAAAGCACTTTACAGCGGGTGAGGGTATCAGTATCACTATCTTACAGCTGGGGAAATTGAGGTAGGGAGTGACGCTGTGACACACCTAAACCACCCAGCAGGCCCGTGGCAGAGCCAAGAACAGAGCCCAGATGTCCTGAATCCCAGACCAGCGCTCTATCCACTAGGCCACACTGCATTGTGAGGCACCGAGCCTACTCATGGCTGCTACAAAATAATGAAAGAAGCAAGAAATAGTACCCATTGCTAATGACTTATGTTACTGTAGTGCCTTTCATCCCAAAGGATACCAGGAGATGTACACGTTGATTTATAACATAGGGGCCACTTTCTAGGCTGCTGTAAACTGGCGTGGCTTGACTGAAATTGGGAGAGCTATGTTGATTTACACAAACTGAGAATCTGCTCCTCCATAAAGGGATAATTTTCCTCACCACTAGGGTGCAGCCAGCCACCAGGAGAGTGGAGCACGGCCCCGGTTTTAATAATACCTAGCTCTTCTATAATGCTTCCCAGCCACAGAGCTCATGTAAAACCGTGCACAGACACTGTACAAAATGGTTTAGTTACATGCTGACTCCACCTGACAATGTAGGGGGAATTTTAAGCAGCCTTAATGTAATTACCCAGATTGAACTTTGTCCAGGACAGCAAGGCTCTAGAGAGCTCAACCTTTGCCAAAGGAACATTCATTCGCACAAGTGTTCAGAAGTGTTTTCTGTCTCCGCTGTAAGATTTCAAGCACAGCAGCGTGGTGCCCCTTAGTGCTGATGCATGGATTCAGGGTTGTATTGCAGAGACGTCACCTACCCTATCAAAGAGCGCCTGCTTCTTTATCATTGCTGCCGGGCTAGAGAACCAAGCCTGGATCCGGAGAGAGCTCAATAAGCAACGGCACTCAAAAAGCAAAGGGGTCAGAGCACCGCACTTCTGTGTTCATGTCCAGCAAAAGATCATTGGAAATGCCACATTTTATTGTGTGGTCAGTTCTGTTTACAGTGCCATTACGGCTTGCTCAGATGACCATAATATACCTCATATATCTACATGTATTCTCCAGTTTAGCAGTGTGAGTCCCTTGTTCTAACACGGTACGTCTGCCAATGCTTAGCGCATGCACTGTCTTATACGACATTTGCAATCCCACCGTTCTCCAAGGAAGATGTGCAAGATGAGGAGGCAAAGGATAATGCATTGCCAACCGGTGAGCCCGCTCTAACAGCCACCCTTCCAACCTATCAAATTCCATTTGAAAAAACATGCCAGATAGTTTCAAGAACTGATGCCCAGTTCATATACTAAGGCTTCAGAATCCGAATGCTTGCTTGATCTCGCTTTACAATAGCCATGCTTGAATTATGTAAGCGCCTGTCTTGAGCCTTGAGATGAGAGATTTCTTTGGGGCTATTTCAATGAACTGTTGATAAGTCTGCTTCCATAAAGCCTGAACACATTTAGGAATCCCCTGGAGTAGCTCCATCTTATTCAAGATGCTTGAACTCCACACCCCACCTTGAAAAATGTATGGCCAAACTGCATAATAGTTTTAGCGCAAGAGCATGTTCTCCCTTCAAAAATGCTAATGCTTAGAAATCAGGCAACAGGGTACATCTACATTTGAGCTGAGACCTGTGATTACCAGCTCATGTGGCTCCGCTTAAGCCTGAGTGCTAAAAATAGTAGTGTAGGTGGGGAAGCACAGGCGGCAGGTTGGGCTGGATTCCTGAGAAAACAACCCATCTGGAGCCTCTGGGTGTGTTCATAAAAGGGCAAAGGCTCCGAACATTTCATAGAATCATTAAATATCTGGTTTGGAAGGGACCTCAGGAGGTCATCTAGTCCAACCCCCCTACTTAAAGCAGGACTCATTCCCAGACAGGTTTTTGCCCTGATTCCTAAATGGTCCCCTCAAGGATTGAACTCCTAACCCTGGGTTTAGCAGGCCAGTGCTCAAACCACTGAGCTATCCCTCCTCCCTATTTACAGCAGTATAACTTCCTCCAAATCAATATAGTTTCTGGAGCAAGTCAAAATTTTTGAAACAAAACTTTTTCCTGCTGAAACATGGGATTTAGTTAAAAACAAAGTTTTTCCTTGTTTGGTCTTTTTGTTTCTATACAGGAAAATGTTCCTTTTGACAATATATATTTTTTTTCAACGGGAAATTTCAAAACATGAAAAATTTTCATTTTGTTCTGAAATTTTTGTTTGTTTTCAAAACTATTTTTTTCAGTCTTAAAATTTCATTTTTTTGTTCCTTTTTAGCTACTGGAGTCAACAGAATAAATGCTGTCTAGGTTTCCTTGGTAGAGGGAAAGGGGAGGAGGAAGGGTTTCACATTTTCTTTTTGCTTGTTTTTGTTTTTCCTTTTTCAACTTTGTAACTTCAAAATGTCTCCAATTTGGGGAAAGTTACAGAACTGCAAAATTACAATGGTTTTTTGGGGGTCATTCTAACTTTTCCAATGGACGCCCAATCATTCCAGTGATTTCATGGAAGATCCACAACCTCGTGGAAGAAAATAACCAATATCCTGGGAGAAGGAAGAGCTGTAGTGAAATCTGAGAGACTAAAATCTTTAACATGTGACATAGGCTTTAAGGCCAGAAAGGACCGTTACGAATATCTAGTCCTACCTACTGTATAAAATAGATCAAAGAACCTCACCCTGATTTCTGTGTCAAGCCCATAACTCAAGCCCATGTTCATCCTTTCATCTGCATCCGCAGCACAGCTGGCCACAGAAATGGGATGTAATTTTCATGCACATTTTCAATAAAGTTTTGTCCCTTTTTTTTGGTCGAAACCCAAAATTTCCACAGAAAATTCCATGAAATGTTTTGACCAACCCCATAGTTGGTTGAAAAAAACAGGAAAAAAACGTTGATGAGATTTTACATCAAAATTCAAAATTTCAGTCCAAAATACCATCCAAAATTGAGAACTTTGAGAGTATTTGAGCAGCTGTAATTTATTGACTTCCATTCTAGACCCAGCTGTGAATAGAAGGCCAGATTCCCAGCAGATGTAAATCAGCAGAATGCCATCAACTGTAACAGACCAGAAGGTCAACCAGTCTTGAAACAGTTTAAAAATTATAATACTTCATAAGACTTAGATAAGAGAGTTTCCAGGGCTGTTGCTGGTCATTGTGGGAAAGGATGGAAGTGAGTTCAGGCTTTTAAAGTGTTTGAAGATGAGGATACTTAATGATTATTGTGCGTATTTAAAGAATGAAGAAATCTAAGATGTTCTGGTACAGATCTACTTACATTCAGGGCTAATTTAGATGTGGGCTGAATGGGAACAAGATCTGAAGTAAATGGATGTTTTTAAAAATTACCTTCTTAATCTACAATGGCTCTGGCACTCCATGCAAGCCTCTAATTAAGAACTGTCTGTATAACAGCGGTGTTTTAATTGGGCTGGAGGAAGGACCTGAAAAGCGATGGAGGAATAGAATTCTCAGTTGCTGTGCAGTAAAATGCTTCTCAAATTTGCAAACTGCTTACGACGGGGAAAGTTTTAATGGTCTTATAAAGCTACCGAAGTAACGCCAGTGTCATGATTATTCTAAAATGATATCTGAATCCTTTGTGATGTTATGGCTTATGAAATAGTTGAGCTCCATTACAGTGAGAAATAAAGTGTCAGAAATTCATTTCTGGTAATTCCTGCAAAATTTAAGTGATGGACTGGGATGGAGAATGTTTCTGCTTTTCATTCTCTTCCTACTCGGGCTTAGAGGTTTTATTGCAAAGAAAGGGGGGAAACGTTTAAATACGTTGGGCTCATCATTTTTATGAACGGTTTAATAAACACACATAGCAGCAACTAGAGATTGTAAAAAAAATCTTGTTTGCATTTTATATAAACTCATTGCAAAAAAGGAGCCATCACTGGGAGGGAATGTGGATAATGTGTTAGAGGTGGCACTGAGAGAGCCTGTAGGACAAGAACCTGGGAGTTCTGGGTTGCTGATCCTTCCCTCTGGCTATTGGGTTTCCTATGGAAGACCCTGTGAAGCTAGACACTGAAGGATGCACTGCCCACCAAGGCATCAGTTGAGGTGCTTCCCACGCAGCCCACTTATTGGCTCATGCTAGTATATAAACCAGGAAGACCCTGCAAGAGGGGAGGGTCCCTGACCAGTTGCCCCGCAATTAAACAAGCCCTTAGCCCAAGCCCAAGTCAGCTGGCGCGGGCCAGTCATGGGTTTTCAATTGCAATGTAGACATAGCCTGGCCCCCCAGCTCCTGACAGCTTCCTCAGATCAGTCAGCTCTGCTCCCTTCTTGGAGCAACCGCCCTAGGACTGCTTCCCTGAGCCCCTGGGCCCTTCCTTGCTTCAGGGACCTACCACAGGAGCTAGCGCCACTGCAGGGTGGGCCTTTCATCTCCAGGGCACAGCCTGTCTCAGTTCTTCTCCCAGCTGCCCACTAGCAGCCCTTTAAAGTCAGCTGTAGCCTAGCCCCCTTTAATTGGCTGGATTGGGCTCTGGTCCATGAGAGCTAAGTTCTTTATCCACAGGTACCAGCTATGCTGTGACACTGCCATACCAAACAAGATCCAACATGTTCATTGGTGTGGATTGGCTGAGTTTTGTTCTCACATCACTTGAAGGTACCACATGGGCCTGTTTCTGCAGACCTTACTTGAGCAAAACTCCCACTGAAGTCATTGGCGCTTTTCTTGAGCAAGGACTACAGCCTTGGGGCGTATGCACATCTCTCATTTACACAAAACTACATGATTTCATCTGAGCAGGGTGGAGGAAACAGGAGATAACCCTAAATAGCACACTACAGATAAAGGACCAGATTCACCGCTACACTCTGGCTGTGTCGTGTCACTTCAGTGAGGCCACTGAAATCATGTTTAAAGCTGCTTGATGTCACCGGATTGGCAGAAAGGGGCCAGAGCGTATGATTGAACCTGCGGCATTGATCCAGTAAAATGGTTTTCTGTAGGGGGTCTGGGAGGAATGCATTAATAGTCCAGAAGCAGTAATAACAGAAACTCCATACCAGCGGTGATTGTCCACGGCTAAATTTCTGAGGTGTAGCTGACCCAAATTACTTATCTGAGCAATGGGGCGGTGTAGGTCATGCAGGGTCAATTGTATAAGTCCAGGCCATCAGCCTTTAATGTGAATTGAAAGCAAAAGCAAAGCAACCCTTATCTGCAATTCCATGCAGTCTCCTCCCCCGCCCGCCCGCCACTCGTGTCAATCTCCTAGCTATGGGATTCTCTGCAAATTGAAGTAAAGGCAACAGTAGATGAGGCAGTAGATGTTCAACGCAGGAGCCATTCTAGAATAAATGGTTTCAGAAAATTCCCATAGCAGGGTGAGGTTTTTCCGTTACTGAATACACTTATTTTATTTTTCTGACCCCATCAAAGCCATCAGACTTCAGTGTCCCTCCCCCTTTTTTTTTTTTTTTTGCCCTCCTGCATAGTGACTACTGAATGAAGAGATGATAGCTTGGCATTGCAAATTATGTACTAGGCAATGAATCTCATTACTTTAGAGATGAAGAACTATTAATAACAGGTCAGATCCTCAGCAGGTGTGAACTGATATAGTTCCATATCTGGCTCATTATCTGTTACATTTTCCAATCTGCAAAGAGCACAACTAATAATAACTCCTAGCCATTACCTAGCACTTCTCGCCAGGAAAGCATTTTCTTTCTAAATTCAGATTAAGGAAAATGAAGAACGAAAGCACAAATACAAAGTCTTCGAGAGAGCAGACAGCAACTCACTCTCTAACATTCTGCTTCCAAAAAGAAACGCAAGGCAGCAGCTGCCCATGCAGAAAGCAAAGAAGAAAACTACCTTTCAAGGTACAGTCAATGGATAGGCGACAGCTCCATTCAGCTCCTTAATTACATTCACCACCATAGTATCCATATTTGTAACTTTTGTAACGTAATAATAATAATTAATACCTAAGTATGTAGAGGAAACTGGGTGAAAAATTGCATTTGATTAGTCATTGCTCACTGCATGAAGTGCTCATTAAGTAAAGTCAGCCCAAGTGGGAATCAAGTTCATCTGTGACTCCTTTACTTAACAGAAAAATACAGCAGTCTTAACATCTGCTATGCTAGATATTTGGCAGCTATTTAGCACATGTTACAGGGAACTGTCATAATTGTAGCAGTGTGGTTGGCAGTGGAGTAGATCAGGTTTGCTTAGTGTTTCCTGAATAATTCACTGTTTCAAAAAAATGAAAACCAATCTCTCCCCACAGCTGCCCCCCCCCAAAAAACCACAACCACAACAACAGACCACCATCAGCAAACGAAGCCATGCTAACCAAGAAACAGCTGCTTCTGCCTCTGTACTGTGATACCAGTGAGCAAAAGCAAGTCTGGGAATTGAGCCACAACCCTGAGCGAGGAGGGATGCAAAAACTGCAGCCCCACCGGAGCCACAAGCGCCTCTTCCAGAGGTGAAAGTAAGCTGGTATGGTACGGTACGGCATACTGGCAAGAGCCGGTATGCCGTGCCGGACTGGACCGGCTTCTCCGGCGGTGATTGTAAGGGCTCAGAGCTCCAGCCACTGCGGGGAGCCTGGGGCCCTTTAAATCACCACTGGAGCTCCAGCAGCTGGGCTTGGGCGGGGATTTAAAGGGACCGGAGCTCTGGCCCCTGCAGGGAGCCCTGGGCCCTTTAAAGTGCCACCTGAGCCCTGCTGCCAGGGGCCCGGGGCTCCCCGCAGCGGCCGGAGCCTCTGGCCCTTTAAATCACTGCTGGAGCCCTGGGGTTCCTGCAGCCAGGCTCGGGCGGGGATTTACAGGGCCCGGGGCTCCTGGAACTGCAGGGATCCCCAAGCCCTTTAAATCACCGCCAGAGCCCTGCCGCCGCTACCCTGGGGCAGCAATGGCAGTGCTCCGGCGGTGATATAAAGGGCCTGGGGCTTTGGTCGCTGCAGGGAGCCCCGGGCCCTTTAAAGTGCCGCCCGAGCCTAGCTGCAGGAGCCTCGGGGCTCCGGCAGTGATTTAAAGGGCCAGAGGCTTCGCGGCGGCTAGAGCCCCGGGCCCTCTAATTCGCCCCTGAGCCCCGGGACTCCCAGCCGCCTCTGCAGCTGGTGGCTCCGGGGTGATTTAAAGGCCCTGGGGCTCCCAGCCACAGCCGAAGCCACCCCAGGGCCTTTTAATCTTGAAAGGCCCCGCCTCTTCTGGTTGAGACCACGCCTCTTCCGGTGGAGGCCACGCCCCCGCTCAGGACTCCGGCGTACCGGTAAGTCCTTTAAGTTACTTTCACCCCTGGCCTCTTCCTGGTCTTTGTTGTGCTGTGGGGTGGGTGGTAATTTACTGCTAGCCTAATCCAGAAATATATTGCTAGTCCGTGCCCTGTGCTGGCTCTGAAATTCCAACTCGTAGAAGGGCCCATGATGATCATCTAGTCTGAGCTCCTGCACACTGCCGGCCACAGACCCTCCCCCACTCTCTCCTGTCACTGACCCTTAACCTCTGGCTAAGTTATTGCAGTCCTTAAATCATGATTTAAAGAGTTACAGAGAATCCATCTTTTACTAGTTGAACCTTGCAAGTGACCCATGCCCCATGCTGCAGAGGAAGGCGAAAAAAACCAAACAAAACCCCCAGCATCTCCGCCAATCTAACCCAGGAGAACATTCCTTCTCAGCCCCAAACATGGCTGTCAGTTGGACCCTGAGCACGTGGGCAAGACCCACCAGCCAGACACCTGGGCAGGAATTCTCTCTCCCTGTCTAGTGTCCCATCACCAGCCGTTGTGGACATTTGCTACTAGCAGTTGCACATAAGCTACCTACCATTGTAGGCAGTCTGATCATACCATCCCCTCCCTAAACGTAGCAAGCTCAGTCTTGAAGCCAATTAGATTTTTTTGGCCCCCATTGCTCCCAAACTTCACTCCTCTGATGGTTAGAAACCTTGGTCTAATTTCAAGCCTAAATTTGTTGATGTCCAGTTTATATCCAACGGTTCTTGTGTGAACATTGGCACTTCAATAACTCCTCTCCCTTCCTGGTATGTACAACAGATCAGTGGGAGAACTGGGAATAGAACCCAGGTGTGTTAACTTGCAATTCAGCACCCTAGCTACTTTGTCACACTGCCTGATGCTATATAGGTATCGTCTTTGCTGGGGCTCTAAACATGTAAGGGTACCTTCCTCCATCTAGTAAGTTCCTCTCTAATGAGCTGAGAAATTGTCTCTTCATAGACTGTAACATACTGAATCAGATTCCTTCTCCCCAGCTGGAATCTTCAGGACTTTCATATTTTTTTTTCTCTGGGAAAATCAAGTATCTCAGTGTGTGTCTCTTCCAAAACAAAACAGGCATCAAGCAAAACAGCATTTTATAGAATCAATCCAGCACACAATAGTTCTTTATGCAGCTACCCCAGCCAAAGGGTGTAGGAGCACAAGTCTCATAAATTTTAATGGGAGTTGTGCTCTTAAATCTGTCACCCTTAGGTGCTTTTGTATATCTCTGCCCGTGGAAAGGGGCCAGCATAAGGCTGTGTACCGCTTTAACCTTCTCTATGCCTCGGTTTCCCCATCTGTAAAACAGGGATAGTAATGTTTACTTACCTGACGGGGTGCTTTACGGCTTAAGGATAGAACAAGCTATAGAATTGCAAAGTATTATTAAATATGTATATTAAATAAGCACCATGGGGCCTTAATCAGAATTGGAGACTCGTTGCATTAGGTGCTGTACAAACTGATATGAAGATACAGTAAGTTATTTAAGGCATGGGCTATCTATGGTCACTATGAAATTATTATTATCCCCCTTAACATATTTTCCTGCCAATGGGTACATAGACACTAAAGCAGGTTTGGCCAATTAGCAACGTCCCCCATCTGGCTTCTGAAGGCACTATATTTGCGTCCATTAGTGCAGCTAAGACTTGAACCAAGACCAAGACCTTATGGTCAAGCAGCAACTGAATGTTCTGGTGTTTGAATACTTACCTTAATAATAAGCAAGCAGGTTTTTTGGTTTTGGTTTTCCTTTCTTTCTGTGAGTTCGTTTTTGCTAGTCTGAATCTGGTAGGATGGAGTGCAGAGGAATGGGCAGACACCGTTTCTCTCATTAACAACTATAAGTCACCACAGTGATGCCACACAGCTTGGCGTGATTTATTTGGCAGGGCTGGAAGAGGCAGGGTAAAAAATAAGGTGGATGGGAAGAGATGTGCCTGCCTTGGCCTTCGATCCAGCCAGGACAGTTAGTCATTCGCTTTCCTGAACACACAAGAAAATGCTCACAAATTCAAATAAATAAATAAGTCTCTGGGAAATGCCTGCCTAATTCCTTGCACAATTGACTGAAAATGTACCTCTCAGGACCGGAATTGATGTGTACCTGTCAGATACTGCTTTGCTGTTTTCTTTGTTCTTCATGAAAATAAAATCCTGCCTAATAAGTCAGGTCCTTGGTGTGCAATTTCCTTAAGTACTTGTCTGGTGTCATTAAACAAACACAGAAGTAATATGCCAGGTTAGAGTAATGAAGAAAGAAACAATCCATTGTATTTAGAAATACCATAAAATCCGAGACCTAGATTAAACACCTTGTTTGCTTCCATCATTACCCTGAGAAACATCGATACAGTTACATTGATTTGAAATCCTTCTTCGCTTGCATACATTCAATGTGTATTATTCCTCTTTTGATATAGCTCTTTTAAATGCATGGTACCTCATGTCTCATAGACCGATGCTTTTCATACAAGAGATACAGTGTGATCTAATAAATAGTGAATTGGATTCAGGGCCTGCAGAGCTGGGCGCTAGTCCCAGATTAACTAGTAACCTACTACATGACCTTGGGCAAGTCGCTTCACCTCTCTGTTTGTCAACGATATGGGGCAGAGATTGTCTCTTTACAGTGTGTCTGTACAATGCTTAACAGAAGGGGCCCTGATCTGTAGGGGGTGCTGTCATTATATTAGTAGTAGGGAGGAAATGTGATGTAATGGTTTAAAAAAATGGGGCTGGGAGAAAGGATTCTTAGGCTGTAATGGCTGTTCTGCCACTGACTCATTGTAAAAGCGGGAGTAAGCCAATTAGGGGAACAGCCTTCAAAAGGGCATAGCTTCCATTTGTGTAATTGCACCAACATGTGCAGGCACCCACACTTTGCATATGTGTACCCACAGCGTGCACATTTTTATTAGTCTAATAACTTTGTGCACACTTCATAAGAATGGCCATACTGGGTCAGACCAAAGGTCTATCTAGCCCAGTGTCCTGTCTTCCCACAGTGGCCAATGCCAGGTTCTCCAGCGGGAATGAACAGAACAGGTAATCATCAAGTGATCCATCCCCTGTCGTCCATTCCCAGCTTCTGGCAAACAGAAGCTAGGGACACCATCCCTGCCCATCCATGCTAATAGCCATCGATGCACCTATCCTCCATTAACTTGTCTAGTTCTTTTTTAATCCCTGTTATAGTCTTGGTCTTCACTATATCACACTTCTGGTAGCCTGTGTGCTCACAGACTCTACCCACAAAACCCATGAAGCCAATGGGTTTTTCAGATGCAAATTCTAACACTCGCATGTCATTTAAAGACCCCACACTGGTATTTGCACTTGCAAATTGTGGGTGCATGTATGTTGGCATGAAATTTGGCCACTTAGACAGACAGAGAGACAGACAGTGTTCTCTTCTGGGTAGGTTCCTTAACCATGCTTATCACCCGTGTATATGAGTGCCTTTTAGCAGTGCATTGAAGAACATGACTAATGTCTGTAATGGGGTTCTTCTCTGATCCTCTTCCCATGGAGAAGCATGTGCAGAGGAATGGATTTTGTTTGTTGTTATAATACATACACAGACAGATGGAGACGTTTCTGTATTTATAGTGGACAAGGACTTGGTGAGGTTTGTGATGGTCGTTAATTCCTAGGGGAGTTCATTCCACAGGCTCAGACTGGCACCAGAGAAAATTCTGTCTCCGGCACAGATGAGTTTTACCCTTATTGTAGAATATTCCATTGTGTCAGAGAAGCGACATTGTCAAGTGCAGTCTGTATCCCGCAATGTGTGTTAGTTGATCTTTTAGATAACCTGGGCACAGGCCACTGAGTGCCCTGAAGATAAGGTCTGAGCTCTTGAACTTGAGTTGATCTTCTATGGGAAAGCAGTATAGGGAGCGAAGAACTGGGGCCCCTTTCAGTACATTTTAAAAGCTGAGGTGGCTGCCCCAGAAAGGTTTCTGTTTACTTTTGGACATACTGCAATGAGGAAGAATAACAAAATTGTGTGGAGGAAATGGGAGAGGAGGACAGGGATGACAGCCATATAATTAGGGGCCTGCTAAATTCACGGTCCATTTTGGTCAATTTCATGGGCATAGGATTTTAAAAATCATAAATGTCTTGATTTCAGCTATTTAAGTCTCAAATGTCACAGTGTTGTAATTTGAAGAGTCCTGACCCGTAAAGGAGTTGTGTGTGTGTGTGTGTGTGTGGGGGGGGGGGGGGGAGTCACAAGGTTATTGTAGGGAAGTTGCGGTACTGCTACCCTTACTTCTGCACTGCTGCTGGCGGCAGTGCTGCCTTCAGAGCTGGGCAGCTGGAGAGTGGTGGTGGCTGCTGGCCGGGAGCCCAGCTCTGAAGGCAGAGTTGCCACCAGCAGCAGCGCAGAAATAAGGATGGCCGGTATGGTATTGCCACCCTTACTTCTGTGCTGCTGCATGCGGAGCTGGGCCCTCAGTCAGCAGCTGCCACTCTCCGGCCATCCAGCTTTGAAGGCAGCAGCGCAGAAGTAAGGGTGGCAAGGCATGGTATTGCCACCCTTACTTCTGCACTGCTGCTGGTGGGGCACTGTCTTCAGAGCCGGGCACCCGGGAAATAGCCATCGCTCTCCAGCTGCCGAGCTCTGAGGGCAGCACAGAAGTAAAGGTGGCAATACCATGTCCCACCTAAAACAACCTGGTGACCCCCCTGCAACTCCCTTTTGGGTCAGGACCCCAATTTGAGACATGCCGGTCTCCCCTGTGAAATCTGTATAGTATAGGGTAAAAGCACACAAAAGACCAGATTTCACGGGGGGACACCAGATTTCATGGTCCGTGACACATTTTTCATGGCCGTGAATTTGATAGGGCCCTACCTATAATGTGGTTCATCTGTTAGTGCATGGTGGAACAATGTTGGCTGACTTGTTCTTGTAAACATTGTGAAAGCAGAAGGTCTTAAGGAGGAATATGAATGAGAGGGATTGTGGTTGAGGAGATGGAGCCAGACCCTTAGCTGCTGTAAGATATCAAGAATCCTTTGACTTCAACATTTTGATAGTAGAAGGCTCTCCAGTGCACCTGACAATGGTATAACAAGATCCAACGGCTGGAAGTTGGACCCAGACAAATTCATCTTAGAAACATGGCACCAATTTCGAACACTGAGGATAACTAACTTCCCAAGGACTGTGGTGGATTCTCCATCACTGATAATTCTAAAATCAAGAATGGATGTTTTTCTTAGCGATATGTTCCAGTTCACACAGGAAGTAATCCAGGGAAGTCCTATGGCCCGTGTTATGCAAGAGTCAGATGATCACACTGTTTCCTTCTGGCTTTATAATCTATGAATGGACGTCTGCAAATTTACACCAATGGAGGATCTACTCCGGGGTTTTCTTTTAGATTGTATGATCTGGGCAGGGACTGTGCTATCTTCTGTGTTTGGAGAGCACCTACCACATGTGGGTTACCAAGTTCTATGTAATAATGATAGTAACAACACTAATGATAGGTGGAGTAGGTCAGAAAGGACATTCCATGTATAGGAGGAAGAATGGAGAAAGTCGCTAATTTCTAAATTTATCCTCACTGTGCATAAGTTTACCCAGATATAAAATGCTTATAAAAAAAGAGTTTCCCACCTCATTGTTATGATGGGAAATTTAATTACTGTTTGTAAAGTGCTTTGAGATCTTTAAATGACAGATGCTAGCTAAGAGCCTGAACTTGATAGGCGAAATCTACTGCATTGATCTGGATTATATTTATTAGAGAAACACCAAGTTTAGGTTAATTCTGCCATTTGTAATAAGGTAGTTTCAGTCCACAAAGAACATAGCAACAAATTTACAACAGAGCTCAGGAAAGAAAAGATCCCACACTGCCTTTAAATATAGAGACCTTCAGAACAGATCATTGCTTGTTTGATGCAGTGGGTGGAATTTTTCATTTCAATCAGGTACTGAACCTTCATAGGAAAGGAGGATCAGGAGGAATGGGTGAGACCTTGAGATATCAAAACAAGCCTTTAAATAATCAGCACACTTCAAACCCAGGGCTTAACCTGCATATTGAACATGACCATAATAAGTGGTGTAATATAAGAGGAGTTTATAAATCTCTTCTAGAGGCAATATAAAACTGGCTATTTTATATGTCTATATAAGGTGTATTTTCATCAGACATCATAAATAAATAGCTGCTCTTCCCACAAATAAAATCCAAAACAGGATTTGTAACTTTAGTCCCAAGTTCTAGCACAGAAAATGGATACCCTTGCAAATTGCAAGTATAAAAATCCTAGAAACTATTTATTTTGATCATTGTACATAACAGGATTTTCTGTTCTCTCTGTTTTTGCAGTCTAATGACTACAGAACCAGAAAATACAAGAAACATCCTAAAATCTGTTCTCACTGTGGGTGGAATCCTGGTTCCAATGAAGTCAATGGGAGTTTGGTGGAGGCAGATTTCATCCATCAGATCCAACCCATTTGGGATATTTTGTCTGGCCAATCTTCTCAATTTTCTATCAGAACCAAACCCAAACAACACATTTTGGAGAGTCACCCACGACTAGTATATATTTTTTAAAAGGTCTGATTTTCAGAGGATCACCAACCTGGTCTCCCATTTTGCATCACAACATTGGAAGTTATAGCACCATTTCTTGAGAAAGGCAAATGGGATTTGATCCAGGTGCTGGGTGGATTTAAGATTTTGTATTAAAATCTATTGCCAACACTCCCTTCTTGAGGAACTTATGGAATATCTGCAACTTTCCATGGATGATTGACATAGAATGCTGGATTTTGACCTCAGATATGCACTGTTGCAGGGTGCTGTCTCCACGGTACGCCCTCATGGATCTGCAGTGGCCTGTCTCAATTTCCCCTTCTTAGCTTGCTTCAGCATTTGCCATAACTTGCTGCTGTGACCTACTGCTGTAACTTGATCCTCTGTCTAGGTCATCAGAGTAACCTCTTCTGGCATATCCAAATCCCAAACAAGACATAAAATCAAAGAATCCTCACCCCAGTCTCCAGCTGGGCCCAGCCCCTGCTCCCTGAATACCCATTGTCCAGCGCTGACTCTCTCCAGCAGCAACTCTCAGGGCTTTTTGCCTGGAATCTGGCCTCTTATCTCTTCCACAGGCCTCTGTTCTCAACTCTTCCTCAGAAGTCCTCATTTAGTCACATGAGCAAACCGTCACATGACATTACTCCTTCTCTCCTCCTGGGGAGGTGAGCTAATGGTAATACAGGTGAGACAAGACCCACCGTCTCTTAAAGGGGGTAGCCACCCTGTGACATGCACCATATCTTTCTCTTTTTGTAGTAATTTGCAAGTGAGACTGTCATCTCAGCCTGTCTGGGTGAAGTCCGGTACAAAATTCTGAATTCCACCTGTTTGTAAACTGCAAAAATTCAGAGCCACGTGTGGCCAACATTTTCCAGTTTCAGGACTCCAAGATTTTTTACCGAATGGCAGAGTTACCAATATGCTGAAGTTGTTCATTTAGTCTTTCATAAGTGCATTTGCATCCAGTTTCACTGTCTTGGCTCTTTAAAATTCCTCTTGTTCACAAAGGATGAATTCCATTGAATAACACTGAGTTCTTGTAAAAAAAAATGACCCATTATAAGACAATAGTGCCTCTGCCTAGAAATTTCCCTAGCCTCCCTCCTAACTCATGTTCTGCAAGTATTTTTCTTTTCAAACAGGTCACATCCTTCAGATGCCTTCCTTCAGGACAGGAAGAATTTTAAAGGACCTGGGCTGAGAGATATCTAAATAATAATGACTTATGAAGGATTGCCCCATCAGCAGCTCCAGAGCTGAGATAATCTTTGCAGCTCCTGCATCCCTGGGATGGATTTTGACTGAAGTCCATGTAGATCCATGGCATCTAAAATACACAAGCCTCATCACTGCCTCCCCCACAAAACCCCTGTGCACTCTTGGGCACAGAGAGCTCCCATGGAGCCTTGCAACATGATGTCCAGGAGGGTATGCGTGGACCCTGTGAGTGGGATCAACCCTCAATAGACAGTTCAGCTACTGATCCACATTTCTACAGTGGTTCCCATAAATTCAGGGACTTCCACAACAGCTTCTATTGTTACAGTGTTAGTACACTAAAAGTGTAGTGTTAGTACACTGAAGGTACAGTACTTTCAGAGCAGTACCCCTATATCTCCTTTAAGGGCCAACTCATCTGGCCCTCACACCATCCTTATTCAGGTAAAACTCACATTGACTTTAGTAAGTGTCTTCTTGCAGGGAGGATGACACACAGGGTATGTCTACACTGCAATTCAAAACCTGCGGCTGGCCCATGATAGCTGACGCAGGCATGTGGGGCTCAGGCTACAAGTTTGGTTAATTGCAATGTGGACATCCAGGGGTGGGCTAGAACCCAGGCTCTACGACCCTGCAAGTGTCCCAGACGCAGACTGCAGCCCAAGCCAGAATGTCTACACTACAATTAAACAGCCCTGCAGCCTAAGCCCTGCAAGCCCGAGTCAGCTGGCATGGACTAGCCGCGAGTGTCTAATTGCTGTACCAGTGGGGATGCAATGGTGGTGCCATCTTAGCCAACACACACACCACAGATTGAATGGGGAACTTCCAGAACTAAGCACAAGATCTGCTGCAACTTGAGCTAAGAATCCTTCCTTGGGGGCCGTAACAGCTCCTATTCCCCGTGGATCGGTGTTACAGGATTGGCCACCTGCAGGCACCGTCTGTTGGCCTGGGGTGGCTCTGCATCAGCCTGACTCATTTTCTTCTCTTCAGAGCTCCTTAAATAAACTTCTTCTGCCCAGAATCCTCAAAAACATCAGCCTTCTGGAGCTTTTCCCTTTCTCCCAGGCTACTCCCAGCCTACCTGGCTGGAGTCTTTTGGTCCCTGACATCTTAGACTCTCCTGCAGGGTGCAGAGAGTGGAAGCCTTCTGATTCTCTGTAACTTCACGGCCCTGCTTCCTGTCCCTTCTGGCTCTTCATGGAGACCAATTGCCCTTTATCAGGCCCTCACAGAGCAGCTGTTAATGAGGAAAAGGAAGGCTGAATCAGTTTCCCCTTATGGGGACCAGTCCACTCTGTTACAATCGGGCACAGAGGGGGGCCTGTAACACACATTGACCAACAGTTAACACATAGTGCTATGGAGAGAAGTTCCACAGCCTCCTTACCCCTCATTAATGCCCTTCCGGGAGATGGGAATATGTGGCTCATTATTATTAAATATGCATTGGAATTACAGAGGTTCTTCCAAACAGTTCCCTTTGAGCCAAATTCTCTTCGCATTTTACAGCAGTCTAAAACCAGCATTGAACCATCGCTCCCATTACTATGAGTTGATACTGAGGTAAGAGAGGAGAATTTGGCCCTTTATTATTTCAATACCATCCAGGCCAAAGGGGTGTAATGAAAGGGCACTCCTGATGCACTGTGGGTGATAACCTTCCTTATTCAAAGCTGTTTGTATTTAAAAAGCTAGTAGATTATAAAAAGTGAATGAAGTGACGCTCTTTATTTGTCACGAGTCTAGAAGGAAGGTGTGTGTTGCAATGCACATAGGGTGACCAGACGTCCCGATAAAATCGGGGTTTGTCCCGCGTCCCGATATCTGCCGGCAGCCACCCCTCCGCCCCCATGTGTCCCAATATTTTCTTTCCCTCATCTGGTCACCCTAAATGCACAAGAAGTTCTGCAGTAAATGAAACCCCCGGTGATTTGGGATTCACCCCCAGAACTTTGGAAACAACTGTGCAGCAAAGGCGATTTTTTGTGTAACGTCACATTACCAGATATTTATGAAGGGGAAAGATACAGCGAGAGTCAGCTGAGCTTCTTACCGTCTATGAGCTTAAAGGAAAGTGGATTTGCAGTATTGAAAGGAGAGCTGAGTGCTTTGGACTTGTGAGACCGGGAAAAGCTCTTTTTATTAAGAAAAATAATCCTTTTTTATTGTATTGCTGATTCTCTTGTCACTCCCTGTAGTTTTCCACCCCAGCCTCCATTATAGATATTCCTGATGGGATCATATAAACAACATTGGTAATAAGGAACTGCTTTATTGAGGTAAGTCAGATAATTTTGGAGGACTAGTTGCTGGCACGGATGCGAAAGGCCCCAGAGTGCAGCTAATGTATTCAAGTTCCTCTGCAGAGTGGGAAATCAGGCCGCCTAGGCACTCTTTAGAGAGACTCCCTGCACCATGGCTTTTCCATGGCAGCACAGTGATGGTGTTGGGGAGACCAAGGAAAGGCAGAGGCATGGCTAGTGAGTCTTGACTTCATCGCATTACACACCAACATGAGGGAGGTGCAGTGCAGCCACTATTATAATCTATTGGCTGTGTTAGCAGTTAGGATAGAAGGGATCCTGTACATAAGGTCTATTGACTCAGGAAGCGCAAAATTCACTCCCTAGTGAGACAGATATTGATTTTGCTCGGAGCCAATGGTAATTAGGGGAAACGGTCACATTAATGTCTATTTCAATAGGGCTTCCAACGGATTTGCTGGATAATTCCATGAACACTTTTCCTATTACGAAATGCCAAGTCAGAAAGACGCAGACGCTGCAAACTTTCTGACATGTTTTTCATTGTTACCTTCATCCACCCTATCACTCCTGTCAGTGTCAAGTGTGAAACTAACCAGAAGCAACTGAAAGCAGAGGGCTAGAAAGAGAGAATGTTTGCCTGTTTTTATGAATCTGCATTTATTTTAAAAGACCTGTATTTCCCCCCCCCCCCGCCGCCAACACACACACACACTCAGGGTACATCTACACTACAGGGGGGAGTCGATTTAAGATACGCAAATTCAGCTACGTGAATAGCGTAGCTGAATTCGACGTATCGCAGCCGACTTACCCCGTTGTGAGGACGGCGGCAAAATCGACCTCCGCGGCTTTCTGTCGGCGGCGCTTACTCCCACCTCCGCTGGTGGAGTAAGAGCGCCGATTCGGGGATCGATTGTCACGTCCCGACGGGACGCGATAAATCAATCCCCGAGAGGTCGATTTCTACCCGCCGATTCAGGCGGGTAGTGTAGACCTAGCCTAATAGCACTCAAACTCTTAGCTTCAGTGAAGCAGCAGAAGAAAAAAAAAAAAAAAAGGAAGTGAAGAACACTGGCTGGATGAGGGAATAAGAGATGAGACTATTATTCTTAATGTGTAAAATACATAACACAAGACAAGAATAATGAATGCAGAACCACAATTTTTCAGAAAGGAAAAATATGTACTGAACTAGCATCAGAAAGGAGCAACTGTAAGATATAAGACAATGTGCTTAGGTGCTTTGCAAAAGCTTTTAATTCAGAATATACATAGCACTCACTTTGTGATTCTGAATGACAGATTAATAGAAATATCAGTTCTCTTTCTTCAAAGAAGAGTCACCATTTAACAACCACCTGCTTAAAGAAACAAATGTTTCAACGCCCCGCCTTAGATTACACTGCTCTACAGCCAAAATGCTTCTGAAATAAATGTAGTCAAACTTTACTAATTCTGGGTCACTGAGAATGAAAATGATGCTTAAAATTGTTGATTGGCTCAAGTTTTCAAAATATGCTATTGGGTCAGTATATACGACCCTTGACTTGGGAATGGTGGAGGATAAGTGAGTTATAAAGGGAAGGGATCTCAATTTAAATCAGAAATGACTAAAATACATCTTTGACTGGATCTATGAATAAATCTATGACTGGGTTTGGACAGTACTTGCTTTTTAGGCAAAACAATGAATGATGCAATCTGAGGCTGGTATTGCGTCATACATGATATGAATTGCATCATGTTATTCCTAGAAGTCATGGATGATGCAATCATAACGAAGCTTACATCACTCTGCTGAACAAATTGCCCTATATCAGCTCTAGATAGCATACAGTGTCATGCTCTCTTATTTGTCAGTGTTTGATTTTGCAAAGGGACACATTTCTGTTTAGCCAAAGTGAGCAGAGATGCCTCGTACTTGTGTGCACAGTGCAGATAACTTCTGCTATGTTTGTGGTGAAGTGACTTTTGCATCAAAAAAGCGCAGTATAACCACTATGGTTAAGAAAGCCTATCACCTTTATTTTGGCTGCAAAATTGGAGATCAGGACAAGAGGTGGGCCCCACACATATGCTGCAACATTTGTGCACCAAATCTTCGCCAGTGGTTGAACAGGAAAAGGAAATCTATGCCTTTTGCAGTGCCAATGATTTGGAGAGAGCCAACAGATTATACCAGCAATTGTTACTTCTGCATGGTGCCTCCAGTTGGGAAAGGTGTGTCAAAGAAGAAAAAGTGGACTGTGCATTATTCAAACATTCCATCAGCTATTCGCCCAGTACCCCATGGAGAAGGACTGCCAGTTCCTGATGCACCAGAATCATTCTCACTTGAGTCAGATGAGGAAGAGGATGAAATTTCTGGTCCTGAACCATCAAAGTCACAGGACCCACATTTTCTCCCATCCGCCTCCTCTGAACCACACCTCATAACACAAGGTGAACTGAATAACCTTGTCAGGGATTTGGAACTACCCAAGAGTAAGGCAGAGCTGTTGGGCTCCAGACTACAGCAGTGGAATCTCCTGGCAGGTGATGTTAGGGTTTCCAGGTTCCGTGACCGTCAAAAGGATCTTGTCCCATTCTTCTAGCCTGCAACAACATCGATGGTGTGTTGGCAGCTCTCAACATCTTTTACGATCCAGATGAGTGGAGACTGTTCATTGATTCATTGAAAACGAGTCTTAAAGCTGTTTTACTACATAATGGCAATGTTTTGCCATCAATTCCAGTTGGTCATGCAGTCCATATGAAGGAAACCTATGACAACATGAAACAACTTTTGAGGTGCATAAACTATGACCAACATCAGTGGCAGCTTTGTGGCGATTTGAAGGTTGTTGCTCTCTTGCTTGGTCTGCAGACTGGATACACAAAGTACTGCTGTTTTCTCTGCGAACGGGATAGTCGTGCAAGAGATTCCCACTACATCAAGAAAGATTGGCCACTCCGACAGTCATTGGAGCCTGGGAGGAAAAGTGTTCAGCATCCACCACTTGTTGAATCAAGGAAGATTTTGTTACCACCCTTACACATCAAGCTGGGTCTGATGAAGAACTTTGTCAAGCCATTGACAAAACACAAGCAGCTTTCAAGTACCTCCGTGGAAAATTTCCAAGGTTAAGTGAAGCTAAGATAAAGGAAGGTGTCTTTGTTGGTCCTCAGATTTGTGAACTTCTTCGAGATGATGCATTTGACCATGCACTGTGTGGTAAGGAAAAGACAGCCTGGAAAGCCTTCCAGTTAGTGGCAATATATTTTCTCGGAAACAACAAGGCAGACAACTACAGGTTGTTGGTGGAAAACCTCCTCAAGGCATACAGAAGCCTTGGTTGCAACATGTCACTAAAGATACATTTTTTGCACTCTCATCTTGATTTTTTTCCACCGAACTGCGGAGCAGTGAGCGACGAGCACGGCGAGCAATTTCACCAGGACATTGCAACAATGGAGAAATGCTATCAGGGCAAATGGAGCCCATCAATGCTTGCAGACTATTGCTGGACAGTGACAAGAGATGCTCCATTTAATGAATACAAGAGACAAGCCAAGAAGCGCTGAGTAGACACTGAATAGGACTAAACTATGTACATAATAGTTTTTTGCCTTTTGTGTCATAATAAATTTTATTTATATAACCCTTTTGCTGATTTTTAAAGTGTTACATAAACAGGACAGGTGAAATATTATCATGTAAAGCAACCATAAACACATGAAAAAAACCTAGGTTTACAATTTAGGATTAAAACTCTAATATCTACACAATATACATAGACATAAAATGTAAAAACTTAAATATCTTAGCAACAGTAGCCAATCAGTTGTTTTAATGGTCATATTTGAATTCAGCACATCAAAATACATAATAAATAGCACATTTTATCTCTGAAGCAGACGACTTCTCAAAAATTGTAGACCAGTGTTATTAAAGATGAAGGATTAGATTCTGATGCCAGTGTAAAGGTGAAGACCATGAAATTACAACAGTGTAACTGAGAGAGGAATCTGGCCCCCAAACTTTTTTAAAAACTCAGTTTGCTTGATGCTGTTCGTTGTTTCATTTCTAGCACCGACAAGTAACAAAATCAATTTCACTTTTCTTTGCAGTCACTTTCACTCTGCAGGGATGCCAGTATTGTAACGCTTGCCCAGCAAACACTGCAGGGTGTTTGTGTGTGTGTGAGGTTTGTTTCAAAACTGCTGGCCAAGATTTTCAGAAGTCGCTAGTGATTGGCTGGGCCCAACTTGGCCTGGAGCCATGGGCCTGATTTTCAGAGGCTGGATCAGCCCTGTTAGGAGTCTGAGCTTGGACACCCAACCATTCGATGCTAATCACTAATGATTTTTGAAAGTCTTGGCCCCTTTTATACTGGAATTAAAATCAGAAATGATGGAAACATTTCCACTGCTCACCTTTTATAAAATTATTATTATTATTATTTTTTACAAAATCTGAATGTGGGGCCCCAGTTAGGTTAATAGAGCCCCTTTAATAAATTACTTTCTAATTAAAAATATAAACTAGCAATAAGGGCTCCTATTTAATAATATTTGGACTTCATAAGAACACATTTGAATTCATGTAGCACAATAAGAATTTTATTAGTAGTAACTATCTGTGTGAGCGACCTGCTAAACCCAGGCTTGTGAGTTCAATCCTTGAGGGGGCCAGTGAGGGATCTGGGGCAAAATCAGTACTTGGTCCTGCTAGTGAAGGCAGGGGGCTGGACTCGATGACCCTTTGGGGTCCCTTCCAGTTCTATGAGATAGGTATATCTCCATATTAAAAAAAACCCAGTCATGGACCATCTTTCCCTCTTGCCCCAGTGCTAGAAATTGTACAAATATAGAACAACAACAACAACAAAAAAACAGTCTGCAAAAATGATTTTGAACAAAATCTCAACATTTGCCATGAACTTTTTTTTGTAAGTTGGAGCTGAACTTTATCATGGTTACCAAAACACTGTAACAACATTGAGTTAGAACTTCAGGATTGGACCCATTTATTCCTTTGGTATTTAATACAGATATAAGATAATTATATTAATAGAAGTTGATTAGGCCAGCTTGTGCGATTAACTATGTAGGCAGAACTCCTCATTGATTTAAATGGGGGTGGTCTGATTCAGAATAGATGGACTAATATGAGACAATATAATTAGCATTAAGGAATGCCTAAGGATCAATGGGAGTTTTGCTATTTACTTCAATGAGGCCAAGAGTCCTCCCCAGGTTCTGTTCTTATTTAAGGTGGTGTAAACCCAGAATAACTCATAAGAACGGCCACACTGGGTCAGACCAAATGTCCATCTAGCCCAGTATCCTGTCTACCGACAGTGGCCAATGCCACGTTCCCCAGAGGGAGTGAACCTAACAGGTAATGATCAAGTGATCTCTCTCCTGCCATCCATCTCCACCCTCTGACAAACAGAGGCTAGTGACACCATTCCTTACCCATCCTGGCTAATAGCCATTAATGGACTTAACCTCCATGAATTTATCCCGTTCTCTTTTAACCTCATTGAGGTTAATGGATTTATGTTAAAGCAGGATTTTGGATCAGACTGATTGGATATTAAAATCGAACGGAGCTGCTTTTCTTACCTTAACATGCTGAGCAGAACATTTTAAAGAACCAAACAATGTATCCGGCAATTTGCTACCAAACTATATTCAGTGCAAAGTTTTGACTGACGACACTTTTCAGATATGTTAAGGGCTGTTATAAAGAGGGCAGTGATCAATTGTTCTCCATGCCCACTGATGGGCAGGACAAGAAGTAATCGGCTTAATCTGCAGCAAGGGAGATTCAGGCTAGATATTTGGAAAGACTTTCTAACTATAAGGATGGTTAAGCTCTAGAATAGCTTCCCAGGGAGGCTGTGGAATCTCTGTCACTGGAAATTAAAAACAGGTTAGGCAAACACCCGTCAGAGATGATGTAGTGAACTTGGCCTCAGTGCAGGGGGCTGAACTAGATGCCAGCCCTACATTTCTATAATACTATGAAGATTTCCTGCTCCACCCAGCTCTGCTGTGTGTTGTATTGCTTGAGTTCAGCAAATGTCTACATGAGCAGATCAAAGCCTAATCTTGTCTTTTGTTGCTTCTCTGTGGTTTCTGGTGCTTATGTTAATCCTACTTAAACTAAGTGGTCCGAGATTTGGGAGATTTGAAATACAAAATAGATTCTAACCTTGAGATGGATTAGGGTTGTCGGATGACACAGAACTGTCATGTAGGACTAACATAATGAAAACAAGAGCTGAAAATGCTGTATAGCTGACAACAGGGATTTATCCTAAAAGAGACATGGACGTGTTTGGTTAAAAAAAAAATACTCAGTGAATATGTAGGCCGAATGCCTTCCATGGTTATTGATTATGTATCCTAAGTCAAAGATGCAGCTTTTTCCTTCAAGAGATTTGTTTTCTCATCCTGGAAACATAATAATCTTCAGAAGATGGATATGCTGTTTCAGGAAGGCTCTTATTTTATTTTGTATAGTAAGGAAAGGATTAGCCTGCATTATGATTATGTATCTCTAGCTTGTGCTTCAAATAGCAGATTATTTAACTCTTCTGACAATAATGAGGTTTTGTAACTGACACTCATTTAGCATGATCCAATGATGTAAATTTCTACATGTGGCAAATGAGAAGGGAAACTGATTCTGTTCTTGCTGTCCCTTGTGGGGGCCAAAGATACCCTAGCCATATAAGTGGAGGGCCTGTTTCACCATTCCATTGTACCATTTTGGCGCCACTGTGACTCTACAGTCAACTGGTATGGCAGATCAAGCTCCAATTTTTCAGAAGCCACGTGGGCTGGTCCACAGAGGAGATGGAAAGAAAGGCAAAAACAATTGTGAGAACCTTTTACAAATTTGAAACAAACCCATTTTTGGCAAAATATTTTGAAATTGATAATTTGCTCTAAAACATCATTAAAATGGCGATTGACGTTTTTCAATTACTGAAAACGTCATGAAATTTCCTGAAACATTTTGGTTTTTAAAAGAGGAGGTTTTTGCAATGGAAAGATTTTTCTTTGAAAATTTCTATAATTACATTATAGCCATGTAGGGCTGGAACCGTGTGCTGAGGGATGACCAAGTAAACCTAGATCCTCAGCTGGTGAAAGTTAGTGCAGCTCCATTGACTTCCTCCACTCCTGGAAGTCCATTTTTCCTGGCTCTCTCTTCAGAAGACAGCAGATGGGGGACCAGTTCAAGAGCCTGGAGTTTAACACTCCTTGAGCCAGACTGTGCATGCTTGCTCAAGAGGGTATAAGGCAACCCCTTACTCTTCTTTGCTGGCTACCCAGACCAAAGGTAGCAATGAAATGGGGACAGCAGCTTCTGCAGGGTTGCTGTGCACTCTCCAGTGCACATGGGTAGTGAGCGGGCAGGAAGGAACTTTATCTCCTGATTCAGTAACCAAAGCAGTCTGTGCTGGTGTTGTTAGGTCCAAGGAAAATGGAGTATAGAACAGGTTGTTTGGCCAGCTTAGCCAAAGTTAGGCTAACTGTAGTTGCTGGGCCATTCCTGTCTCTCTGTGAAACATGAGGACATGCTTGCTTGGGCTACAAAGAATGAGATAAAGGGCGGGGGACCGTATTCTTGTACCAAATGTACTAGGAACGGTTTGTTTGGACATATGGAGACTTGCAGTCCCCACTCCCTGTTTCTGTTCTTAACTCCCTCCTTTCTCCTAGTTTCTAGTGCATGACGAAAAGCTGATAAGAAGCTGCTAAGGCATCATGAACTGTTTGTACTGTCAAAGAACATAGATATGCATGAATATTAGAAGCTTTTAACTAGTAAAGGGGGGGATTGGGTTGCTTTAACTATGACGTGACGGAACTGTCTATATAATCTCACTAGTTATTGTAATCGTGCCTGGTTCTCTCAGGAGACGGGCCGCTCTCTATTGTTGTGTGCACTCTTCAATAAAGAGCTTGTATTGGACCTTGCTGGTGTTGCCTGTCTCTCACTCTGCGGTCAGACAACGAACCTTGCCGTCTGGGTTAAAAAGTCCCCGACAGTGTGCTAGGGGAAGTGTGCTTCACCAGGTATAGGGTTGGAAGATGGTTCTGAGTCACAGACTAGTTCCCAGTGTGTTTCTGGGGCGGCACGGCTATGCACTGACCCATACGAGGTTTATCGTGAAAGACCATTTTTCTCCAGTTCATGCAAACTGCAGAGAGTAAAGAGTATGGCAATCCCCTTTGCAAATATCGTTTCATAACATGTCCTTAGATCAGGTTCCTGAAGGAAAAGTCCTATTAAAAAAAAAAGAGAGCGAGAGAGCCTTGATTTTATTCTGCATCCCAGTAATGGCTTTTAATACAAAAGATCCAGTTGTAAATCAGTCTAATTTCTTTTAGGTCAAGAAACAACTATGTCTGTAGTTCAGCTTTTCAGAAAACTACTAACCTGGACAAAATGTGCATATACTGCCGGTAACTGGAAATATGAGCAGAGCCTAGGGGTTGGGAAAGATATAATGGTTCTCTACTAATTGCTTTACTTTCTTCCAAAAAAAAAAAAAGAGGGGGGGTAAATAGGAACCCCTCCAATTTATCTTAGTGCTCAAAAGGACATGGATAGCAACAATTTAAGCTCCCCACACTGCCTCATAACTCCTGAAGCAATGGTCTCAAGTTGCAGTGGGGAAGGTCTAGGTTGGATATTAGGAAACACTATTTCACTAGGAGGGCGGTGAAGCACTGGAAGGGGTTACCTAGGGAGGTAGTGGACTCTCCATCCTTAAAGGTTTTTAAGGCCCGGCTTGACAAAGCCCTGGCTGGGATGATTTAGTTAGTGTTGGTCCTGCTTTGAGCAGGGGGTTGGACTAGATGACCTCCTGAGGTCTCTTCCAACCCTAATATTCTATGATTCCTGCAACTTTTAGAAGTGAGGTGGAAATTCACTTTTCCCACCAAGCCAGTCATTGGATTGTCTCCATCTACTCATTGGCATGTTTGCTGAGACTGCTAATTCAGGCCTGGATCATGGCTTAGCTGATCCCGTGCAAGCAAATGTCTTCCCATGGGGAACAGTAGGGGGGCCTACTTGGAATTGTACCCCCTCTGAAGAACCCACAGCAATTACCTCTGCATATAATGGTAGGGCTCTGAGACTGGGGGTGCGGTGGGTGCAGTACTGGACTGGCCCTCCACCAAGACAAAGTTACACTGTCACGTCTCTGGGACCATCTTTTTGTTATGTGTTTTTTGTACAGAGCCTAGCACAATGTGCCCCTGGTCTATGATTGGGGCTCCTACGAGCTACCCCAATACACATCTGTAATCATTTTAACACTGTAGAGAAGCTGCAGAAAATTAATTCAGCCTATAGCTTTGATCCAAAGCCCATTGAAATCAATGGGAGTTCTTGCTGGCCATTCATTATCCATCAATTCTGGAAACAAAAACAATACTATGTGACTGAGGTGACCAGTCACACCTCACAAATCCTTAATAGGGAAATAGTCAACGCAAACAGAATGTCAATGACCCATAGGATGAAAACTGTTCATTCAAACTCTTTGACTAAGGCTGGTGAATAATGAATGCATTCTCAGAAATCAGCATGTGTTTGCATACAATTCCTGAACAAAGAAAGGGTTGCATTTGTCAGATAATTTATTCATAATGAATCATTCGACCAGCTCCATTTGTGAGAATTAATTAGTAAAGAGCTTTTGAGGATAAAAAGCTCAGTAAAAATACTAAGTATTATTAAATTACTGTGATTGGAAAAGAATTGTTTCTTTACTCATTTGATGTAATACATGTCTTGAATTTTTTTTTAAATTCATATGAAATATTGACACTTACCTGCTCTATAGGTGTGTGGAGAAGCCAGTCAAGACTCCATTGTTAATGTTATCTTCTAAAATGGGGCATGCATTTTGGGTTTTCTCTAAGGCAGTGGTTGGCAGCCTCCAGCCCGCAGGCTGCATGCAACCCGTCAGGGTAATCCACTGGCAGGCCGCCCACAGCTCCCATTGGCTGGGAACGGAAAACCGCAGCCACTCAGAGCTGCGGGCGGCCATGCCTGTGGATGGTCAATGTAAACAAACTGTCTCACGGCCCGCCAGCGGATTACTCTGACAGGCCGCAGGTTGCTCACTACTGCTCTAAGGGCAAAACTCTCATTAATTTAAAAGGTGCAGGGTCTGGCCTTAATATAGGTGGCCTAAGTGTGAATTTTCACCTGGTGTCAGCTTCCAAGGTTTTTGAATTTTCCATATAATGTTTGTTTGAAGTTTTTTATACAATTTTAAAATAACGTCTTTGAAATTTACCGAAGGTGGAAGTTTGCCCATAGCTGTCAGATTTTAGTTTTTTTGTTAACGTATCTCTTTTAAATAACATTATCTACCTACACAAATATCAGGAGAGGGATGGATCGTGAGTGGATCTGGTGCAACGAATAATTTTCTAAAGAACATATTTAGCCGTTATACATCATAGCTAAACATTTACTCACCTGCTGGTAGCTGATGGATAAAATCTTCTCATTCATATGCATAAAGTCCTTCTCCTCTGTAAGGCTCCTGTCTTCTCCATTAGCTCCTCCAGCTGTATTTCTCTAGCATCTTCTACATCACCAAAAAGAATAATTTTTTTTGCCAGTTTTTGCATTGCAAATCACAGACCATTTACCACAAACTTAACTCTGACTCCTACTTGTGATGCCCGCCTTCCATCACTCTGGTCTACACTCTGGCCTGGTCTACAGTAGGGGGTGGGATTGACCTAAGATACGCAACTTCAGCTACGAGAATAGCGTAGCTGAAGTCGACATATCTTAGGTCGACTTACCTCACTTCCTCATGGTGCAGGGTCGACTGCTGCCACTCCCCCATCGACTCCGCTTCTGCCTCTCATTGCGGTGGAGTACAGGAGTCGATGGCAGAGCAATCAGGGATCGATTTATTACGTCTAGTCGATTTATTGCATCTAAACTAGACGCGATAAATCGATCCCCGATAGATTGATCACTACCCGCCGATCCGGCGGGTAGTGTAGACGTAAACTGCCCCCTCTGCATCTCAACCAACGCTATGGCAGTTTTTTGATTGAATGTTGTGTGCAGAACAGTGAATTGAGGAGCTAGTATTAAGGTTCTGGTGCGTGGGTCTGTGGTGTGGTAAAAAGTTGTGAAAGTGGTAAAATGTATGTCTGTGGGTGGAGGAGTAGAAAGTACTGTTAAATGCTGCTTAAATGTTCATTCTCTGATTAGTACAGCTGGTTGGAAACCCCAATGCTTGTTCCATGAGACATTCCAAAATTTAGATTTTTTTTTTTTTTTTTGGAACAAAAATCTTTTTTTTTTTCAAATTTCCCAGGGAATGGGAACTTTGAAATTTTATTTCAGAAAATTAAAAAAAAAAGACATTTCATTTTGACTTTATTGACTCAGTTTGCTACTATAGTGTATAATTTTCCTAGAAAACTTTGCCCCCCACCCCAAATCAATACATTCCCACAGAACAGTTTGATAGCATAAATCAGAATTTTAAGATAAAAAACTGTTCCATGCCCAAAATATGATCAGCTGTACTGGCTAGTGTGTCAAATATGTTTATTTGGCAGAGGATGTTGTGAAGGCCAAGACTATAATAGGGTTAAAAAAAGAACCAGAGACGTTCATGGAGGATAGGTCCATCAATGGCTATTAGCCAGAATGGGCAGGGATGGTGTCCCTAGCCTCTGTTTACCAGAAGCTCGGCATGGATGATAGGGGATGGATCACTTGATGATTACCTGTTCTGTTCATTCCCTCCTGGGGCACCTGGAACTGGCCATTGTCAGAAGACAGAATACTGGGATAGATGGACCTTTGGTCTGATCCAGTATGGCCGTTCTTATGTTTTTATGTAGCAATGTTAGCTGTCTAACAATGCTTTTCTTGTTTATTCACATGAAAATGGTATTAATGAGTATAAATATGCCAGGTGACTATAATTAAGCATCATACTATGTGCTTATTGTAATCTTTTTGTATTTGAACCAAAAAAGTAGCACATATTTTACAGAGAAGTAAGATTAAAGGGGGGGGGGTGAAAACTGCACTTCTGGAGAGTAGCGAGTGCTTGTGAGGGAAGCTTGTGCTTCCTAGAACTTTTTTTTTCATCATATCATGGGACAGGAGCTACAGGATTGCAATGCAAGTAAAAGCTGTGCACTGTGGTTAAGCAGAAAAAAATGCAGTGTGCAGATTCCTGTTCTGACCATGTGATCTCTCTTCATGCCACCCCAGAATCTCTAAATGGCTTCTCTGCTCCTCAGGATCTATGAACACTTTCCCTCCTTTGCTATAGAACAATTTCTTCCGTCTGATGATAATCCACCTAAGTAGCAATGCTAAGCGACATCAATAGCCTTTAAAGATCACATGAACTATAATCGAATCAGAATAGCTCAGTGGTTTGAGCATTGGCCTGCTAAACGCAGGGTTGTGAGTTCAATCCTTGAGGAGGCCACTTAGGGATCATAGGCAAAATTCAGTACTTGGTCCTGCTAGTGAAGGCAGGGGACTGGACTTGATGACCTTTCAAGATCCCTTCCAGCTCTAGGAGATGGGATATCTCCATTAATTTTAATTTTTTTTTTAATTTTAAGTAGCACCTACTGTAAAGGTAATTCCAATAGGAAGATTTTCTAAGACAATCCGACTTGACAAATTCCACCTGGCCACTATTTTAATGGTGGAAATAGGTAATGAAAGGTTCCTTCCTAAAAAAAGTCTCAATTGTCCCTTAAAACAACACTCATCTGTATATAGCTTCCATGCTCGCTCCTTTTTTTTTTTTTTTTACTTTACCCAGCATAATAATTCCTTTTCATGTATACTTCACATTGGTTTGCCAGCTAATGATCTCAGTGTTTTAATGGATACAAAGTCAGTATTATTACCTCACAAGTGATTAATGGATGATATTTCAAGAGATAAATAACGAAGAGGTAATTTAAAAAAGAGCTGTGATAGATGGCTTTTGCCACAAATCAAATAATAATACTTGCTATATACAATATGCTTTTGCAATTAAAAAAGCTATGGTGCACTGGGGAAAAAAAAGCAACAACAACAAAACCCTTCTGTTATGGGGGGGGGAGATGGGGGACAACAAAACAAATAATTGAAATAATGTAACTGTCTGTGCATGGGATATCTGATTGTATTTTTATGCACACAGCTGAAATCTTTACTCGGAGCCACATATACAGGGGAAAAGATTAATAAAGCTAATTTGAATGACAGAAGCCTTATTCTCACTCATAGTAACTCCATAAAGAAATTAAAAGGTTGTTAGGGAAGATTTCAGTTCTGATCTGTGAAGTCGTTAAGAGTCCTCTTCATAAAGTATTGAAGCATCAAGCGTCCACCTGTATAGAGGCAGGGAGGAATTACAAATTGCAGATGGGACCAAATCAATAACTCAGTTCCAAGCACGCCCTAGGTATCTGGATCTGAATGTTGTAGCTGTAGTCCACCTATTGACAGAGAGTGAAATTCACCCCTGTGCAGAGGGCTATGAGCCACTTATACCCTACTTAGGCTCACAAAATAGGGCTTAACAGTGGGACTTTGGTGCATAGTTCTTGTGCCCCTCTTCATTTCACCCAATGTGCATAGATCAACATGCCAGCAGTGATTATTTCTGGATCATTGTGGGAAACCAGTTCTCCAAATAATTTGACCCTGCCCCCATACATCCCCCAAAAGTGCACTAATGACAGAAAATCATATTGTAGATTTCCTCCAAGGGAGACATTATCCCTTTGAATATCAGGCTGTGTGTCATTCAGAGAAATTAAGGAGTCCTGCTACAGGACTCCATCAGGCATGTGCTGCCAAACTTTTAGCAAAGTGCTCTGACACGCAGCCATGCAGAATGCATTTTGAGCCTTTGATCCTCCAAAAGCCCTGGTTAACTTGTAGTGAGAGTTGAAGTGGAGACTGCTAGATCAATGAGCTATTACCATACATTTTTTGCAAGGGATTGGTGGAGTGGTTGGAGGGAAAAAGAAAAGACTAATTAGCAGCAGAAGAACCCGGGGAAGGAATTTAAACTAACCAATCGGCACATTCCCAAAGGGCTGACTTTAGCTCAGTGCAGTGTGTGGACTCAGGAGGGAGCAACTTCTTATTGTTTTCTGAATCGGCTCAGCCATGTCTACAAAATTACACTACCTCATTCTCCTAAATTACCTCATCCCTAAGCATCCTCGCTGTCCTCCTTCAAACCGCTTCATAAAATTCCTTTCATGTAACGCCTACAAAAACGTGAACATGGTTAGGCAGCTGCTGTGCCTAATCTCCATAGTGAAGACCAGTGGTTCTCAAAGCCGGTTCGCCGCTTGTTCAGGAAAAGCCCCTGGCAGGCCGGGCCGGTTTGTTTACTGCCGCGTCCTCAGGTTCGGCCGATCGCGGTTCCCACTGGCCGCGGTTCGCCGCTCCAGGCCAATGGGGGCTGCAGGAAGGGCGGCCAGCACGTCCCTCGGCCTGCGCCACTTCCTGCAGCCCCAATTGGCCTGGAGCAGAGAACCGCGGCTGGTGGGAGCCGTGATCCGCCGAACCTGCGGGTGCGGCAGGTAAACAAACTGGCCCGGTCCCCAGGGGCTTTCCTTGAACAAGTGGCGGACCGGCTTTGAGTACCACTGGTGTAGACATAACCTGAGACTGCTGGTGTACCAAAACCACTGCCTATCAGGCTCTCCGATATCGTCTCATTGTTTCCTAGTGCTCCCCGGTCTGTCTGTCTGTATCCACCGGTTGGCTCTTGTCTTAGATTGTAAACTCCTTGGAGTAAAGACTGTATTTTTGTTCTGTGTTTGTGCAGTGCTCGGCATAATGAGATCCTGGTCCATAACTGGAGCTTCTTGGTGCTACCACAGTAAATAATAAGAAAGCAGCATGTTTCTATCAATACTACACTGGGGTGAGGAATTTTTCTTTGTGCCATGTACAGCAGTACAACAAGCTGCAACTTCAGTGGAGGATTGGCAGGAAAAAACAAAGTCTTCATATCATAAGAAGAATGTTCCTACTCAATGCCTTTTTTTCATCTTTTGACAAATGTACTCATGAGAATGGATAAATATTGTGCTATTTTATTTCCTTGACACCGTCTTTGTTACATGAATGAAGCTGAAGCTCTTAATGCTTTGTGCCTCTCGTGAATTATAGAAATTCACTGTTCAGTTCTGACCTTTTCAGTAAGCTATATTTTGGATAGATGGCTATTCCACTCCACTTTATCAGCTTCACTTAACTTGCGGGGATGACACAGAAATTCTCAAATACAAACTGTTGAAAGTATATTACTAAAATGTTGCAGAGCACAAGATGATATTTCAGAGGATATAGTCAGCATTAACATTCTGATATTTCACTGGATGAGAACAGAAAATCATAGAAGAAGAAGAAATGTAGTCTCATGACAACAACGGAAAGAGTATGTACTTAAAGTAATGTTGGCAAGTAATGTTGAGATATGTAATCTTGCATTTCCCCTTGGTTGCAAACAAAGACATCCCAGTATATTTTTCTTGAAATAAGCTGTTTTTACATTATACTTTCCAAGTAACTGAAAATAAAAACAAGTTTAAGGTTTCTTAAGGCAAAAGATTTCTCCAGTGAGTAGCTCTTCTTATTTATTGAAGTTAATACTTGTTTTTATAAATTTTATAGGATCAGACGTTTAATTATACCATTAGCTATCATTAATGTACAATATTATTTTGGGCATTTGGCTGAGGAATAGCTTTGTTACAACTGGAGCTGATGGAAAGTTTTCTGACACAATTTTTTTTTATATTTTTAAAATTGAAAAATGCTGACGTAAAAACCGAAATTGTTCACAAAGCAGGTTCTGATTCGACAAATCTCCCAAAATGAAAAAAATGTTTTAAAAAATTTGAAATTGTCAAAGCAAATCATTGACATTTTCTAAATAAAAAAATTATGGTTCAAAATACGTTGTTGTTTAGAAATCAAAGCTAATTAGACCAAATATCATATTACCTCTATATAAATCCATGGTACACCCACATCTTGAATACTATGTGCAGATGTGGTCGCCCCATCTCAGAAAAGATATACTGGAATTGGAAAAGGTTCAGAAAAGGGCAACAAAAATTACTAGGGGTATGGAATGGCTGGCATATGAGGAGAGATTAATAAGACTGGGACTTTTCAGCTTGGGAAAGAGACAGCCAAGGGGGGATATGATAGGGGTCTATAAAATCATGACTGGTGTGGAGAAAGTAATACAGAAGTGTTATTTACTGCTTCTCATAACACAAGAACTAGGGGCCATCAAATTAAATAAATAGGCAGCAGGTTTAAAACAAACGAAAGGAAGTATTTTTTCACCCAATGCACAGCCAACCTGTGGAATTCCTTGCTGAAGGATGTTGTGAGGGCCAAGACTATACCAGGGCTCAAAAAAGAGCTAGATAAATTCATGGAGGATAGGTTCATCAATGGCTATTAGTCAGGATGGGCAGGGATGGTGTCCCTACCCTCTGTTTGCCAGAAGCTGGGAATGGGCGACAGGGGATGGATCACTTGATTACCTGTTCTGTTCATTCCCTCTGGGGCACCTGGCATTGGCCACTGTCGGAAGACAGGATACTGGGTTAGATGGACTTTTGGTCTGACCCAGTATGGCTGTTCTTATGTTCTTAGACGTAGAAAATGTCACAAAAGAAAAAAGTAAAAATACCAAAACAAAATGTTTTGAAGTTATCAAAATCAAATTATTTGATTGACCCCCAAATGAGAATGATTTTGGTTTCTCAGTCCATGAATATTTTTGAGATTTTGACTTTTTGATCTGATTTGAGATGGGAAAAATGATGAGCTCTCAAATATTTATTATAGTAAGATCAACCTAAAAGTTCCCAGCACCAACCCTAGGAGCATAACCAGGTCTTAATATGGCCCTTGTACAGTGCCCTCCTGCCAGCCAGGAATACAATTGTCCTAGGCCTGCCATCTTGCATCTTCCTGCTGCTGCTGCCGGTCCTGCAGCTCTCAGCTTGCCTGCCCAGCTTTTAGGCTATGGCTACACTGCAGCTTAAGTTGACATAAGTTATGTTGCTCAGGGTTGTGAATTAGGCCTGGTCTACACTGGGGGGGGGTGTCGATCTAAGATACGCAACTTCAGCTACGTGAATAGCGTAGCTGAAGTTGAAGTATCTTAGATTGATTTACCTTGGGTCCTCACGGCGCGGGATCGACAGCCGCGGCTCCCCCATCGACTCCGCTACCGCTGCTTGCTCCGGTGGAGTTCCGGAGTCGACGGGGAACGCGTTCGGGGATTGATATATCGGGTCTTAACGAGACACGGTAATCGATTCCCTGATAAATCGATCGCTACCCGCTGATACAGTGGGTAGTCTGGACGTACCATTAGCCACCACCCAAAGAGACATAAGTAGGGCCCTACCAAATTCACGGTCCATTTGGGTCAAATTCACGGTCATAGGATTTTAAAAATCGTAAATTTCATGATTTCAGATATTTAAATCTGAAATTTCACGGTGTTATAACTGTAGGGGTCCTGACGCAACTCTGAAGGCAGGAGCGCAGAAGTAAGGATGGTATGGTATCGTATTGCCACCTTTACCTCTGCGCTGCTGTTGGCAGGGTCACTATCTTCAGAACTAGGTGCCTGGACAGCAGCTGCCACTTTCCAGCCACCCAGCTCTGAAGGCAGCGCAGAAGTAAGTATGGCAATACCGTGCCCCCCCCCCCTACAATAACCTTGCAACCCCACACCCCACGGTCCTCTTTTGGGTCAGGCATTTTTCGACGTCTGTGAGTTTGGTAGTGCCCTAGTCATAATTTATGCCAACTTAAGCACCGATGTGGACAGCACTATGTCATCGGACATAGCTACCGCCGCTCACAGAGGCTGGAGTAATTAAGCCAACAGGAGAGCTCTCTCCTGCCCGCATAAAGTGGCTAAACTAGAGAGTTTACAGTGGCACAGCTGTATCAGCGCAGTTGTGCCACTGTAAGCTCTCTAGTATAGCCACAGCCTCGGTCTATCTAAGGCTACGTCTCTACTTCAGAGTACAGACACTGCATCCCCAGCTAGCACGGGGATAAACAGTGGTGTCGCTGGTAAGACCTGGCTTAGGCAACTACTGTAGAGTGCATTACCCTGGGGGTTCAGGCATGTATGTCCCCTCCATGGCTCTCTACATGCCCAAGCAGTGTCTCCCTTGTCTACACTGCTATTTTTAGCAGTGTTGTGTCCTGCTGCCTTCCTCTTGCCAGAACCTTTCCCCATTGCCTGAGCAATGCTGTGTGTAGCTTCAACCTGCAGTGACTAGTGTGGCTGCAGCCTGCCTGTCCCTGTGGTGTGTAGCTACACATGTTGGGCCTAATATGCTACACGCTGTCGTAAATGTAGATGTTGCCTAAGGTTTTCCGGTGGCCCGCACTTCCATAGCACCTGAGTGTCTCACCATCACTAATGATGTTATCCTCACAACACACTGTGAGGTAGGTAACATCCCCACTTCACGGAGGGAGAACAGAGGCACAGAGAGACTAAGGCCCAGATTTTCAAAGGTATGTAAGCCCCTCAACTACCTATGCACCTAACTCTCATTGAAATCAATGGTTTTAGAACAATTGATGGCACTGGAATGGGACCCAGGTGGTCTGGACTCATCTCCTGGAGCAGGCTAGCGCACGTGTGACCTTGGCTGGGGGTGAAGTCAGTTGGGGAAGATTTTCAAGAGTACATACAAATACGTTAGGGATTCCATTGGCTTTCAATGGAATTAATTTTCCTAAACCCTTCTTTTGAACTTCTCCCCTTAATCTTTCTGGCCCCCATTCAGCCAAGCCTTCATTTTAAATGTGTCTTTCAGTATTTCGCGGCATTGCCTCAGTTCGCAGGCTGTACCATGGGGATGCCTTCTACTCACCATTGCCTAGTCAGATTGGCAGCTCTTGAGGGCAGGGTTTGTGCGTGTGTTGCACCTAGCACAGAGGGGTATTGATCTAGGCTGGGGCATGTAAATATAACTTTCATACAAATTATCATCAGTGTTAAAGAACTATATATATGAAATGAGAAAATGCAAATAAAGTCTAAGTTAATACAGGAAATAAAACATTAGGCATGACTAAGGTTAATACAGCTATATAGAAGAAACCAGAATATGTTAATAAAGAACCCAGAGAAAAACACACACACACACGCGTATACACACACACACACACACGGAGGTCAAGAGTCCCCAGAAGCCCAATCTGTAGAACCCTTGGGCGATTCTTCAGAGCTAGATTTGAAAATTATTTTCTCATTCTGCAAATAGACATCATCCTGTAATGCTGTAATAAAAATAAAATACGGCTATTCGCGAACGTTTTTTTCCAAATAACGATCATGAATTCACTTCAATGGTATTTACCATCTCCTCTGTTTATATGTTCCCTATAGCTGTAATTTCTGCCCCTTTTTATTTGCTCCCCACAAACATTCATACCAGTGAATTTTTGTTCACTGCACAGACTGAGAAGAAAAGAAAGAGTGGAGAATATCCATCCCAATGCATTTGCAGTAGTATGTGCAATGGCAGTGTGCAAAAAGTCACCCTGGAAAATATTAGTGGGGCTGAGAGTCAATGGAGCAGAGAGAATATCAAACAGTACTTTCCAGCGTTCATGTGTTGAGTTAATGATGTACACGGAAGGTGTGGGAGTTTGCTGTGTATTAAAGGGAAAATACATCTTCCTGTACTGTTGAGTAAATAATATGTACAATGTTCTAAAGAATGAACACCAGCGGTTATGGCCTACAGCTACTGTAGTGCCATTGTGCCTCTCACCTCCAGATCACTTCCCCTTATCTGGGTGCAGTGTTGCAGGGCTTTTTTGAGTCTCCCACCCTCTGTAGTAATTCTGGGGTCACAACAATTTGCATGTGGCCTCGCCCTCTGGCCAGGTCACTGCTTAGTCCATTCCCCTTACGGGGTTGACAGAAAAGTCTCAAATAGGAAACCCCAAAGTCTAGTGGCTTTTGAGCTCGGTCCTTGACCTCCATCTGGGGCCCACAATTCTTGGCCTCTTCTCTTTCTGATGCCTGTACCTTCTCTGGAGGTCTGGGGAAGGGTAGGGGAACTCAGGCCCACCGTCTTCTGTGGGTTCCAGCCCAAGGACCCTGGTTAGGCACCCAAGAACTGTTCCTTCAATTCCTCCACCATTTTCCCTGGACTGCCCCTACTTGCGGCCTACAGGTAGGTAAGATATAGGTGTGGATTAATGCAGTAATTCAAAAGCCTACAGGTCTCAAACCTGTAAAGGCAATAGCTCAGCAAACCAACTAAGGCCCAAAGCCTAAAGACTTAACGTAAGTAACTAACCCATTAATGACTATATATCACAAGATGTCACAAGATAGGTGATGTTATAAGTAAGTCTTGCTAAAATGCTGACAGCGAGCCACAAGATGGCTGTTTATACCAGCTTTAGATATTTGCAGTTAGGAACATCAGCAAACTTCAACCACAAGAACGCCATGGGAACTAATTAATGTGTATGCTAATAAGCTTGAGGTAAAAGGCCTCGTGACCTATGGGAGAAGGGAAGCCCACCGTTGTTAGAGGGAGGAAATACAGATGAGGAAAACGGGTTGAAATCCTTACTTTATATGGGTTAAGCATAGTGGGTAACTGCATAACACATTATAAAAGCTATATCCCGGCCTGGGGAGTTGCCAAATGATGACCATTGTTGATGATGATGATGGTGAGGATAATGATGGGGATGATGACCAATACTTCGGGTTTTTCCGGAAGGGATGGCGTGAACATACGGATTATCAGACGCTGGACATTTTGCCTGTGCTCTATTATCTCTATCTACTTTGCTGGCTTGGAGAATTTGTGCTTTTGCTATCTGTGCTAATAAAAAGATGACTAGGATGCCTTTCTTAAGTGCAGGTGTCTCTCTTGTGCACACCAGGGTCCTCTCATTAACTCCCTTATTTCTGGGTCTCGTCATGAGGCAGAATCCTGCCAAACTACAGATTTCTGGGATTTCTAAATGGTCACATAAATTAAATTAACACATAATCAATGAATCAGGCAACATACCTTTGGTCCAGCTTGTTTACATCATTCCTCTTGTCTCTGGATGCTACTGTCCCCACCTGGGATCTATGGTTCCTCACCAGTTACAGTGGTCCCCCCTCAAAACTGTTTCAAGTCTTTCTCACATCAGTTGGGCCATGACCAGAAACTCCTCTGTCTCTTGCCTGGGACTAGTCATTTTTTCCCCTCCTGCAAGCAGAAGCTTCCTCAGCCCTGTCTCTGGAGACAGGATTATGCCTTGGGCATCTTTGGCTCAGGTTAGCAGTCCTACCCTCTCTCCAACAGGACCTCCCTCCTCAGCCTTCTTCCTGGAGCTGGGCTTGTGACGTATGTCAGCTTCAAGGTGTTGGCCAGCTCCCTTCAGAACCTCCTTCCCAGTTAGCCTCCCACTCTGGAGGGTCCAGCAGGCCAGCTTTCTGCTGTCAGTGCCTGCCTGCTGTGAGCCTTTAGGCTCCTCCACTTCTTCCAACTCCTTTCCTGGTTGGTTGGGCAAGGGGGAAACCTTCGCTTACCTTCTCCGCAAGCTCTCAGGTCCTTAAAGTACAGTGTCTGGATTCCTTCCCCAAGCACCATTCATTCCCAGGATACTTAGGTCTATATGGGTATGTCTACACCGCAAAAAACCAAAACCCACAGCAGCAAGTCTCAAAGCCTGGGTTGACTGACGCTGGCTTGTGCTACAGGGCTAAAAAAAATTAGTGTAGATGTTCCGGCTCAGTCTGGAGCCTGGGCTGTGAAACTCTGCAAGAAGGGAGGGTCTCAGAGCCTGGGTCCAGCCCCAGCTGGAATATCTACCACGCATTTGTTAGCCCTGTAGCACATGCCCGGCAAACTCAAGTCAGTTGTCCTAGGCTCTAAGGCTGCTGCAGGGTTGTTTTTGTGTTGATGTACCCTGAATGAACTACTGGGCCTTTCCAAACTCTTACAGGACCAGGCCAGCTGGCATGGTGGGCTGACCACTAGGCTCTACTGCCCTCGATGGCAGACTAAACCCTCAACATGTAACTTATCCTAGTAAATATGCTTTTAAATGCAATTTACACATATAACTCCTCACTCTAACTGCAACATAGTAAGAAGCATTCAACTTATCTTCAGGTCTAATTACAGAGCTTAGCACCTGCAATCTTTCACTCACCCACAAACACGCTCTGTGCTTCCTATTTATACTCACCCACTGTGCAATTAACACCCCATTAAGCTTCACACCTGCAGCCCCTTTGCTCTCCTTCTGCAGCACTTGGCTTCCAATTCACGGCTTCACCCTATATTATTACATGCTGAGACTGCTTTTTTGTTTCCTAATTCTTTCAAGTGAACTGTTTTTGATAATAGTGCTGGAATGACAGGGCTGGAAGCTAAAATCTTTTTAGCCACAGAACAGAGAAAGCACAAGCAGAGAGAGTGCGTTTCCCCTAGCAATAGCGGCAGAAGAAGTTCTCCCAAGCTGCAGAACCTGTGGCAGTGCTATCCCCCACTAAATTAAATCCTCCACTGCCACCACACTCATTAGGATGGAGGGAAAAAGAGAGGCTATTTGTTCTGAGTATGAGCAGCTCCTCGCTCCACAGACTCGGAGGAACTGTGAGCTGCTGACCTTGCAGCAATTTCTCTTCTGCAGCATACCGGCGTTGGAATTTCTCCTCTCACCACCCAGTCAGATAGGAGGGTAAGGGGATTTGGGAGCAGTGTTGGTGACTAAGTGGAACAAGCTCTGTACGGACTAACCCATACCATGGCCGATGGTACTTCCAAAGAATGAGGCCTCCTTCTCTGATGATGCAGAGTCTTCCTCTGGGATTTTCCCAACCATAGAGTGGATGTGCTGTATCCTCCTAGACATAGTTGATGATGTCCCACCAGAGGTCTTTCCAGGCCCTTTTATGGTTGATGCTGCCCAAGTGGGTGGCACTGGGTGTTGGATCCTCCCTACTGCCCATAGCTGATGGCTCCAAACTTGCCCACAACTCGACTCCGCCCCATCACAGATCACGGTACTGAAGTAGGGTGTGAATGCTTCCTCTGAGCTTATGCTACATGCAGAGAAGGCTACTTGGGCATGTCCACAGAGGCCTTCCTGCTGGGCTTGAACCAACTCTGCTTGGAGGGGAATTCAGTCTCCAAGGCCTATTCAATTTTTGTCCTCTTTCCTGAAACTGCCAAAAGGAGTGGGGCCAGCACCAGTTTCATGTGGCTCAGGGCTTGTCTACACTTGAAACACTACAGCAGCACAGCTCTAGCGCTTCAGTGTAGATGCTACACAGACTGATGAAAGGGGTTCTTCCAATGCAGTAGCTAATCCACCACCCCAA
The DNA here is from genome assembly GCF_013100865.1 of Trachemys scripta elegans. NCBI lineage: Eukaryota > Metazoa > Chordata > Testudines > Emydidae > Trachemys > Trachemys scripta. The sequence goes on along the minus strand of NC_048308.1, from coordinate 5,974,145 downwards.
AAGAGAGTAGCTTCTATTGACCTAGTGCTGTCTACACCAGGGTTTAGATTGGCTTAACTATGTCTCTCAGGGGGGTGCATTTTTCACAGCCCTGAGAGATGAATCTATGCCGATGTAAATTCCCAGTGTAGACCAGCCCTCAGATACCATAGATTGGCTCAGATGACATGGTACAAGCACTATAACAGAACAGAATGGACCATTGTACAACAGACAAGGAATGTCCACTTATGTAATGCAGTAGGTCAGACTAGATGATGATAGTATAAGTGGTCCAGTAATTGCCAGTCTCTGCTGGATGTGAACCAGTGATTTAGAGATGAAAATTTTGTTCTATTGCTAAGCCTTTGCATCCCCTGCAACTAGCTCTATGTGTTTAGCACTCCTGACAAATTAGAGGATTGGGCCAAAAGAAATCTGATGAGGTTCAACAAGGACAAGTGCAGAGTCCTGCACTTAGGATGGAAGAATCCCATGCACTGCTACAGACTAGGGACCGAGTGGCTAGGCAGCACTTCTGCAGAAAAGGACCTAGGGGTTACAGTGGATGAGAAGCTGGATATGAGTCGACAGTGTGCTCTTGTTGCCAAGAAGGCTAACGGCATTTTGGGCTGTATAAGTAGGGGCATTGCCAGCAGATCGAGGGATGTGATCATTCTCCTCTATTTGACATAGGTGAGGCCTCATCTGGAGTACTGTGTCCAGTTTTGGGTCCCACACTACAAGAAGGATGTGGAAAAATTGGAAAGAGTCCAGCGGAGGGCAACAACAATGATTACGGGGCTGGGGCACATGACTTATGAGGAGAGGCCGAGGGAACTGGGATTGTTTAGTCTGCAGAAGAGAAGAATGAGGTGGGATTTGATAGCTGCTTTCAACTACCTGAAAGGGGGTTCCAAAGAGGATGGATCTAGACTGTTCTCAGTGGTACCTGATGACAGAACAAGGAGTAATGGTCTCAAGTTGCAGTGGGGGAGGTTTAGGTTGGATATTAGGAAAAACTTTTTCACTAGGAGGGTGGTGAAGCACTGGAATGGGTTACCTAAGGAGGTGGTGGAATCTCCTTCCTTAGAGGTTTTTAAGGTCAGGCTTGACAAAGCCCTGGCTGGGCTGATTTAGTTGGGGATTGGTCCTGCTTTGAGCAGGGGGTTGGACTAGATGATCTCCTGAGGTCCCTTCCAACCCTGATATTCTATGATTCTATGAATCTAATTGGTCCTGCAGTCCATAATCACTCAGAATTAGACAAAGGGAATCACAGCCAAATCATACACCTGCAAGACCTATATCAGAATTGGTCTGTACCTGCAGTATCCTGAGTACTTCCTGCCTTGAAGTCCCATGACTTCACTGAGAACAGAGGGCACTCAACATCTTCCTGGATGAAGCCCACCTTGGGGGGAAACATACTGGCCTTTTATTTCCTGTCCATTCTCAAAAGAAAAGAAAAAAAGAGGGCGAAGAGACATCTGGTGAACTGAGCTTTGAGTCTTCGCTGTTAGCTGCTAAGGTTATTGCCCGTGTCTAAAGCTTCAGGAAAGACCTTTCTGGGCAAATTTGCTGCACACGTTCTTTAATTCCTTGTAAACCAAAAGCAAATAGTTTAATCCCCGCTGGCATCACTTGTGCTTTGTTTGTCAGAGGAAAGCAGCGAGATGTAATTAACTGTGAGGTTCCTCATCGACAACTGGCTCACAGATTAAATAAATAAATACACCTGGCACGTCAAAGAAAAGGCAGGGTTGTGCTCCCTGGTCCGTGGCCAAACATCCCACCTCGTGTTATTTATTTATTTATTTCTGTGCTTCCTAAAATGCCCCATGGCCTCAGGGGTAGTTTCACAGGTTGGCCAACAAAGGGGTGCATTTTTGGAACCAGATAGGAGAAAATTCCCCTTGTCTAAGGGTACGTCTACACTGTGTTTTAAAAGCCGCGGCAGCGAGTCTCAGAGCTTGGCTGTACAGACTGGGGCTTGTGCTGTGGCCATTAAAAACAGCCGTGTCGACATTTGGAGCTGGAGCTCGGGCTCTGAAGCCCGGGGACAGGGGTGGATTTCAGAGTCTGAGGCTAGGTCTACACTACCCACTTGAATCAGCGGGTAGAAATCGATCTCTCGGGGATCGAATGATCGCGTCTCGTCGGGATGCGACAATCGATCCCCGAATCAACGCTCTTACTCCACCAGCGGAGGTGAGAGTAAGCGCTGTCAACAGGAAGCCGCGGAGGTCGATTTTGCCGCCGTCCTCACAGCGGGGTAAGTCGGCTCCGATAGGTCGAATTCAGCTACGCTATTCCCGTAGCTGAATTTGCGTATCTTAAATCGACCCCCCCCCGTAGTGAAGACCTGCCCTGAGTGCCAGTCTGAGCTGCTCCGCCTACACTGCTGTTTTTAGTGATGTCAACAGTTTAACCTGACATCAAACACTAATAAGCTCTCAAGCAGCAGTTTTTTTACTTTGCCTAGCTGTAAATTTCGATTATTATTGATGGAAGTGTTTTCGTCATTTTGTACTGTGAAATCGACATTTATCAACATTGACCGATAAAAATCTAATTCTTCCAAGCTTCCAGAACTATTTATCTTAGATACCTTTTATGGGCCTGTGACGGGGTGTATACAGAGGTGCTGACTTTTGTTTTTGCCAGTGGGTGCTCACTCCTCTCTGCCCCCTCCCCCTGTGCAAGAGCTGTGGCTGTGCCGCGGGTTGTTCATTCCAGTGTAGATGTAGCCCTAGAGACCTGGGTTGTCAGGCCCTGGAGAGACTATTTTATAAGGTCAAGAAGTAGCTAGCAGACAGCTGGGAGACGGGGTTCTTAAAGGGCCAGGGTACCACAGCAACCTCTTGGATGAGGACTGAAGGAATGAGCCCCTTCACAGGTGCTCGTTAGGATCATATCGAAGCACCTCACAAAATATTACTGTATTTACCCTCCAAACACCCCTGTGAGGTAGGGCAGGACTGTTATTCCCATTTCACAGATGGGGCACTGAGGCCCAGAGAGGCGAAGCAACTTGCCCAGGAAGTCTGGCAGATCAGGGACTTGAATCCAGGTCTCAAACCTAGGCTTGTGCCCTAATACTGGACCAACGCAACCCTCTTGTGTTATGTTTATCCAAATGTTTTATAATCCAACTTTTAACTTTCATTTCAACATCTCTGTCTGGTAGTAAGTAAGTCGTTCCCAGGACCAGCCTCTTTTAAAGAGCAAGACAACATTTGGTACCCTCTTGTCCTCCGCTATTGTATCTGATATGGCATCTCAGTCACTTTATTCGGATGTTCCTTCAGCACCCTTGGCTGAATGCATCCAGATCTGGTCACTTGTGACTCTTCAGTTTATCAGTTTGTTCCCGTGCCTCCGCTTTTTCTGCCTCATCCTCTGACGGTGCCCTATCTTTAGTACCTCAGAGGAGTAAGCCCATGGCAGGTATCTTCTCAGCATCCACCGTGGTGAAGACTGATGGAAAGGAATCTGGGTTCCTTGCAGCTGTTCTACTCCTAGACCAGTGCGTGTTTTAAACTGCAGCATTTTATTAATTTGTTTGCTGTTATCCAAAAAACACACACAACTTGCACAAGCCCCACTGCTAGGGAATCTACCAGGAGGCCCAAACTCTTCAATCCGTGCCATGCTCACGAAAGCTGTATCCACAGTTCAAAACCCTAAAGGGATGGGACACAGGACAATGTGGCATTCCATCTAGCTCTGACATAAACAGTAGTTACACTTCATTAAAATCCTCTAATATACATATTCTAACTTGAGCACTACACAATATCCTTAACCTCCTTAACTGCCCCTTTACCTTCCTGATAGTCCAGTTGCTCCACTTTTAAAAGTAGACTAGACATCTCCCCCAAAATAAAGAAAACTCTCCCAAAATACAATTGCAAAACCACCCACGCACCCAGGAAGCCCTGCTCAGGCAAAATACAGAGAGAAGCTATTGACTTTGTACTGAGACAGTAAGCTCGGACACGGTTGGACAAGTGGGAGCAGTACGTTTCATAATATAGGATGATCCATAGAGAACCCCCAACTAACAGCCTCCTGATATTTAAATCTGGTGACTGCTAGCTCAGGCGCTCCGGATGACATGACCTGTTGTGATGTACGTGCTTAGAGATGCAGTCTCTCAAATAGCGAAGGCCTAAGTCATGCTGTGGGTTTGCATCAGTTCCTTCATACAGAGGGACTGTACTAACTGCTTTGTGAAGAGCCAGGCTTTAACCCGTATAGGGTTATATCCTGATTTCCCGTCACTGTGTGGTGTTGGACAAGTCACTTAACTTCTCTAAGCTCAGTTTCCTCCTCTGTAAATGGGGCCAAAACTATCTACTTCCCTCACAAGAACACTGTGAAGCTTCATATATTAATGTTCAGAGATCATCTTGAGATCTGTGAGTGCAGGGTGCACTGTAGGTCTGCATTCAGTGGGTGCTGTGTCATTTGATTCAATGGGTACAGCATCAGATCATATCAATACAAAGTATTATGATGTCCCTTTGGTGCAGGTCACCTAGCTCAGTGTTTGTGCTGATGTCCATTGAGGCTTTGGAGGTGCATCATGATGTTCCTTGTCAAATGAGTGGCCTCCTCCCTCGCATCCCCTGGTGACTTCAGGGTCACCCTGCAAGCAACTCCTTGCCTCAGGTTTCCCCCTCCTTAAATAAACTCCAAACAGGCTTTTTTTTATCCAATAATGCCCCTTGCACCAAGATCTAATTTATTGACATCAAACAGAAAACAAAACTCAGTCCCGAGACTTCTCTTCTCCCCCAAGTCTGCTCTCCACAGCTCTTCCCTGCCTTGGCTGGCCACCTTCAGCCCTACCTAGCCGGAGTCTTTCCTTACTCCTGTGGAGTCTGCTCTTTCCATTCATGTAGCCTCTTATCAGGGCTCTCCCCAGGCTCTCCTCAGGACTCAGCAAGATCCTACCCCCTCCCACCAGCCGCTCTCATCATTCTTGTCTCATCTTGCTTCTCCCCACCCCCAGACCCTCAGCTTCTTACTGCTTTGTGTGTGTTTGTGTGTGTGTGTGTGCATGTGTAGAGGAGCCAGGCAATCCCTGTTCAGGTGTGTTTCCTTGGCTGGCCCCAGAATGCTATCACTTAAGGGACAAGACAACCTGTTACATACGGAATCACTGCATTATTCTAAATTACCTGGCACATTAAGCGGCAACAAAGAATCAGATAAGTTCATTTGGCCCTCTGCTATTCCTGCTGACGTGTGTTTTAAATGTCTCCAAGCAAGAGGGATATTTTTAAGGTTGGAACGTAAGCACAGTTGGAAAGCAAATAATTTTCTCTGCTGTCATTTTGCAGATCTCTTTATTTGGAGCTGATTTGTGCACTTTCAGCAAAACAGTGGGAACATACTTAGAATCATCCGCCAGCCCTAATTAATTGACAGTGATTAAAAGCTCTAACTAACCTGTAAAAAAGGTTGGTAAATCATGTTAAAAATGCATAACCCAGTGTTTTTACTTTTAGATCAATGAGATAAGCCACTCTTCGCACTAGATCAATTTTAATTGTGTCCAGTGGCTACTTTTTTATTTCCTCCCCATGAATCTTCTTTTTATATTATGTTAAACCAAGAAATTAAAATTAACGAGGTCAAAGTTGGTCTCACTTCATTGCTAAAGAAAACTGGTTTCTTTTCTCAAAGTTTACAAGTTACTTCACTTTCATTGATTAATTTCCAAGATAAAGTCTCGTTTCAGTTGCCTTTGATTTAAAATGAATGCTTAGCACAACAGAGGGAAATACAGAGGTGGAAGACTGGGAAATATCTATCCTAATGCCACTTATTCATACGGGACAACGTGTATGCTAGTCTGGAGAGTTACATTTACAACTGGGCTTGGAGCGGCTAACCTTCTGAAAGCCAAGGACCAGATTAAGCCTGGGTGTAACTCTGAAATGGGAAAATTATGGCCTCATGACAGTAATGAGACAGGATACTCGTACAATGTCAGGCTATAATTAATATCAGGCAAAAAATGTGGGAAGCGTGACATGCCCATTGTTGTCAGTTCTGTAAAAGCTGAGAACAGCTCATAGACCATAGTCCGCGTTTAGCGTGGTGGAAAAACGATCAGAGCACAAGAAGGAGTAAAGATCACAGGTGGGGATGGGAGAATGAAGCAGCAGGGGATAAGAGAAGGGATGTCATCCCCTCGGCCGAGGTGAGAAATAGAATATTTGCTTTGGCACAGCCACGCCACCACTGCCACTAGTAATTAACTGGTAGGGACAAATATTAACAAAGAGAGTTGTGATTCCAAGTCTCTGTCGGGTGTTAAAAAAGGTGTGTGAGAGAGGCTGTCTCTGGTATGTGTTATTGTTTGAGCCTAATCAACAGCTCTGCTGGTTCACCCTTGATCAAAGCATGACTCACCACCCTCACCCACACCTACAGCCTCTTCCCTGCACAGCATTCAATAAAGGTAGGTAAAGCTAGCTATGCAAGAAAAGAAATTAAATGTACAGGGAGGGAGTGGGAGAGAAATAGACCCTTGTAGGGCCCCTTTGTACTTTCCTTTCCTAGACCCTGTTTTACCTCTCATCTTCTCTTGTTTTGAATGGATGGCTATTCTGGGATTTCATCCCATGGAACCACTTATCTGCCCCTACCAGCCATGGAATTCATCATGGAATGAAGGCGCTCAGTGGTTCTCTGCATCTGGCAAGACTGGGGCTTCTGCTTCTTCCAAAAACAACAAGGATGCATCCGAAGAAGTGAGGTTTTTACTCACGAAAGCTTATGCCCAAATAAATCTGTTAGTCTTTAAGGTGCCACCAGACTCCTTGTTGTTTTTGTAGATACAGACTAACACGGCTACCCCCTGATACTTGCTTCTTCCAAGCCTCCCTCTTTCTCCCTGCAAAGTCCTGAGGACCTCAGTGATGACAGCACAGCTCAGGAGCGGTAGGTAAAGGTGGGGTTTGAGTTCCTCTCGTCTTGAGCCAGACGGGCATAGGGGTATCCTGACTACGCCCACTATCCCTGGCTTGGACACACGCTCCATGCTGGCAGCAGGGAATGGGGTGACATAGCACGCACTAGGCCAGCAGGTTCCTCTTACAGTAGGGTGATCCTCCTGGAACTGGACATGTTGGCTTCATGGCCAGATTCCTCCAGCTGTACAGCACAAAGCAGCCACCCAACACTAGGGCTTCTGAGTCCTAGATCTTTCTTCCATGCTGACCCTCTTATTGCCCTGTGGCCTTATCCTCAGCCTTGGATTTCATTTTGTGCAACACCCCCAACTGCCATGAAACTACTAACAGCAGCTCTATTACCACTGCTGGTGCCCTGTTATTAGTGTCTGTGCTGGGGTGCCTCTGGACTTGCTGGGAGATGGTTAACCCTTCTGTCCACAAAGGGCCACAGCTGTCTGTAATCAATACAAAGCCATGCTCTGACGCTGGGGGAGAGGGAGTGTTGTGTTACTGGTCATATGAACGAGGAACGGAATAAGAGGCAGGCTCAAGTGGGGACCGCAATGCGGAGAAAGGCCTGGGTTCATCGTGGAGACCAGGTGGTAGAATGCCCTGCCCAGAGAAGGTCTGGTGGAGTAAGATCAGTGGGCAAGGCAGGAAGAGAAGGACATTCCAGAGTGTTTCCACAGAGAGAGACTCATAAAAACTCCTGGCATGAGAGAAGTGGTGGGTGCACCTGCCCCTGGGAGCTGAGAAGATGTCTGAAACCCTGCTGTCAGGAGTAGCTGTGGAGTCCTGGGTGAAAAGGCCAAAGAGACTGGTGAAGGCCTGTCACAAGGGCAATGGGGAAGAAGTCAAAGGGCCCGGGGAATCTTGCTGCAAGGGTGTATAATTGACTGCATCTATGTAAGGCTCCAATAAATAGGTCAAGAAGTGGGTCTTCAGTTGCAACACGTGGTATGTATGCACTTCATGGTATTGAGGGTGGGGAGGGAAACAGAGGCTGGGTGATCAGGGGCCAGGCGGGAGTGAGAGAATCCACCCATGGTCTCTGTGGGCTCTCTCCTTTATTTTACCAGCTGGTCTACTCAGCATTTAGTTACTGGTTTGGGGCTGACTGGAACGACATCACGTTCCTTTCCTCTGTCTGTTCTCCTTAAAGGAGCAGCATGAATGGAATCTCCAGAAGCGTTCCTCACAGCCTGTTACTTCTATTCCCCATGCCAAAGGCATGGTCGTTTCCCATGGAGCAATATAGACAGGAAATAAATTACAACAAAAATGTGACTTCAATAGTCATTAGCATCTTCAAAAGACATCTCAATTATTTCGCTAACAAAGAGAGCAAAGGGAATAGTACAAAGGAAATAGGTGAATACAAATAAGAAAATCAAAACAAAACTTGCATGTGAGGTCTCCGTGACCTCTCTTTTCCTGATTATTACTTCCTAGAAAGAATATTTGATCCACTTCTGCCTACTGTAATTCCCCTCCAACACTGAATTATGATGAGAGAAACTATTCATTTAGGCATAAGGAATATCTTCCATTTTGTTGTTTAGCATCTGTGAGAGAACTGTTTATCAGCACCAACCCCAAGAGGCAAACAATTAAAATGAATTAGATACCTTTTTGCATAGCTCAGTTTTCCAACAGTTCTCTTCTGCAAGGCTTTGATTCAGGAAAGCTTTCCTATTCAGGACCCCATTGTACTAGGCTTTGTACAAAAACAGAACAAAGACAGGCCCTGCCTCAAAGCTCCTACAATCTAAGTATCAAACAAAAGACAATAGGTAGATACAGACAGATGAGACAGTACAAGAAAACAATCAGACAACACTAATCACCATGATAGGCAGTGATCCAAACACACCAGCAGCCTAGCCAATGTCTTATTTTTGCAGGCATCACACAAAGGAGAGTTTTAAGGAAGAGCTAATGCAGTAGTTTCACAAATGTTTGCAGGCGGCTCCTCCCATGAGTTAGGGGCAGCATGGGAGAAAGCAGGAAAGTGCTTGATTGAAAAATTAACAAGTGGGTGATGGAGGCTGGCACCATTGGCAGAGTGGAGGTGGGAATCAACTTCTCGGTAGCATATGAGTGAGACGGGTAGGATGGGGACTGGCCATAAAGACCAGCGAAGAAAAGTAGCCGGTGTTTGATGTGATGGAGCAGGGGGAGCTAGTGAAGAGATGCTAAGAGAAGCGAAATGGCCAATGAGACAAGGCAGGGAAGTCCTAGTGATTTTTGCAGCAGCCCTTCTGATGGAGATGAATGAGATAAGAATGCATTTGTCACTATCGTCAACTCTCTGTAAAATTTTGTACACATACACTTTCAACATTAGAAGTTATCTAGAACTGAAAAGATCCCGGTGTTCTAGCTCCTATAACTAACCAACGAACTAACAAAAAACAATACAAACCACTTCATTTTCACCACAGTTCTCATATGGTCTAATCTAAAGCCCACTGAAATCAATGGAATAACTCCAGTTGTCTTCACTGAGGTTTGGATCGGGCTCATAATGCTGATTCTTTCCTTATGGCTACTTCAGTTAACCTTTTCTGTTGGATTTAGCATATATCCAATGTAAATGCACCGGCAATCATGGATCATCTCCAGCCTATTTGAAATTCTACAGTGTCCCATCCACCTGTACTTTAGCTACATAGGGGACAGACAGGTCCTGAGCTGGTGTAATTTGACGTAGATCCATTGAAGTCAGTTGAGTAAGGAGATAACATTGTTTTTACATCAACTTTGGGTCTGGTTCATAATCCATATTAAAACTTAGCATTGGCAACTGCCTTGCTTTGACTTTGTTCTGGCTAGGGACACTGTAATGTCTAAGGGTAGGTCTACACTACCCGCCGGATCGATGGGCAGCGATCGATCCAGCGGGAGTCAATTTATCGCGTCTAGTCTGTGACAAATAGACTCCCCCCCCCCCCGAGCGCTCTCCCGTCGACTCCTGTACTCCAGCTCGGTGAGAGGTGCAGGCAGTCGATGGGAGAGTGGCAGCCATCGACTCACCACTGTGAAGACACCACGGTAAGTCGATCTAAGTACGTCAACTTCTGCTACGTTAGTTACGTAGCTGAAGTTGCGTAACTTGGATCAATCCCCTCTCCCCTCCCCCCAGTGTAGACCAGGCCTAAGGCATTTTCATCAAATGTGAGAATTTCCTACAAATAGGAAGAAATGTTGTCAACTAGATAAGGCAGAATTCTTTATATTTCCAACTTCAGTTTTATCAGTAACAGGAAATTAACTACATCAAATAATGAGACATACAGTTGGCTGGGTCAGAGCAATTTGGTTGTTATTAAGGTTACTATCAAAATCTTTCCTTCCTTCCTTCCTTTCTCAGTCTATAAAAATCTTTCCAGAAAACTTGCTTGATGTACCCATTGCCAGACTGTCAACTTCCCCTACCACAGAAAGACATTTTCTTTTTTTTCCCCCTCCAATAAATATGAATAAAACTGCACTGTAGGCTAGAATTGCTACTAAACAACTTGATTGCTGTCCAAGCTTTATCTGGAACAAAAACATTTACCAACAACTTGATTGCAATAATTGGGTTTCTAATTCCTTAGAATCGCTACACTGTCCAAGGCGCAGAATCCCTATTTTAATTAAAAATTAGTTAAACAGTGTCTAAATTGCCCAGATAAACTAAATCCCTAATGTGAAGTGTTCTTTGTGGTTAATGAACCAGTCCCTTGCCAGTGAAAGATTGATACAAGCTCACTGATGTTTATAATATGGTTCCAAGAATAACACTATTCATTATTATTATTTTGCTACAGCAGAGCTTAGGAGGAAGATGGTTCATTAATAAACTCCATTATTTTTGTAATTCTATTAATTAGAGCCTTTCCACCTCACCCCAGCTTGCTGCCTGGAAACAAAAGTTAAGCCATCAGCCATAAATAAGGATCAGGCAGCATAATAGAAAGGCCAAGTCACCAAATGAGATCAGACTAGCTAGAGACATAAAGGGTAACAAGAAAACATTGTACAAATACACTAGAAGCAAGAGGAAGACCAAGGACAGGGTAGGCCCGTTACTCAATGGTGGTGGGGGGGAATAATAACAGAAATGGCAGAGGTGCTTAATGACGTCTTTGTTTCGGTTTTCACCAAGAAGGTTGGTGGTGACTGAACATTTAACATAGTGAATGGCAGTGAAAATGAGGTAGGATCAGAAGAGGCTAAAATAGGGAAAGAACAAGTTAAAAATTCCTTGGACAAATTAAATGTCTTCAAGTCACCAGGGCCTGATGAAATGCATTCTACATTACTCAAGCAGCTAACCGAGGAGATATCTGATCCATTAGCAATTATCTTTGAGAAGTCATGGAAGACGGGAGAGATTCCAGAAGACTGGAAAAGGGCAAATCTAGTGCCCATCTGTAAAAAAGGAAATAAGGACGACCCAGGGAATTACAGAGCAGTCAGCTTAACTTCTGTACCTGGAAAGATGATGGAGCAAATAATTAAGCAATCAGTTTGCAAACATCTAGAAGATAATAAGCTGATAAGTAACAGTCAGCATGGATTTGTCAAAAATAAATCCTGTTAAACCAACCTGATAGCTTTCTTTGACAGGGTAACAAGGCTTGTGATGGGGGGAAGCGGTAGACGTGGTATATCCTGATTTAGGTAAAGCTTTTGATACTGTCCCGCATGACCGTCTCATAAATAAACTAGGGAAATGCAACTTAATTGGAGCTACTATAAGGTGGGTGCAAAACTGGTTGGAAAGCCATTCCCTGAGAGTAGTTATCAGTGGTTCACAGTCATGCTGGAAGGGCCTATCGAGTGGGGTCTCACAGGGATCAGTTCTGGATCCGGTTCTGTTCAATATCTTCCTCAATGATTTAGATAATGGCATACAGAGTACACTTATAAAGTTTGTGGACAATACCAAGCTGCGAGGGATTGCAAGTGCTTTGGAGGGTAGGATTAAAATTCAAAATGATCTGGACAAACTGGAGAAATAGTCTGAGGTAAATAGGATGAAATTCAATATGGACAAATGCAAAGTCCTCCACTAAGGAAGGAACAATTAGTTGCACACATACAAAATGGGAAATGACTGCCTAGGAAGGAGTACTGTGGAAAGGGATCTGGGGGTCAGAGTGGACCACAAGCTAAATATGAGTCAACAGTGTAACGCTGTTTCAAAAAAAGTGAACATCATTCTGGGATGAATTAGCAGGAGTGTTGTAAGCAAGATACAAGAAGTAATTCTTCCGCTCTACTCCACTCTGATTAGGCCTCAACTGGAGTATTGTGTCCAGTTCTGGGTGTCACATTTCAGGAAGGATGTAGACAAACTGGAGAGAGTCCACAAAAGAGCGATAAAAATGAGTAAAGGTCTAGAAAACATGACCTAGGCAGGAAGATTGAAAAAGTTGGGTTTGTTTAGTCTGGAAAAGAGAAGACTGAGAGGGGACATGATAACAGTTTTCAAGTACATAAACGGTTGTTACAAGGAGGAGGAAGAAGAATTGTTCTTCTTTACCTCTGAGGATAGGACAAGAAGCAATGGGCTTAAATTGCAGCAAGGACGGTTTTGGCTGGACATTAGGAAAAACTTCCTAACTGTCAGAGTGATTAAGCACTGGAATAAATTGCCTAGGGATGTAGTGGAATCTCCATCATTGGAGATTTTTAAGAGCAGGTTGGACAAACACCTGTCAGGAAAGGTCTAGATAATTAGTCCTGCCACGAGTGCAGGGGACTGGACTAGATGACCTCTCGAGGTCCCTTCCAGTCCTATGATTCTATGATAATCACACACTTTAAGATATCGTATCCATGGAAATCTAAGAATGGTATGTAACAATTGTCCACTGGATCTTCTTGCGTGGTTTGTGCCCTAAATTTGTAATAAGTTTCCTCAAAGCCGACACAAGGCCTTTCCGATGCTCATTCCTGGAAAAATAAATATATATTAAAAGAGAGAAGAGTATGCAGAGAAGGGAATAGTAATGTCTTTTCCTGAGGGTGGAGTGGTTAACAATGCAACTCAGAGTTTCAGCTTGTATTACTGTAGGTGAAAATAAAAGTATACTGGACTATCAGAAAGGCTTGAGATTTATATCTATATAATATTTATACACATGTGGAAGCAGCCAAATACATGACCCATGTTTCTTCTTGACTATTAAAGTGGATCGTTAAGGATATGGGACCAGATTTTCCAAAAAGTACAGGGAACATTTTCAGCACTCATAATTGGGGCCATACTGTCCAAAAAAAACCTCAGCACCCAGCAGCTCCCATTGTGTCAGCTCTGGATGGATTCTGGAAAAGAGCTCAGCATCCAACAAGCTAAACTGTTTTGATAAAGCTTGGAGGGAAATCTTGGCCTCACTGAAGTCAGTTGCAAAACCCCCATGGACTTCAGTGGGTCCAAGATTTCACCACTGGACACTTACTTTGGAGCCTAGATGGAATATAATATATGGAGATATACCTATCTCATAGAACTGGAAGGGATCCTGAAAGGTCATGAAGTCCAGCCCCCTGCCTTCACTAGCAGGACCAAGAACTGATTTTGCCCCAGATCCCTAAGTGGCCCCCTCAAGGATTGAGCTCACAACCCTGGCTTTAGCAGGCCAATGCTCAAACCACTGAGCTATCCCTCCACCTGAGCTCTTATGAAAATCTTGCACATAAGGCACAGTCTTTCAATGTGCTGCATCTTCTAGCACTGATCCAGTAAAGTCCTTAATCACATGCTTAACCTTAAGCTTGAGGCTTTGGTTTAATGGGACTACACCTGAGTTTAAAGGTAAGTACGTGCTGAAGTGCTTCGCTTGTTCGGGACTAGCTTGCTTGACATCTTGCTGGACTGAGAGTCAGTGCTGAATTTGTGCCAGGTCTTGCCAGGGCTGAGCCCAGCACCTCTAGGCCTGGCAGTTCATAGCCTCGGCACCGCTGGGCTTGCCACGTCCGTTATGAAAGGAAAAACATGTTTTGAGCTCTGGCACCTCCTTCAATAAAAGTTAAGCACTGCTGAGCGCTTAATCCCATTGGTGGTATGTTTATGATGTCAGGAGAAGCTTATTAATAGTATCAAAACGAATGAGCATGGGATAGTGTGTTCTGGATTATGTAATGTAAAACTGAGAAAAGTTAACTCTGTATCTGTGAGCTTCGGAGCTGGGGGCTGATTTCCTGGCTAGGAGTTACTAAGGGCTTCCCTGTCTGGCAATTTAATGCATGGCAAGCCAGGGTGTGAATCTACAACACACATGTGTGCTGCACACTACCTGGCTGTGTGGAACCTGGTACTGTTCACTGAAGCTTCCACTGTGTGCTTTAACATACAGCTGCTGTAGACAAGGCCTTAGCAGTAGATCCAGATGAAAGAGAATTCTCCTACCTACTTTGTACATCATATATCACTGGGTGTCACACCATAGTTCATATAAATCTAGATCTCAGCAAGAGGTGTCTAAACAATCAATCAGCGTGGATTTTGGTGATAATCCAGGGCATGGTATTAATCACCTTCAATTCCTATTGGCTTCAGTGAGAGTTGGGGGAGTTTAGACCCCCATGAGGCATGCGCATCTCCCAAGATTAGGCCTGATTTATATCAATGTAAGGCAAGGTAGGCTGTGATTCTCAGAGTAAGCCATTATCCCAGTCTGGATAGCTCAGCATATATATGAACTATGGGCTTGAGGCTTAAGGCTCAAATTTTTAATATACATTCTTAGAATTAAATAAAATGTAATGAAATTCAGGTGAACTATTAAACTTTCCACAGGGTAGGAATTAATGAAAATAGCTTGATCTGACATGGTTACTGTAATGAATCAGAATTTTTTTTTGGCCAGCAAAAGAGGAGAAGAAACTTTAGAGGAAAATCAAACCTCCTGTCTTTGAATGTTGGGACTGATCCTGAAAACCGTAGCCAGGCAAGTAGTGCCATTAGCATCCATTAGAATACTTTCCAAATAAGAACAATGCAATAGCTCCTGTGTAACTTAGAGTCAGTGGCAAAACTCCTGTTGACTTCAGTTGGAGCAGACTTGGAGCCTGTTGAACGGATGCTGTGCTGCTGATGTCAAACAGGAGTGGGACATACTGAGTTGGGGAGGGAAGGACAAATGGGAGGATGGAGTCTCAAAAGAGTGAAATTCACACTGGAAGGCTCTGGCACAGCAGGGACTCATAGACTTAAAGGTCAGAAGGGTCCATCATGATCACCCAGCCTGGCCTCCTGCACATTGCAGGCCACAGAACTTCACCCACCCATTCCTATGATAAACCCACAACCTTTGGCTGAGTTACTGAAGTCCTCAAATCCTGGTTTAAAAACTTCAAGTTAGAGAGAATTGAACCTAGATCTAGTTCAAGTGCTAGACTAACTCCATGGCCACCGGGCCGTCCTTCCTGTAGGGCCCAATTTCCAGCATCCTGATGTTTTTCCCACTCCAAAACTATATTTATTTGTTTACATTTATTAATGCTCAAGCAAGTGTTCATCTCAGGCTCTAGGTAGCGCTCTTCTGTACTTAAATTTTCATACTTAATAACACAATGGACTCCTCATTCCACTTCATCAATGACTATAAAAAAGATGAGCCCCAGCGGCAGATCTGATAATAAAATAAAATCCTCTTCACAGCTGGCCTATAAACCCTAAATCCCTTCCACCTAATCACATCACTTCTTCAGATGCCTGGGACTAAAAACAGACCCTGTGGACGCTCCTCTGCATATACTGTTGATACTCACAGCATTAGCAACTGTGAGACCTGTCAGTGTTAATCTGTACTTGCCACCGTGTTGTGCGTCACTAAATTTTATACACACAAGAAAACCAACCTAACAACAAAAGCCCCTCAAATTATATACCACGTACTGTAGGTATGTCATGGCGATTGCCTGGTGTTTCCAGGCTGCCTTCCCTTTATTCAAATCCCTCCTAGAGACTCACTCCTTCTGTTGTGCCCATGAAACTAATCCAAAATAGTCATAATCATAATAATAAACGTTCAAAAAAAACAAAACAAAAAAACCCTTCACTCCTCTGGGCATCGTAAAGTGAACTTGTCCTTGGTGCTGAACACCAGCCTCAGGCCTATGCACCACTTAAGCCCAGCTTTGGGAATGAATTTCACCCATAATGCATATTGCCCTGCTACAGACTTGATTTTCCACCTCCTCGTACCAGTTCAAATCAGGAGTAACTCTACTGCAGTCATCAGTATATAAAGCCAGCGTAAGGGTCCCATCTTACTCCCAGGCAAGTCAAGGGAAAGATGCCCATTGAATTCACTGGGACTGGGACCAGGCCCCTAAGTGTGAGGAGAAGCAGGACTGACATGCCTGCTTTGTTTAGACTATAATGTATTCAGGGCCGGAACTTGTGCACGTGTTCCTGGTGATCATGTAGTGTAGCGAAGAGAAGCTTAAGGGGTTTCATGATCACAGCTTATAAGTGCCTATATGGGCAGTGGGTATGGCAGGCTGGGGGAGGCTAAGCCTCCCCAAACAGCCTGGAGTGGCCCTGCCCACGCTCCACCCCCAGGACCCCTCCAGCTTCCCACTTTTCCCCCCACCTGGGGCTAGGTCGGCCTGTGGCAGGGACTTGGGGCAGCTGGGGCTGAGGGCTGCCCACCTGGGGCTCCGGTGCTGGGGCCACACTGCCTGCTTGATGCTCTGGGGCTGGGGGCACCGGGGCGGGAGGCATTGGGGCTGCACCACCTGGCCGATGCTTTGGGGCTGGGGGCATTCGGGCGGCCCGGGGATGTGGTGGCGGGTGGTGCTGGTGGTCGCTGAGGGGGGGCTCTGGTGGAGGAGGGGCATGGCCTCGGGTAGAAAGGGTTGGGCCGGGGGCTAGCCTCCCCCAATGGGTAGTTCACGTGTTGCCCATGAGTACATGCGGGGGGAACAATTATTTGATAATGATCCCTCCAATTTAGAAGAGAAAATTAGAACAAGATCTAATAGCTGGAAGTTGAAGCTAGACAAATTTTGACTGGAAATATGGCATAAATTTATAGTGGTGAGAGTAATTAACGATTGGACCAACTTACAAAGGGTTGTGGTGGATTCTTCATCACGGGCAATTTTTAAATCAAGATCCGATGTTTTTTTCTAAAAGAGAGGCTCTGGGAATTATTTTGCAGAAGTTGTGTGGCCTGTGTTATACAGAAGGTCAGTCTAGATGATCGCAGTGGTGTCTTCTGGGCCTGAAATCTGTGACTTGCTGTACAAGACACACAGCTCACTGATGGGGCTTAAGACTTATATAATAATTCATTGCAGATAATTCTTTAAACTAGAGTATTCATTTGGGAATGTTTGATGGTAAACGTTTATGCCAGTGGCATGGTAAATACAATTTCGATGAGTAGCTGAGAAACACACTCGCATGATTTACAAAGAATAACTTATGGCTGTTATAGTTTATAATATAAAATTATTTTATAGTCCTGTGTAACAACTTCCTACATTTCAGTACAGTATGTTACTGGAAGAGCACTGCTTATCTAGTGCTTGCCTGGGAAACCCTCCAGAAGCAGTTCTTGCAAAGAACTGGCATTTAGTCTTCTTCCCCAGCACATCTGTTAAGTATGGATAGCTTTCGGCGGTAGAATTGGTTTGATTAGGAGTGATCTGTCAAGACCTTAACAGAATAAGAGCTGATTTCCCTTCTGCCAGTTAAAATCCATGTGTTGCAAGGATGGATTTTTATCCACATTGGCACCTGGAAAACAGCAGGCAAATGTGATGGAACTCTGGAGATGAAAAGCAGAAGCGCGTGTAGCAAAGGGTCCAGCAGGGGAATCTCAAAACCCGGAACCCAGTGTGTGAGTTGTCAGGTTGGAGTAAAATGTGCAGGATATCATAATAATATCCACGAGGAGGAGGAGACAGGAGAAGCTGCCACCACATGTGTGGGGCGGGAGTTACATATGTGTACCCTGAACAAGAGCTGTTCTGCCTCCAAATCTCCTCTGAAGTTGGGAGACTGCTCAGTGCCCTCTGCCATCATGGTAGGTGCTTTGTTAAAATGCCCCCATCTCCTTCTGCCTCTGGGACATAGCCGCCAACGTGAATTAATTCCTCTGTTAGATACAGCAGAACTCTGAAGGCTTTTGCACAGTCTTAGATGCTCCATAAACAAAGGGATACTGACAGAATGATAGGACGTCAATGAGTCTTTTAGACATGGCTCTGTAAGAAGCAAAAATATTTTGGTACAATGACATGTGTTAACAGCACACTGAGACAGAGAGAGAGAGAGAGAGAAAAGAAGAATCTGAGAACAAAAACCAAGGCGATAAAAACTAGAGATGAGCCTAAATTGGAGATCTAACCCAGTCCTGAACATCTTCAAACGATGGGATTATTTTTGTCATGGGTTTTCATTCGGTCATCTGTAATCAGAATTAGCGGTGGCCAAAGTGCTTTGAAAAATTCAAATTTAAAAACACCTTTTTTCACAAAAAAATCTTTTTTTTTTGGTAAATAATAAAAACAATCTTTTTTTCAAGCAGCTCGGTTCAGAGTGTGGGTAAGAAACTGTTTAGGTGCAGTAGAAAAAAATATATATATTGATTTCTTATGGGAGGACGTGTATAGCAAGAATGACAAAGATAAGAAAAAGCACCGAGTTTGCCTCAGCTGAGACTGAAATCATGGATTTAGATCTCTCAATAAGTAGGAATGTATAAACTGATTTGGATAAAACAAGGTGCGCATGCACACCAAACCTTCTTGCCCATTTCAAATGGAACCGTTTTGAAAACCAGGTTCACTTCCTTTTCACTATCTTTGTGTGCTGCTGGGCTGCACGCAGGAATAAAAATGAGGCACAGCCGAAAATTTGTGTTTCTAACATTTTTGGCTGCATGTTGCTGATGCACAGGGTCTGGACAGTGCCTTCTGCCCAGTTATAGCCTATGTCATGCCAAAGCGCTGCAGAGTTCTGATTAAGAAATCACGTTGTGGAAAGGGATTAAAATTTTCAGCCAGAAAATAAAGACACAAAGGTGATCAAATACTTCATTATTTCTCTTGCTGATCTTTTCACAGACCACCGATCTCAAATAACCTCTCAATTTCCAATCTTACATGTTTTACAATAATCAATGGAAGCTATAATGCAGAATACTCAATCACACGACTGAGAAATGTTATAATAACATATTCAGGATGAAGTTAATGAGAAAACAGGAAGAGGAAGAAGGCTGAATTGGGTCAAGGCCAATTTGTTTCATTAGACAGGATCAGATGTAAATTGCTCTGTAATGCATGTATCCATTTAAATTGTGTTGGTCATTTCGAAATTATAACATTCCATCTTGTCCTGTGTTTTTCTTCCTGTCATGATGATGAGATTTTTTTTGTGGTAGCTTTTATTTTCTGCTTAAGAGGGCAAGGAATTGTTTAGGGTGCTCTCAGAGTAGGTGGATGAAATTAACAGTGATAAGCAGTTTCTGTACAGTGAAGTTTATCCATGGAGCTCAAGAGTGTAAGTATCATTAGCCTCATTTTACAAATGGGGAAACACAGGCAAAGAGGAATGAAGTGACTTGTGCAAGGGCACCGATCATGTCAGTGGCAGAGTGGGAATAAGACCTAAACCTCCTGGTGCCCAGTCCAGTGCCTTATCCACCACAAGAATAGAAACATTTAAGCAAGAAAAACTTCTAACCATGTCCACAGCGGGACTCAAAGCACCTAAAACTAGGCTTAAGAAAGTGTAACCCATTCACCTCCTGGGTGTGGTTTTCTGTCCACTCTAGTGGCACTGAGACCACTTAGAGTTTAATGAGTCTGCTACAGCCTTAGCTAAAAGCAATGTGGCTTTTAGCTCATGCAGTAGAGGCTCATGCATTTCACTCCAGAAGTCCCAGGTTCAATCCTGCCTGCTGATGACTGGGGTCCGTCAGTGTTACAAAAGCACTGAATAAAACACGTATCGGGGGTAGCCGTGTTAGTCTGTATCTACAAAAACAACAAGGAGTCTGGTGGCACCTTAAAGACTAACACGGCGGTTTTTACCCACGAAAGCTTATGCCCAAATAAATCTGTTAGTCTTTAAGGTGCCACCAGACTCCTTGTTGTTTTTGTATAAAACACTGTATGGCTTAAATCTCCCTGATAAAGGGAAGGACTACATTGGCTGAACAGTCTTTCCTTTCTCTAACTTCCATAACCCAGTTATTCTGGTTGTAGAAGTAGTTGGTAAGAATGTGAATTACTTAGATGATTTTGATATCGCTTCTTATTGTTGTTTGATTATGATGTACCTCTCCCCAGTTAACATGTCTCAACTTACATGTGTTAGGAAAGTTTTCATGATATCATATAAATTCTATACTTTATAACAAGGCTAGATGGAGACTGTCTCATAAATCAGACTGTGGTTCAGGAGGTTGGTAATAGGCTGTTGAATCTTTTCTTTTGAGTCACTGGTTCCAATCCAAGTTGGTCCTGACCAGAAATGGTTTCCATCAGTTTGTTGAAACTAGTTTGTTGTCTTGGCCTACTCTCTAATGCATGGGATATCCTCCACCACAACTATTGGCAGTGTCATCAAAGAGCTAATAATCAAATGAAAATGGGGAGATGGAAACCTTCTCCACCTGAAAATTGAGCCTTCTAGATCAGGCTCTTTGGACATCCAATCGCATTGAGGAGCGCAGAATGCCCTGACACAGAGATTGAATTCAGCAGCAGCAGCTGTGGATGTGAACTAGAATGATGACTTTGCTCAGGCGAAAATTCCCACCGCCGTGACTTTGCTCACCTCCAGCTTTAGGGAATTCAACCCTCACAAGGCTCAGTTCTGTGCTGTCGGCCTTCACCCTGCAGCTGATGCTACAAAACAAGTGCAAACCAGCCTCACCAAGGAACAACAATCCAGTCCCACAAAATAGGGTTCGTTTCCATACAGAGAATATTTCTACTGTGCAGGGCATGAGAGAATAGGTAAATGCAAGTCACTTGGGGAAAAGAAAAGGAAAAGCTGTTCAAGTTAAAAAAGGAGAGAAGTAAGTTCTCAAATTCCACTAGATCTCACCCCTTTTCTGGATATTGCTAACCAGTCCATGGTAGAAATGAAGGGCCTTCTTCTGAGTATCTTTGGAATGCAATTGCACCCAACAGCATGCATTTCCAAAACAATCCCCCCAGAGAGTAATACCTTTGAAACCCAAAAGATTTATCCTCTTCTCTGCACGTTACTCCACTTGAACGCTGAAGTACGTATTTTCCATAGTTAGAGAAATGTGTGCTTATTCTCTACCTGTGAATAGCAGGACAAAGCACTGGAGAAAGCTGCTTGCATCAAATATGACACAGGAAATTTTAAAAACAGTGAACTAGACCAATCCACCTAAGTGTCCCCAGGATATATGGAGGGATGATTTTTCTGTTTTAAGCACCAGCAGGTGAAAACATTCAAAGAACTAGATGTATAATTTTCAGCCTGAAAATTGCACCTCATTTGCATCACAATGGGCTTTCCAGGCTTTCCTGGGGGTAGCGTGAAGACTGAAGAAAAAGATGTGATCTTTGAAATTGCCAAATGTGATTGTAAAGGAGATGAACATCTTCAAAAAGGACAAATCCGGAGTAATGAAACAAGGATTTGATTGGCAGTGTGTTGACTGACAAGCATATTATCCATGTCCTAATATAGAGTGCTCATCTGCTTTTTCTCAAAATGAGAAGTGAAAACATTACAGATGGGTCCAAGATCTTGTGAACTGGAGGCTGCAAAACTGATTTGTCACAGGACAGCATAATCTAAGCTAGAAAAGCCCTGAGAGTTGGAGTGTTTGATTTGATGTCAACTTGACTGAAAACTTTAATAGGAAGAAGAAAAATATTGGACTCAACAGGAAGCTTTCTTCATCTAGGAGAAGAGGTATACAAACTGGAACTGAACAATGGTAGAGCGAGGCCTGCAGTCCCATCCTATCCTTGTCTACTCAGATCCTCCCTTTGCTGATCAGGTCTATACCCAGGAATGAAAGAGTTTATGTACTTTGGGGTTAAATGTGGCCTGAATCCACAAGCAGGGTTCCAAATAGGCTCATATATTTCTGTTGAGGAACAGACTGAAAAATCTGTGCACGGAGGAAGAGGATTCTTTTCAGAACATGGTTTCAGGGTGGTCCATCTGCTTGTTTTTTGCCTTAATTTACCAACTGCTTCCTAGTGTCTTTTGTTGTGTTAGTTCTCAGGTTGTGAAAGATCAATTTCAAACAAAAGAAGTCTGGTGCATTCACAAGATAGCTGTGGAATAATAATTGTAGAATAAAGCACACATCTCTTCCCTAAGCTATCATCTTGGAGGTTCAAGTTCACATGGAACTTAAAACTAGTCAGCAATGGTTGGTCAGTCCCTGCAACATTCCCACAGCCATACTAATTATTAATCATGTGAGGCAGGTAAGTATTATCAACTCCATTTTATAGATGGGCACTGAAAAAGAAAGTGTGAGAGTGAACCAATCTCAGATCCAGGGTTAGAAATGGAGTTGGCTGGAGGATGACAATTCTGTTTTGTGAGGTTCTGAAATGTATTTTTGTTCCAATGTGGAATGAAAACAAAACTTTTCAAATATTTTTCTGAAAGAGAAATGTGTCGAAACGTCCATCTTCAGGTTTTCATTTTGGGGCTCTCCTCTGGTCAGAAAAGACCAGAGATTCCACCCTAGACCTCAGAAACCATCCAGTTGAAAACATCATGGAAACTGATACACCTCTGTGAAATGTTTTGGCTTAAACGAAACAGCATATTCTGATGAAAATACATTTTGTCAAAAATATTCCAACCAGCTTTAGTTAGAACTCAGGAGTCCCTGGCCTCCATTTCTGTGACCCGCCCATACAATTTATACTTCATATTGTGCACATGAATAGTTTGGGACTGAATCTGACCAAAAAAGCTGAGGGAATGAAGGCATGACACCCAGTAATGTACTGGCAATGGGATTCTATATGCCCACTCACTGTGAGCATAAGATCATGGGTCAGACCAAAGATCCATCTAGCCCAGTATCCTGTCTTCCTACAGTGGCCAATGCCAGGTGCCCCAGAGGGAATGAACAGAACAGGTAATCATCAAGTGATCCATCCCCTGTCGCCCATTCCCTGCTTCTGGCAAACTTCCCTGAGCAGGGGAGTGAGACTGTGTAAGGCTAGTTAACAGCAGTTTGCACTTCACATGAACGTGGCTTTTGAGGCCCGTGCCAGAGGCATAGT
Source organism: Trachemys scripta elegans (assembly GCF_013100865.1). NCBI lineage: Eukaryota > Metazoa > Chordata > Testudines > Emydidae > Trachemys > Trachemys scripta. The sequence goes on along the minus strand of NC_048308.1, from coordinate 5,950,929 downwards.
CATTTGCTCTTCCGAGCTTTGAGTCTTTTAATGTGCCCTTAGTTTAATTATTTTTAATCTCAGACAGCAGCTGGTGATCACAGAAGGGCAGGCTTTTATCACTATCAATGGTCCTTCATTCATAAATATGGTGATTCCTTATTCATCAATATGCAACTTTTCAACCTCTTAGTAATGCTGCTTTTCACTGCATGGAAGAAATAGAATGAAGCTATTTCCACAGATCTCTACACTCTGTACAGTTAGCAGATGGGTTGGTTACATTCATATCGTAGGAACATATTATTTCTGGGTCCTGTCGAAAAGTTGTTGAAGTGCTATCTTGGGTAGCAGTGTGGGTGGAATGATTTTTCTTTGCTTTTACTGATGTTATGCCATTAATAGGAAGGAGCAGCCTCTGGTAAAGATGCTCCTCTAGCATGTGGGAGACCCAGGTTCCATTCTGCTCTTTCACAGATGGCTTGCATGACTTTAAGCAAGTAATTTAGCCTCTCTGGGCCTCAGTTTGCATGAGGATAATCGTACTTCTCTATCTCCCAGGGGCATTGTAAGGATAAATATATTAAAGATTGTGAGGTACTTAAATAATGTGGTGATGGTGGCATACAAGTATCTTAGCTTGATACCATCCCAGGATTAAATGCACCCTAGTGCAACTTAATATCATTATTTTAATGTTTGTATTACCTTGAGGTTCCAACCAAAGATTAGCTCTGTATTGTGCTAGGTGCTGTACAAACAAAGTAAAAACAAGACTGTCCTTGCCCCTCGCAGTTTAGGATCATGACAACATACGACAGGTAGGAAGATGGAGGACAAACAAGGGTTGGGAATGGGAGAATGAAATAACATTAAAACAAGCATATTTTCTGTAATTTGCAGTAGCGTTAATTGGTCTTCAGTCAGACACAGAGCTGGTCAAAACACGACCTCATTTTCATAAAAATGTTGTCCCTTTTTCACTGGAATTGTGAATTTGGAAGATTTTTGACCAGGTCAAAAAGAAAGCAGCATTCTGAAGGCCTCCTTGTAAGTCACATAGAGGGATAAGAAGGAAGACAAGGGGGGTGGCTTTTGGATTTTGATAGGGAGTTTTTTCCAGGCATAAGGGGAGGTGTGGGCACACGTGTGCAGGTACCGGAGAAAGAAATGGAATAATGGCCAACAAATGCCGGCAGTATTGGTGGTGCAAAGGGGACGGATCACTGTTAGAATGAAATATTAGATCTGATAGGTGGGATGGATCTAAATGATGAACATGCTGCTAACCAGGAACAAATACACGGGGTCTAAAACAGCAGCATGTAACAATGAAGTCAATGCAATTCTTCCTATTCACCTACCCATTAAATACGCTTATGGACATATGCTTGGGTAACACAAAACCAACCAACCAAATAAATAAATAAAACTGGTGACTGCGGGTGACCTTGTTATCTCCCCAAACTGGAGTCAACAGTCTCGCCATGACTGCCTCGCACAAGAAACCAATGTAATACATTTTTACTCCACACATGCGTGCATCATTGGTTGCAATCCAATTTTGCAGCGACTGGTGATTTTTTGGCAAGCTCTGATGAAAGGTCACATTTGAAATTTGGGATTTGTGTCTCCCCTCTGCATTCCTTCATGGTGTGCAGATTCTAGCTCAACGGGGATGTGGAAAGTGTGTCTGTTGCTTTCCTGTAACAAGTGCCTTTGTACTGTTTAGGTAAATAGCGTGGACATCAGTATGTTGTTCCACATTTTCTCTTCTAGCTCTCACTGATGAGAAGTGACTCCTGAAAAGGAGGATGAAGAAGGGAAAATGATGTGATGTGGCAGGCTAAGTCAGCCTCCCCCTTGAAGGCAACTTGCTGTTTCCTACGTGCTGTGTGTGTTTCTCCTCTCCAGGATGTGTCTCAGAATTAAATCAGATTGGTGAATTTAGAAGGGTATCGTTTAGGGATAGGCAAACTAGTTCAGTTAAAAACAGCCTCTTATCTTCTCCCCCCAGCCCTCTGCTCCTGATGAGGACAGTTTCAACCTAATAAGACGTTTGATTTCTGACCTTGCTCCTATGAAAATCAGTGACAAAACTCCCATTAATTTCAATGGGAGTAGGCGTGGGCTGTTAATTTGCTGCGTATAAGGGCACATATACTGCACCTCCTTTGTATTATCCCAGTAACACCCCTTATGCTGCCAGAGACAGATGAGGTATTGAGCACTGTGATGCCATGAAGGGGATGGGCTCATTTAGGCGTTGTTGATATTTCAGCAGATGCCAGCAGAGCATGCTTAGAAGTGATTTAGTTTCCAATCACATATGCTGAATTTTAAATCCTTCTCCCTTCCAACCGAGTAAAAGATTACAGGTTGAGGCTTCCCGGCCATTTTTTGGCAAGCAAATACAGCCTTTTCATTGGTCAATAACTCAAAAAACTGGCCGGAGTATCACCCAACTTTCTAAATTCATCTCCGGTTTGAGACCCAGGTCTTGTCTACACAGGAGTTATTTCACAATTTTAAATAAATCCGTTCTAAATCCATCTAGTTAAACCAATCAGCTCTTCCACTTAGATGTACTTCAACCAGTCCAAATCTCCCTTAAATTGATTTAGCCTGTGTCAGTAAATGAACACATAACACTTATCTAGTTTAAGTGAGAGTTAAATCAGTGGAAGTGCATTGATTTAACTAGGCTGATGTAAATTTGATTTAATAAGCTGGTGCACCTTTTCTTGCACAGGCCCAAAACCAGAAATTTCTGCCACAAATAAGAATTTCTCAGAAAGATGGGAACCTGTGACTATAGAGTTATAACAGAAGACCCCAAGTAACTTTAGAATAGTTCTCAGTATAAGAAATACCACATTATATACCAGTGGTTAGAGAGCTAGATAGAGAGCCATATTCACTGTGGCTAGATAGAGGTGTAAGTATGGTGATGGATTGATTCACCTTTCCTATATGATATTATTGGACAGAGCACTCGGCTTGGACTCAGAAGACCTCAGTTCTATTCTCAATTCTGCCACTGGAAAATCACCTCCCCAATCTGTGCCTGGGTTTCCCCATCTGTAAAATGGGGCTAGTGATACCCTTTGAGATCTGCTGATTGTGCCAATATATGATTTTGGGGAAAGGTAAGTAGAGGACATGATAAGCATTTACTTTAACTCAAATTCATGTGACAAGGGGACAAAAATGTAAGAAGGGCAAGATGATCGCAGTGGTATGGGACTTGAGATATCTAGAGTCAATTCCTGTCTTTGCTACAGATTTCCTGTGTGATCTTGGCAAGTCACTTAATCATGTAGGGTATGTTTACAGTGCAGTTAAACAGACCTGTAGCCTAAGCCCCACGAACCTGAGTCAGCTGGCACGGGCCAGCTGTGGGCGTTTAATCACAGTGTAAACGTACCCTTGGTGCCCCATCTGAAAAGGTGATGTCGTACTCTTTTCCTCACCCCTTGTCTAATAGATTGTAAAATCTTTGGGACAAGGAACAGCTGTTACAATGTTTGTACAGCGCCGGGCACAGTAGGGCCCAGACGCATTTGGGACGTACCGGTAGTATTGTTGTACAAGTATAATTAATAATAATGTCCATTCTTTAGGATGATATCATGTATGATCAAATCTATTGATATTGTGGAAGCAGAGAAAGAACTGACAGGAAGGGGATGCAATGCATGACAGTTCTTTCTCTGCTTCGACAACATCTCTTATAAAATATGTAACAATCGACAAGTGTTAATGTTATAGCTATACTATTATCCGGTTACTCCTTGTGGAAGACGATTAAAACAAATTAACACAGGAAAAAGAGAATAATGCTTGTTACAGTTTTACTAGTGTTATGTTTTTAGATGTGCATTCTGGTGAAGCTATGAGATTTGCCTTTCCAGCAGAAAGAGCCCTTGACAACGATACGATGCAATTTCCGAGTTGAAAAAAAGATCGGATGTGATGTGGGAGAATGCAGTACAATTTGTATCACGTCTAAACCTAACGATTTCACCCTTGAACTTAATTTAACATATTACCCTTCCCCAGCAGCGGTAATAGATCCTATTAATACATATTGCTTCCAGAGGAAGGTTTTCTGGCCATTCCATCAGTGGTCTAGAGCAGTATCCTGGAAAACATAGCTCAGTTTAGTTTGACAGGGAACACTTTCCCTCAGTCATAAATGTCTAAATAATATTTTGTGAATGGCTGAAGTTATTCAAACCTCCTGCGCTGCTGTAATATATTCCCCCCTCCAACGGACAGGCATGTTTTCTGAAGGTTTATTGAAAAATGAAGGTTTCATATAAAATGTATTTCAGATCATTTAACTTTTCTATCTCTTTTTATAATCCAATGAATTTTATTCATTTTAGTAATCTCCTCCTGAACCTTAGCACTGTGGGGTTGAGATTAAAATACGGCGTATATGAATCAGGGTTCATAAAAGGAATTTCAGTCTCTTCTTGCTTAGGAGGCTGCAGTCACTTGTTCGAGCCACTGCAGCTGAGAAATGGGATGAGACTAAACTGTTAAGTGGTTTTTACTCTTCTGTGTCTACACAAATTAAGTTCAGATGGTTCGGCTACTATCTAAATTAGGGTTGATAAAGCTGACACATCCCTGCAGGAATCCTTTCTTCAGATATTAAACATGGAGCCCATAGCAGCATTTCTGTGACACTATCAACTGATCAGATCAGTGAAAAAGATTAGCCGTGAGCTGAGGTCGAAGATGATTTTTCCTCGATAGATTTCAGTCTTGATGGACTGGGTGGTAAGCCCAGATGCGCATGATTGTAAATACAGGAGATGCTACATTTGGCCAGCAGCAAAAGGCCTGTGGGCCCTGATTCTGCAGGAGACATAAGTATGTGTCTAACTGACTTGAATAGTTTCATTTAAGCTAATACCAACTATGGCCCAGAATGTCTACAGGAAATTGCTTCTTTGCATTGTTTTCGGTCTCCAACCTAGGAAGGAGTAAACCCAAGGAAATGTTTTGGTTTTGTAAAATTAAAGTAAAAGCCAGAAGTGATTGAGATCCAGGTTCCCCAAATCTGAAAGGAACGAAAATGATTCTGATTTGGACCCACCCCTACCTCCAACAAACCATTGTACGGTGCCACATTGGGGGTCCTCCAGAAATACTGTTCCTGAAAGTGATGCTTTGCAGGTGCTAACACAAACATCATTTTTCAATGTCCTTCTTCACTAGAGGTGTTTTCTTCTGGGTTCAGTGCCTCCATGAATTGCATTCTCACTGGTGGTAAGATATTTAGAGGGCCTGTGAGTGCTGAATATCACAAATCTGGCCCTCACATTTGACACCAAATGTCAGATTCCTCACAGTAGAGTGGGCTATTTTAATTTTTTTTTTCCAGAAAAAAATTATAATCATAAAATCATAGGTGATTAGGGTTGAAAGAGAGCTCAGGAGGTCATCTAGTCCAACCCCCTGCTCAAAGCAGGACCAACCCCAACTAAATCATCCCAGCCAGGGCTTTGTCAAGTCGGGCCTTAAAAACCTCTAAGGATGGAGGTTCCACCACCTCCCTAAGTAACTGATTCCAAAATTTTCATTTGAATTTTTTTGATTGTGTTAATGGGCAAGTTTGAAATGAAATGAAATGAAAGGAAAGTTTTCATTTTATATTTGAATAAAAATTCCCATATATTGTGTAGACATATCCAATCTATGGTAATAGTTACGTATGTGAACTCGCATTTCAGGCAGATCAATACATGCCGTTACCAGGTTGCACTTACATTTTATGTTTATGAATGAAAGAACAGTACTTATTTTGGATTAGAATTAAGGTAATAAAATAATACATTTCTGTATAATTGATAGAACTAAAACATAGAACAGGTTAGGATGTATGGTAAAACATCTCATTTCAGGATTGAGAGGGCTGAGTATTTAGAATGATACAAAGTTCTGAGCAAAGATGGTCAAAAATGGGGGAGGGGAGTAAATTTCGTGAGAATTTTGCAAAAGTTTTTTTGGGAGTTGAACTTAGACATCTTAATGAAAAGTTACGTTGAAATTTCATCCAGCTCTAGAATTTGTGAAGGTCTCATCGTTTGAGTTGGTGGGAACTTTGATTCAGTCTGGAGTTTGGTAAATTATTCGAGTTTGCGATGGCCTTAAATGGCAAATGGGAGAGAGAGAGCAGGTTTGGGGGCTGTAGTGAGTGAGAAGTAGCAATGCCCATGCATTGATATTCAAAGAGACAGAAGAGTGTACAGAACTTACGTAGTCAGATAGGTATCAGAGGGGTAGCCGTGTTAGTCTGGATCTGTAAAAAGGAAGAGAGTCCTGTGGCACCTTAAAGACTAACAGATATGTTGGAGCATAAGCTTTCATGGGTGAATGCCCACTTCGTCAGACGCATGTAATGGAAATTTCCAGAGGCAGGTATAAATAATCAGGCAAGAATCAGTCTGGAGATAACAAGGTTAGTTCAATCAGGGAGGGTGAGGCCCTCTGCTATCAGTTGAGGTGTGAACACCTTTGTTTAATCCTGAGCTGATGCGTCAAATTTGCAAATGAACTGAAGCTCAGCAGTTTCTCTTTGAAGTCTGGTCCTGAAGTTATTTTGCTGTAAAATGACAACATCAGCTCAGGATTAAACAAAGACTGTGAATGGCTAGCCAACTACAAAAGCAGTTTCTCCTCCCTTGGTGTTCACACCTCAGTTGCTACAAGAGGGCCTCACTCTCCGTGATTGAACTAACCTCGTTATCTCCAGACAGATTCCTGCCTGCATATTTATACCTGCCTCTGGAAATTTCCATTACATGCATCTGACGAAGTGGGTATTCACCCACGAAAGCTTATGCTCCAATACATCTGTTAGTCTTTAAGGTGCCCCAGGACTCTTTGTTGCTTTTTATAGTCAGATAGGTATCAAAGACAGTACTTGCACGGATTTTCAGTGAAATTTACTCACTATAAACAATTGCGCTAGATTGTGATTTGGGCCACGTACCTGTGCATGGGAGCAGGAATGGGGCATAAACCTTATACCCTGGCTAGGGTCCCCAGACTCCTGAACAGGTGCAAACCCCACTCCCCCAGCCCATCCTCTTTCCCCTGTCCTAACACACTGGCCAATACAGCTGAACCGGGATGGGGTGAGAAGTATAGGCCAGCAGCAAATAACTATCTCCCCAGCAAGGAAACAGGCAAGAGCAAATTGTCTCCCATAGGAGTGGCTCTGGGGCACGTGGCATCTTGGGGCTATCCCTAGGGTGCTGGTGTTTACACACTGAATTTTGGGCCATAGGCACACCTCTGAGCAATCTCCCCTATTGGCTATTATGAATGCATTCTGTGCTTGTGGGTATCCCTTAGCTATGGGGGCGGGGGGCTGCTCCTGGTGGCTGTTCTTTATATATATTTATGGATGTGTATCAGTTAATTACAAAAGTATTTGCAAAGGTCAAATCAGGTAGCAATAAATAAAACTGATAAAAGAAGCCACCGCAGAAGAGAAATGCATTATATCTATTTCATAAGGACAAACCATTAGATCTAGGGCACCATAACTTGGATACAAATCCACATAAATAGGAGTAGGACATAACCATGGAAATTCAAGAAATGTGTGATATGCACTAACTTATACAATAGGATTTATCAGCCACTGTCTTGTTTTATTCTTCATAGAAAGTGTGTTCAACTCCATGAAAATTCACAAGCAGGTGGCAATTATATAGAGCCTCTGTTTGTGATTATGCTCTGAAACCTTCCCAAATTTCCTTTCCTACAGCCATGACTGAAATATTCATTAATGGGGTAATGCAGACTCAAGTGTCCTAACCAAATGCACTTGAGCTGTGGACTCAGGATGGTATAATTACAGGATTCTATTATCCATGGTGAGCAGAGCAAACTGGAGATTAGCTTCTCTTGGTGCATTATACAACTTGAAAGAAAGTGTCAGACACATCATGCTAAAATAGGATGATATTCTTCCTACACAAGCAGAGACATTGCACTAATGAGCTGACTTCTCCGTCAAGTTTGGAACATACGGGAGGTGACCTGAGAACAAGACGCAGGAGCTTCTGAGGTGCATAATGTAACCAGTAAATAATTTGAAAAGTAGGTCAGTCGGTACTTGGCACTTACAGAAAACATTTAAACAGCACTGAAGAAAATTGGCTGAATTCTAGGAGTAAGAATTACGCTAAACTCTGGAACTCAGCAATTAGCAGAAAAGGCTTAGAAATTCCCATGATACAAAATCAAACAGGATGTCAAGATAAATTGAATCCGTGTAAATTGGGTAAAGCGAGCATTTTCAGGCAGTATAGAAACAAGGGTGGAGCCAAAAACGGAGAGGCAGAAATGCCTCCCTGACCAATAATAGCTTAAGTACTGTTTCTTTCCTATAAGAAAATTGGACTGTGATTATTCAAAAGCTATAGAAGCAAACACTTATTTAATACTATATCCTGAGGAAGTGCAGAAAGGTGTGGAGTGGATGGATGCATGTAGCACGATAGAATTCACAATGAAGTTTGGCTTGAGGGCTGAACTTTCCCAGAGTTTGGTAATATTCAGGCCTGTGGGTTTTGGCTCAAGGCTAATATAAACAGAGATGGACTGTTCAAATGAGGACCATCTCAGTGGAGTGTCTACTGATTCCTGTGTAATATCTAGTCAATGATTCTCGGACTGAAGCTTGGGAGCTGCAAGTGGTTCTTTAATGTGTCCCCTGCAGCTCTTTGCGGCACATGATATTAAAACGCTGCTTTAATTATTAACCAATGTGAGTTATTAACCAATCTGGATGCTTTTATTGTGTTATTAACAAATTGTAGTGGATACAGTTTTGCTGTGAGAATAATAGATAGAATAAACGAAACAGTGAATTCACACGACTGTGGCTCTTTTGAGAAACGTTGATTGCTAATTTGGCTCCTGAACCACTGAAGTCTGAGTATCACTGATCTAGACTCTGACTTTAGGCACAGCTGTGAGTAAGGACTGGGAGGCATTGCGCCTCAGAGATACCTCTGCAAGTGTAAAAGGCGGTCAATTTATGAAGTTGCCAGGGTGCCAGTTAGATTTTAAAACTGAAGCCTAACAAAGTAAGTTTGTCAGGATATAACAGAATTCAACAGGATAACCCCATTTTTATAGAGTCCTGGGAGCATTAGCTTATTAGTTTCAAAGCTGGCTTCTTTTCAGGTCAACTTTTAATTTGAGCAGCATTTTTTAGATCAAGACCAAGACTCTTCCTTATTCTTAACCAATCAATTAATTCACCCAGCACCACATTAGTATACAATCAACAGTTCACAACTCAAGTATAGACACAACCAATGTTCTAGGTGTGTACTGTCCACACAATGTAGTCTTGCAAGCAGTTATCCCCGACAGCTGAGACTAGCAGTTATATCAAGGAACAATGCAAATTACCAAGATTTCTTATTACATTTACTTATGATCATCAAGTCTCAATTCCTAACACATTTGTTACACTTCCATGGATGCATTTGTTCTTAAGGCACTTTGAAGAGTGCGGTTAGTACAGTTGAATGAATTGGTCCAAAACAGACAAATTTAGAATATTCAAACCAATTGCTTAAGGCCATTGTTTTCAATCTCTCTTAGGCCAAGTTGCCTGGATTTATAAAGGAGTTAGAATCTAACTCAGTAGAGAATGTAGACTTAGCAAGATAAACTACAGGTATTTTTATTAAAGAAATAGAAGGGGAAATACAAACTCTGAAATGAAATATCACCACTTCTTATCCTCTCAACGCTGGTCTCAACGCTGGGATGTGAAGAAGTGTCCATTCCACACAGTTGATCCAGGTGTCTGTCACACTTAGGATTCTTCAGTTTCTTGTGATGGGTTCAGTCAACTCTTGGTTAGTCCATTGTGACTTCAGTTTATATACCCCAGTTTCAGGGCTAGTAGGAGGGGGGACATCCTCTTATTCCCATTGGACACATGCCAACAAGAGCTTAGGGTTTAGATCTTTCAGTTCTTTGCTGCTCCCATTGGTATCGAGTAGTTGGTGTTTGTGTATAACAATTATTTTTTTTCAATTTTTTTCTTATCAGAGGCTTTTAAAGTTTGATTCATTTCAAGTTCTACATTTCCCTTATTTGATCCAACTATCAATTTGGATCCCCTTTTTAAACAATTTATTTTAATATCCCAAAGTTATATACTGGTGTATATCTTTTAACATTTCTTTTTCAATTCCTATTACTTCTAGAGTGCAGCAATTATTTACAGGTGAAAACCAGCAGCATCCATATAACCTTCAAAATGTGGAGGATGCACTCCATACATTCTTTGATTGTATAGAAGCATTTCATGGTATTTAGGACTAACAAAAGAGCAAGAGACATTATCCACCTGTAGGAGGATGTAGACCTGATTCACAAGTCAAGCAAATGTGAAGATTCCAATTTGGGGTGAAAGGCAGATTACTCACGGTATATTTGATTTACAAGGAACACAATGTATAGTTTGTACTTTGAGGTGAAAACACTTTGCACAGGAAAGCAGGTTGACTCTTGCTTGGTAACCTGGAGTTCTTTTTAGCTAGGTTGGGGGGAGAAGGAGGTTTTATCCATATGCAAATTATGAGAGTTTCTTTTGTAGGTGATTGTGACAGGGTGTTCATCCCACACGCTCTCCAAAGGGGTTAATGGAGGCCAGATGGGCCAATTAACCTATTAGGCTACAAATTGGAAGAATGCAGGCTGAGAGGAAAACCCTAATGAGGGGAATTTCACCTGGGTGGGAAGAGGTAGGGTTTATAAAGACAGAAGTTGGAGTAATGAGAGAGGGCTATAGTTTCTCCCTGGGAGTAAGAGGTGTGTTTGGAGGCTACAGAATTAGGGTAGCCTACAGTTACTTCCTTGGGAGGAGGGAGTTGTCAGGCTGCCAATCCCAGAGAAGCAGGGAGAGCCAGAAGGAAAGGAAAAGGCAGTAAGATCCAGGAGGGAACAGACCTGGGCTGGGCTGGAACCTGGAGTAGAGGGTGGGCCTGGGTTTCCTTGCCAGCCACTGAGGAAGTGGTACCATGGGGCAGTGAATGGGAAGACTGCATGAGACTACTGGCAAGGAAAGACTTTGATACCCTGGAAGGAGGACACACGTAGTGACCTGGTGGGGGAGGGACAAGTCATGAAGATGGAGCACCAGGAGTTGCAGAGACAAAGAGAGAGCAGCAGTAGGGTGTGCCGTAGGCAGCAGAAAGGAGCCCCAGACCTGGAAGGAGCTAATCCCCAGAGCGGCCAGTAGGTGAATGGACCCCATGTCAGTGATTAAAATGTATAAATGAGAATATTGTTAGTTTCTATTCTTGGGGTGTGGAACCTTGGTTGTTCGGTTTGTCCTTAGACAAAGCATCTCACATAATATTAACCATTTTCTTATTGTCTTTACTTCTTAGGTGGATCCTCTTTGGGATACACAGAGGTTTTCTAATTTTATTGGGGGCCAGAAAGAAGCCGTATTTATTAATCATTCAATGCATATCTATGTCCCTATGTCCCTTACACGTCTCTGTTGGTATGGCTGCACTGCGGGCTTGACACGTGTTGTGCCATGCAGCTTTGCACAAACACTCTTATGAGCTGCCTGGATCTTAAAAATCTATGAAACAAACAGTAAATTACTACCCCCTTCCTGGTGCTGACTCAGCTAGTCTGATCAGTGAGATTGGGGGACCTATTCCTCACCTCCGCTCCTTCGAGGAATTAAGCAATTTCACTTCTACCTTTGCATCCAGACCAAAGATCCAAATTTTCTGCATTGGGTCCAAGGGAATTTTTTTTTCTCTTTGCTTGTAGTCCAAGTCACAATAGGGCTTTAATGATGATGCTTTCCTTTTGAAAACATATGATCACTTTCAAACAGCTGGCTCCGAAAAAAAACCACATTCCTTTGGAGCATCCGTTAAAACTCTTGTGAGTCTCATGCATTTGTTCTACCTACTGTGAAGTTTATGTGAGAGGAAACATGTCAAGACTTCGCTTTTGCTAGAGCAAAAATAATTTCTGTTCTTATGACAATGCTCCTGTACTTTTATCCTGAGACAGGTCACAAATTCAAGAAGCCAAATAAGGTATGGCTCAACAACTTGGTCTTCATTTTCTTAGGACTGGGGGGAAATAAATAAATAAAAGAAACCATATACATTGCAATGAATGGAGCAATAAATGGACTGAATAGTGAAATAAACATCAGTAGAGAACATAAAGATGCCATGAAACATTTCCACCAAAATAGTTGAAATCTCGCTTCCTTGACAAATCCACGGAGAGCCATTTTCATTCCCCTCTATTACCTAAAACTAAGGTTATTCTGAGCAAAGGGAAAAGAGATCATTAAGAGATTAAAAACAAAAGGAGTTTTAGCTTTACACATTACATGTCTTTCAGTGATGCTATTAGGGAAATTAATGAAAGCCATTTTCTTTACTCTGGGGCTCTAGAAAAGTCATTAGATTCAAATGAATATATAACACTACATCAATCTAATTTCAAGAGAGGGAATCAGCAAACCAATGAGCAGATGCAGCTTCAAAGAAATTCACCTTAATGGCTGTAATGTGAGTTTCATGAGTTACAGTAGAAAGCAAATTACAAACAACACATAGAGACAATGATTCAGTGGAGCACAAACACAATAATTAAGTGCATCTGTCTATTCAGTATCATCTTGACAATTAACAATACAGTTTACTAATCTTGGTATTTGCCTCTACTTATTTATCTTTATGGTTTCTTTCCAATGCAGTCCTCGGAGCACAGAGTGAGACTGCATTTCTTTAAGTACTGTGCATTTGCCAACTGCTTTGAAGTTTCAGTTGGAGAGATGCATTTGGGGTGGAAAATATCAATGGATTTTCTCGTAGGGTTTTTTAAAGTACTGTACCTACTTTCAAACGTTTATCTAAAGTTTTAAGATACACACTTTCTCTTTAAATGTACACATTTTGTGTGCTTTTAATTAATCTTTTTTTTTTTTTTGCTAGTTTAATTTACCTTTTAGGAATCACTCTGAAACCAAATAATTATAAAATTAACACTTTTAATTTAAAACCACACTAAGGATCTGTCTTAAAGCGGCAGAATAATGAAAATTCAGAGTAGAGAACATGGTCCAAAAAGTTTCAAACTCTGGCGAATAAAGTTACCGCCTATATTCATGTTTACACACATGAATGAGTGGTCAGATTTTCAGATGTTCTGAACACCCAAAACTCATCCCATTTTTCCCCAAGGAGTTTTGAACACTGGGTAATATCTGATACCCTGGAGGATAAACTTCTCTCCCCATCCACATAGTGAAGCTCAACTATAATATCCTGCTTTCCTTATAGGCCTGAACTAAAGCCCAAACACTAGCCTTTCCATTGACTTCAACAGGCTTTGGATAAGAGGTTATGGGGCTGCTGCTGTTTCTGGTTAATGGGCTTAGTACATTAATCCAACCAGTAGAGCTTTGTGTTTTTAGAGTGAAAGATCCAAGATCCAATCGTTGCTGAGAACCAACCCAATCAGGGAGTTGTTATATTTACATGAGTAGAATTCCCAGTAACATCAGGGGGCACATGTCAGGTGGCTGTGCTATCAGAGATAGGATTAGGACATGGTCTAAAGAGGAGACTATTGCCCCATATGCTCTATGCTGCTTTCACTGTATTTAATTCGCCTCATTGAGCCCAAGCAAGTAAAGAGTCCTGTGGCACCTTATAGACTAACAGACGTATTGGAGCATGAGCTTGCGTGGGTGAATACCCACTTTGTCGGATGCATGTCATGTATTCACCCACGCAAGCTCATGCTCCAATACGTCTGTTAGTCTATAAGGTGCCACAGGACTCTTTGCTGCTTTTACAGATCCAGACTAACAAGGCTACCCCTCTGATACTTAAATACAGTAAACTCCTTTTATAAGAATTACATCCGTCCTGAATTTTTTGGTTGTTATAATTGCTAAGATTTGTTATAAGACAATTGTTATTAGATTTGATTGTTACAAGTGGAGAATTTAGTTAGTATAGGAATGATTTTGTCCCAGTGGTTTTGATCACTATATGCGGTTGATTCTTATATCAATTGAAGGGCCAAAATCCATTTGTTGTGGATGTAAGAACTTAATTACAGTTTCTGCTAAGAACTTTTCATTTAGGCCCAGAGTCCACAGCTTGTCCTGGGGCATGAGGGCTAGCTAACAGAGAACAATACATGGCTAAAAGAAAGCTGGGGTAAACAGACAACTTTGTGTGTTTCAAGTCAATGAGTGGAATCAGCATAACTCCAGATGGTGAGCTGTAACTGGGTGTCCTTATCACAAGTTACAGACACAAGAAGCACTGAGAAAGACCTCAAAGTTAACTCCCTGGTACAGATGCCAGAACAGAGCTTGGGGGAGGCCCAACATGATTGATGTGGGTAATGACACTTTCCCCTCATAGATGTATGCCAATCCCAGTTCACAAACTTGCCTGGGTAAACCTATAAACAATTGTCATTGTTAAATACTAATTACTGCTTTTTTGCTTTTAATCTCCAGCAATGTTCCTGTTGGTTAACCGGGAGAGCTGTTACCTCATTCCCTTGGATCCCCAAATTAGAATTTAATCTATATACTTTAATAGAAATAGTTTAAGGGTAACTACCTGTGTGTTAGCAATATGTTAATTTGAACCATGGGCAGAGCCATTATGTAATCTTTTAGACCATTGGCTTATTGTGCTTATCTTGTCTTGCTGCTAGAACCTATCCAGGGGCTTGGGAACTCCCTCCCCATCACTTCTCTCCACCCATGGCACCCTATATAATTCATTGTAATTAATTGTTCTGAAGTGTCTCTGAGCCTAATAGGCAAAGTGACACTTTGCCAGCGCTGTGCGTAATAAGCTTCTGTTCTTGACTCTACATGGCGTCCATTTCTGATCCTTCATCAATGATTTGTATCAATGGAGAGCAGTGTACGATGTGACAGTTTTGACTCTAAAATCCCTGGGCTAAATTCTACTCACAACTACACCCATGCACCGAAGTCAATGGGATTTTGTAACTAGCAACATAATTTCTCGAACCACTTCATCTTTTTATTAGCTTACCCCAAATGCTTAATATTTCATTATGGTAAAGATCAATTCTAATAGATTTATATTAATTTAGTGCTGGTTAAAGGAGCTGAATTGACAGTCTTGGAGCTGCTAAGTAATAGTGACCATAATCTAGTTCAGTTTCATCAAACTTGAGGGAGAAGGCATCATACCAAACCCTAGTGCTGTAATGCTAAATTTTAGAATGGGAGAGTCGTTAACAATTTTTTAAATTTAATTTAAAGGCAGCAGGTTCATTAAGTTAAAAGCACGGGGATTGACATCTTTCCATCCAGCATGGAGCCTTCCTTCTTAAGCACCATACCAGACTCACAGAAAGTGTACTTGCCCCTAACTAACAAAAAAGGAAGCAGGAAAGAAAGGGGAAAAATGGAAAGGTTCCAGCGATTATTCGATGTGTTTTTTTGAAAATGAAATTCCAGCCCAAGCAAATTGAATAGTACCCCCCCCTAAAATATAAGATGGAATTTGATGAGCAAAGAGCCAAAGATATAAACACAGTAACAAGAATTTTTTTACACATGTAAGAAGCAGAAAGCTTGTGAGACAATTGGTAGATCTTCTAGATTACCGGGGAGAAAAGAGAACAATCGAGGAGGATTAGGAACGGATAATGCAGAGAAGCAAATTGATTTCTTTTCTTTAGATTTCAGCACAGTGGCTGAGACCCAGGCCTACTCTTTTTTAGGTAATAAAGATGAAGCACTGTCAGAAATGGAAGTGTCAGAGGAGGAAGAACTGGAACAACCTGATAAGGGAAGAGTTACATATCATCCAAACCACATGGTATATATATCCTAGAGTTCTGAAGGGACTGGAGAACGAAAGGGCCGCGGTGCTAAGAAAAAATATGCAATTTCTCATTAAAAAAGAAAATCAGCTGCTGTGGGGGATGATGGAAGAGTAGCCAACACTTTATCTTTCGATAAACAACACACCTCTTTTCCAGAACCAAATCAACGAACTGAAGTGATAATCGAAGTGAAAATTATGAAGCTCCAGTATGAACGTGCTGTGCAAAGGGACAAGATGGCTTGGCTGCTGCAAAGGAGTATAATACCTCATAAAACAGCAAATAAAGGAGAACTGGTTGACAGAGTTCATGAGGAGATAGTTAAAAGCCACTGACAAAGCTCCCCACCAAAGGCTACTTAGGAAACTCTGTAGTCGTGGGATGAAAGGGGACGTACTGTCATCGATTAGGCACTGGCTAAGAAACAGAAATTGAAGAGCCAGAAATTGAAAGCTGAAAAAGGACGTACTTATTATTTAATTATAACACATCATTAACCTCATTTGTTGCTTCTCAATTTCCCTGAATGCCCCTTTGATCTGGGCGTGTACCCAATTTATCTTAATTATACTGTTTATTGTTTTACATTCCTCTATCACATCCCCTCTTATTTCCCTCCCCTCTGAATTACTCTTATCTTCTCCATCTCTCCTCCTACAGAAATCTTTCCGTGCCTCTATGTTTAATGTATGACAACTTTTGTCTCTACCAATGTGAGGTGAAATCCTGGCACCGTTGAAACAAACGAGAGCTTTGCCATAACTTCAGGGGAACAAGGACTTGCCCCGACCCTGCAGATTGGGAGCTTGTGTTTTTAATTTCCTATGTGAATCTGTTAAAAAGAGACTCAAAAAAACACCCCAACAACTTCCAACTGTTCCTACATGTCCGAAGTACTTTACAAGCATTAACTAATTAATTCAAATTAGATGTACAAATGGGAAAAGTATTGAACTTTGAGAATTGTGCTGAGTGTATGTGGTTACTGGACTTTGAGGTCACATTGCTAAGCTGATTGCTGTCCATGATTCCAAACACTGCTCTCATGTATATTCACTTCATAGTCACACAGGTGCAACTCAGAGCAGTATTTGGTCCATGTTGTCCAAATGAAGAACTCTGTGCTGGCTGGAATGTATCCTGTAAAGTGAACTGAAATAGGATGAGCAGCTTTAGAAGTATAAAGCTAGTTGAATACCCAGAAACAGTGTTCACAGACTTACATTTGGATTCTAAATGGCAGTTCAGTTCAGCCATGAACTTCTTTTATTCCCTCTTTGCCGTTACAACCTACTGTTCAGAGATGATCAGACACCATGGTGATGGACATGACATAAATAACAGAAAAGGGTTTGTTACATCTGCCCCTTTGCACCTGGTCCTCAAAGAATATGAGTCTGGTCCAGCTCCCACTTTAGAGACAGCTCTTCAGCTCAAAAGTTTAGAAGTTCGAGCTCTGAGCTCTGGAGGTCTCTGATTTAATCCCTAGTGAGAACCAAGATGATTACACTTGGGCCAACAACATTCTGTTCACACTAATATCTGGAGAATGGCTGTTCTTCATCTCAATCTCTGCATGTGAGTGGGAGCATTCATCATTCACTATTTGTTGTTCACTATTCACCATGGATGATTTGTCATCTTTCTAACTTAAACAATTCCAGGAGTAAAATACCATGTGACGAAAAAGGCCACTCAAACACCAGGAATAACCAATAGCAAATCATCAAAGGAAACAGTTTATAAGCAACCCATGAAAATTGATGGCCCCAAGTCTTTCCTGAGGTGGATAACTCAACCAGTGCTGTTGAGCGTCCGTGCATAACGCCCACTGGGAGAACTACTGACTTGAAGCACTGACCTCCAACCGGAAGCCACAGACACCAGGCCACTGGTGGGGGGGGATACTTGGGTCTGCATAACATGTAAAGGACCACAAATCTCATACACCAGCCTTAACCATGAGTGCTAACCGATACTCTCTAACAAGCTCCCGTGTCAAAAAAATAAGAGACTGCAGTATCCAGCACCTTTCCGACAAATATGATTTTACCAACAATGCTCATCAATCCCCAGTTAAGATTTAGCGTGACAACTGCCTGACTCTCCACAATAAACAGGCTCCAAAATGCTATGTGTTATATCTTCCCTTGAAAAATATAACATTTCTCAGTGTGGTAACTGTCACTCCACTAAATTTAATGAAAGTCAAGTATACGGAGGAGATTTACAAGCCTGTAGCTTTATTGCTGCTGCTACAACAATGTTTTTTGTAATCAACAAAACAACTATACTGTAAACATGCTTTATACTTTTCCTGGCAGAAAGTTTTACGACATTTTATAAATGTCAAGAAAGGTGGGCGGGGGGGCGGGAGGGAGTGGGCGGGGGGAAGGTGGTCTTGTCTTATTTGTTTATTTATTTATGGATTTGTCTGGTGCCGGCTGCATTCAAAAGGCCTGGGCTGCTATTTGTGAGTAAATGGAGGAGCGAATAAATTCCACCATGATAGAGAGACTTGAACACTTTGGTGCTAAAGAAGAGTTATGGTAATTGTGAAACAAAAAAGAGCTCCTGCATTCTGCTTCGAAACAGGCGCCGGGGAAGCTCATAAGAGGTTTAGTTTTAATAAAACCTTTCCGAATTTTTCTTCCCACAGCAGAGGCGTTTTGAGCCGGGTTCTAACTTGAACCATGGGTCTACCCGAGGCAGTAAGACCATCCTTGCAAGGGCTATCCAGAACTTGGGGCTGGGTCCATGTGCTTAAGCAGGGTGGCTCAGCCACTCACTCCTTCCCTAGAACAGGCTGGCAGGGAATGGGCAGATCTTTGACTACACTTTTCCTGCTTGCTGGCCAGCATAACTGAGCCAATGTGGATATGGGGTGGCAATTCATTACTGGTATAGGCCAGCAGTCTACCCTTCCAGGAGCAAGGAAGGAGCAGAGGAGGAATTGTGAGTCAGAGGGGGTGTCTCTGAGACTATGTCTACAGTACTGCAGTAAATCGACCTACGCTATGCAGCTCCAGCTATGTGAATAACGTAGCTGGAGTCGACGTATCTTAGGTCGAGTTACCATGGGATAACCCCCTACACTGCGGGGGGTCGACGGGAGAAAATCTCCTGTCGACTTACCTTAATCTTCTTGTCAGGAGTAGAGAACAGGGATCGACTGGAGAGCGAACTTCAGTCGATTTGGCAGGTCTTTACTAGACCCGCTAAATCGACCGCTGGTTGATTGATCTCAGACCATCAATCCTGGCTCTATTGTAGACCTGTCCTGAAGCATGCTGGCTCCTTCTGGGGTTCCTCCTCACCTGGTGCAGCTTACATATAACCCATTGCCAAGATCGTGCCTCAAATCCCAGTCTAGTTCTTTTACATAAAGGTGTCTAGCAAAATGACTCCTATTTAGACAACAACAAGTCATTGTATTGTCTCATGAAATATTGTGATGTGTTGCTCGTAGCACTGGTCAAAGTATGGGGCCAGGGGAGAGGGAGTTGTGGAAAAATTACAAAAATCACCTGAATTTTCAACAGAAAATTTCAACTTTTCATTGAAAACCTGGCAACTAAAAGCTATTTTATTTTTGGTTGAACCAGAAAAAAAAAATCAGAGCTTTCTGTTTTCTGGTGAAAAAAATTGAAATTGTTCAGTGAAAGCAGAGTTTTATTTTTTGTGTAACAAAATAAGCCAATCTCACTGACTTATCCAGGGTTGGTGGTTGTTAAAACTAATCTGGACTCAAGAGAATCCCTTTTGAGAAACATATCATTGTGGTTAACATTTTTGTCCATTATGTGTTATCAATCAATTGGTTATTGATTCTTGACAGATTAATAATTATCTATTATTAGTTGTCAGTAGGCTCAATTCACACCTGGAACACATTTACCCAGTTGTGCTGGCTTTACTGTCGTTGCACTCACTTATGCAATGCATGGGTTTGACCTTCTACTATTTGGGCTGGAATTCTTCTGCTCATAGAATTTTGTTCCTCCTTTAACACATATTCTAGTAAGGAACATAAAATAAGTTTAGAATTTGAACTCTGACTTACTTTAAACTCAACTATTTTCATAAAGGGTTTGTTCCGCCGGTAATGGCCAAGTGATCTGAAGAGTTCAGGCTGTATTATTGCCATACAAAGACATACTGCTTACGAGACAGCCAAAGACATGAGCTAGGATAACAGTGAGGTTTTGCCAGGTGAATTTGAAAATGTAATTTCATTTCTAATTACAGAGGATGCTCTAAAATAACAAGCCTCATCATGATCACTCTTGGAATTAATTACATTCACAACTCCAGTTACCCCAACACCAGCAAGCAATTTTATGGTCATGTGCTTACCGTATATTTAAAACTATAATAACATTATGCTGAGATGTTACAGAAGGTCATCATCACCTTTACTCTGCCCATTCTGAGATACAGGCTTCATCACAGTAGCTCAAATCTTAGCCCTACATCAGAACCTGATCCTGTTATCAGTCTGTATCTCTATCTTAGTCACTGGTGGCTTGTTATACACACATCATGTGTTGGTCTCTGTTCTTTAACCAGCATAGGTCATCTTTCTTAATTTATTTGAGAAGCATGCCCAGCTCACTACTGTTTTAGCTTTTCCTCCAGTCTTCAGGAATATATCCCTTGCCTTGATTTGCATTATTACTCTTGTGTTCTTCTCCAGTATTTGATTCCATTTAGAGCTGAAAAGAAAATGGCAATGATATAAGTTTTTTGGAATTTTTCATGAAAAATTTCATGATAATTTCAGATTTAAAAAAAATCTATCACTTCTTTCAGATGGTTGACATTTTTTTGACCAGCTTTCATTTCAATAATAATTCTATCCAACAAAATGCTGAAATACATTATCCATACTAAACACTTTGCTGGGTCAGCGTTTTAGATAATTTTTGTATCTCTTGATCCATGTTTACCTCCTGCTCCATCTTTTGATCAAGTGTACCATTTTCTGCCCCACCTATCATGACTAAGGCTATGTTTTAGTCATGGGTATTTTTAGTAAAAGTCAGGGACAGGTCATGGGCAGTAAACAAAAATTCATGGCCCGTGACCTGTCCATGACTTGTACTATATACCCCTAACTAAAACTTGGACCAGGGAACTGCAGGTGTTGGAGTGGTGGGGGGGTGACCCAGGGGTGGCAGCGTACGGCCTGGGCTCCCTGATGGTGCTGGGAGGGAGAGGTTGGAATGGCTGGCAGGCTTCCTACCCAGCTCCATGCAGCCGCCTGGAAGCGTCCGGCATGTCCCTGCAGCTCCTAGGCGGAGGGACCAGGGGGCTCCGCGTGCTGCCCCCTGCCACTAGCGCAGGATCCGCAGCTCCCACAGGCTGGGAACTGCAGCCAATGGGAGCTGTAGGGGCAGTGCCTGCAGGAACCCCCTGGCCCTCTGCCTAGGAGCTGCAGGGACATGTTGGCCACTTCCAGGGTCCCCCCCCCGGTAAGTGCCGCCCTGTACCCCAACCCCCTGCTCCAGCCCTTAGCCCCCTCCCACACGCAAACTATTGCTGTTGCTGGGGGAGGGGAGGCGTGGTGGCCCGAGACTCCCCAGCAGTGGCCAGTGTGACTGGTCCAGGGGCTGCCCTAGTGCTTGGGCAGCCCCGTAGCCAGCTGCACCAGCTGCTGCAGGAGTCATGGAGGTCACAGAAAGTCATGGAATCCATGACTTCTGTGACCTCCGTGACAGACACACAGCCTTAATCATGACTACTAGTGGTGACAGTTTGTACCCCCATGTTCATCTCTTTTATAGGACTATGGTAAATCTTGTGCAAAGTATGCCTTTTGGGATATCATTTGAAAACTCATAATTTGTGGATCATTATTGTCCTGGTAAAATGTCTGTGGCAACATTGTATGTAAAGTTATAAAATTCTACTGTATGATATTACAAGACATGTTCCAAGTCTGGAGAACAGGCACAAACCAGTCCCTCGGACACAAAAGGGAAGCTGGTACCTCAGCCAGGTGTCAGGTCAATCAAATGGACCAATCCCTAGTTAAGTGGCCATTCTTTGGCACAAAAGAGGGTGTGGGTGAAGAGCTACATGGTGACAAAGAAGCAGCTTGAGGTTCCCATCCACATAGACTTTCCATCTCCTGAACCTCAGCTGGACATGATTCTCAAAAGAAGAGAAAAACCGATAAGAGGGGAAAGCAGCCACCCCAAATAATCTCTCTCTCTAACCACAGCATCAACAATACCTGAAGAACAAATGAAGCAGCACTGGACTGGCAAGAAATCCTGACTGAAAGAGATTGAGCCAGTAAGACTATTGGAATGTGTGGTGAGAGAGTATATGTCAGGGTCCCCCAAGAATCTGTACTGGACCTGTGCTGTTCAACATATTCATAAATGATGTGGAAAAGGGGATGAACAATCATAGAATTATAGAATATCAGGGTTGGAAGAGATATCTGGAGGTCATCCTAGTCCAATCCACTGCTCAAAGTAGGACCAACACCAACTAAATCATCCCAGTCAGGGCTTTGTCAAGCCTGACCTTAAAAACCTCTAAGGAAGCAGATTCCACCATCTCCCTAGGTAACCCATTCCAGTGCTTCACCACCCCCCTAGTAAAAAAGTTTTCCCTAATATCCAAACTAAACCTCCCACACTGTAACTTGAGACCATTACTCCTTGTTCTGTCATCTGCTACCACTGAGAACAGTCTAGATCCATCCTCTTTGGAAACCCCTTTCAGGTAGTTGAAAGCAGCTATCAAATCCCCCCTCATTCTTTTCTTCTGCAGACTAAATAAGCCCAGTTCCCTCGGCCTCTCCTCATAAATCATGCTCCAGCCCCTTAATCATTTTTGTTGCCCTGCGCTGGACTCTTTCCAATTTTTCCACATCATTCTTATAGTGTGAGGCCCAAAATTGGACACAGTAATCCAGCTGAGGCCTCACCAATGCCGAATAGAGGGGAATGATCAAGTCCCTCAAGCTGCTGGCAATGCTCCTACTTATACAGCCCAAAATGCCATTAGCCTTCTTGGCAACAAAGGCACACTGTTGATTCATATCCAGCTTCTCATCCACTGTGACCCCTAGGTCCTTTTCTGCAGAACTGCTGCCTAGCCACTCGGTCCCTAGTCTGTAGCAGTGTATGGGATTCTTCCGTCCTAAGTACAGGACTCTGCACTTGTCCTTGTTGAATCTCATCAGATTTCTTTTGGCCCAATTCTCTAATTTATCTAGGTCCCTCTGTATCCTATCCTTACCTTCCAACATGTTTACCACTCCTCCCAGTTTAGTGTCATCCGCAAACTTGCTGAGGGTGCAATCCTCGCCATCCTCCAGATCATTAATGAAGATATTGAACAAAACCGGCTCCAGAACCAACCCTTTGGGCACTCTGCTTGATACTGTCTGCCAACTAGACATGGAGCCATTGATCACTACCCATTGAGCCCGATCTAGCCAGTATCAATGACAGAACAATGACATTAGCTGTCACCACTCAAGAAAGAGATCTTGGAGCCATTGTGGATAGTTCTCTGCAAACATCTGCTCAATGTGCAGCCGCAGTCAGAAAAGCGAACAGAATGTTAGGAAACATTAGGAAAGGGATAAATAATAAGACAGAAAATATCATATCGCCAATATATAAATACTAATACTCCCACACTTTGAATACTGAGTGCAGTTCTGGTTGCCCCGTCTCAAAAAAGATATATTAGAATTGGAAAAGGTCCAGAGAAGGGCAACAAAAATGATTAGGGGGATAGAACAACAACAACAACAATACAAGTATGTGTTGGGAGGTGAGTGTGAAAGACAGAGTGTGTGTGTGTGTGAGAGAGAGAGAGAGAGAGAGAGAGAGAGAGACGCGCTGCCCCTTTAAGTAGATCAGCACTCACCAGTCTGAAGCCTGCTTGTTCAGACACAGCAGCAGCTGCCAGCAAGTTCCATCCCATGTCCCACTCCTGAGTCCTGTCGTGTCCCCCCGCCACGCTCTGTGGAGATGGGGGACGGGGACGGGGAGGGGGACACCCTGACATCAGCGCTCCCTTCCCCTCCACACTCTGCACAGCAAGCAGGAGGCTCCTGGGAGCTGCTGGCCAGGGACTCCAAGGCAGAGGGCAGGAGCAGCATGGCAATGTGGGGAGGGGCAGCTGAAGTGCATGGCACTTGATAGACTGCTGGGTGGCTGCGCAGCTTAGGGGGAACTTAGCAGTCAACCTGTAGAACCTGTTGCCAGGGGATGTTGTGAAGGCCAAATGTATCACTGGTTTAAAAAGGAATTAGATAAATTCATGGAGGAGAGGTCCATCAGTGGCTATTATCCAAGATGGTCAGTGATGCAACCACATTCTCTGGGTGCCCTAAGCCTCTATCTGACAGATGTTGGGAGTGGACAACAGGGGATGGATCACTTGATAATTGCCCTGTTCTGTTCTTTCCCTCTGAAGCATCTCACATTGGCCATTGTTGGAAGACAGGATACTGGGCTAGATGGACCATTTGTCTGACCCAGCATGTGCACTCTTATGTTCTTACATCCTTCTCCGAATCACATGGTCTTCTTTACGACCAATGTGTATGTGAGACACAGACTGAAGACAGTCAGTCTGGGCCCTTCAAAGCTTGCAGTCTAAATGCTGTAAGGGAGCTAAAATCACCCTCTGTTATCCAATGCCCCTAGCATTTGTTGGATATACATCTGCTTGCAATGGGGAAAACTCTCATGTCCAAACTTAGCATTATTTGTTGTTGTTGTTTTTTAAATTACCTTTCAGCCTTATGCTCTTTTGTCTTCTACCTGTATCAACAGTCTGTTTAAAACCATCTTCTCAACACACTAAATAAAAATCCAGACTCAAAGACATAGAGCTAAAGAAAAAAGAGGCACCAATAATGCTGAGAGAGAAAATACGTGAGTGGGTTCTGAGCCAGCTGGTGTCCTGCCTCTCTGCTTTATGCCACAGCTCAGTGTGCTGCAGCACTGAGCCATCTCACTACACAGGTGACAAGGGGCATTTAAGGGCCGTTTAAAAACACTGTACATTTTTCACAATTAACAAAACACCTGTTCTGAACAATCGTGCTAATTCACTGTAATGATCCAAAGAGCCCTCTATATAATCCTCACTAGTCCTTTGTTCTTTAACTGTCGGGGTGTTGTCTGCTAGTTGCATATTTGGCTTCACTGCCTAACAAATCGGGCAATGGTTCAAAAGTCTTTTTAGGGAACCTTATTTACTGTCCCCGGAGTGGCCAACGTCAATTGTTTCTTCTGAGCTCAGCTGTGACTTGGACTATGGACCATAAAAGGGAGAGAGAAATGACCCCTCCCTCTGCCTTCCACATCCCCACAAGCTGCCCAGATCTTGGGTCCAGTGCATGTACGGGAACGTAGGGCTACTCACCCACTGACTCTTTTCTCTAGAGCAGGGTCATGCATGAGTGGGAGCAGGGGCCTGCAGGGGGAACAATGGATGGGCCAAACCTTGGCTCCAACTTCCTGTCACCGTGAGCTAATGTTGCTGAAGCAGCACAGAATGGATAGTAACTTACTATTGATACAGACCAGCACTAAGTCTCCACTCCAGGAGCAAGGTGTATGTGAGGCATAATGCCTCCCCAGGCTACTCCTAGGAGACTACACCTTATTCAGGACTGTATTTAAAGACAGTCTTGCTCTATGTTGTGTGCCTAATGGCATGACAGGCATAGAGAGCGATCTGGATCACTTGGTGAGCTTGGACTATTCAAGCAAAATGTGTTTTAATACAGCAACATGCATCATCATGTATGTAGGAATAATGAATGGAGGCCAGGCCTACAGAACTGGGGACTGTACCCTGGAAAGCCTTGACTCTGAAAAGTATTTAGGGGTCATTGTGGAGAAGCAACTCAGCATGAGCTATCAATGCTCTGGCAAAAAGGGCTAATGTGATCCTTAGATGTATAAACAGAGGAGTTGTGCGTAGGAGTCGGGAGGTGGGTTCCACCTCTTTATCCACCATTGGTGAGACCGATGCTGGAACAATGCGTTCAGCTTCAATATCCACCTCTTAAAAGGAATATTGAAAAATTGGAGAGACTGCAGAAAAAGGCCGCAAAACATATTTGAGAGCTGGAGAAAAAAGTTTTACAGTGAGAGACTTAAAGCACTCTGCTCAGTTATCAAGAAGAAGGCTGAGAGGTGGCTTGGTTAGGGTGTCTAAGTACCTTCTTGGGGAGAAAATACTGAGTTTTAATTTAGCAGAGAATGGCATAACAAGAACCAATGGCTGGAAGGTGAAGCCAGACAAATTAAAATTAGAAATAAGGTGCACATTTTTAATAGGGTGATTAACCATTGGAACAAACCAAGGGAACTGGTAGATTCTCCATCTCTGACTGTCTTCAGATCAAGACTGGATGCCCTTCTGGAAGAAATGCTTTAGCCAAACACAAGTTACTGTGGTGAGTACAGGAGTAACTAGGTGAAATTCTATAGTGATATGCAGGTCTAATTAGATGATCTAATTAATGGTCATTGCTGGCGCTAAAATCCATGCATTCAATTACCAGAGTAATAATGGCACTTGTATTAGCACCCCTGACAAGTCAACAGTTGTGTTTACACTGTCTGTGGGTGTTTTAAGATAGCCAGGCAGCAGCAGCTCCACCACACCAGGAAAGCCACCATTTGCACCAGTGGCGCTTACCCTGGCCACAAGCAGAAGCATGCTGCAGTGGTGCACAGTCTGGATGTCCTTGTATCCATGAGGACTTTGCCTGGGTTGCAGTTATACTGCTGGATGGGCACCCATATATGGAATCATGGCAAATCCCCAGTGGTTTGAGCATTGGCCTACTCAACCCAGGGTTCTGAGTTCAATCCTCAAGGGGGCCACTTAGGAATCTTGGGCAAAAATCAGTACTTGGTCCTGCTAGTGAAGGCAGGGGGCTGGACTTGATGACCTTTTAAGGTCCCTTCCAGTTCTAGGAGATAGAATATCTCCATTAATTTAAAAATTTAATTTAGACATAACCTAAGACTCAGACTTATGGGGCCTTTTCAGACTCCTGGTTCCCTCAGAATCTTTTGGTGGTTCCAGTCTCAAAATGGTGGCTGAGGCTGTAGGTGCTCTCAAGGTGACAGTGATGTTGAGTAGAATAGCTCAGGAAGCTAGAGATGGAAAAAACATCATCTGAAGAACAATAAAACTTCAGTATCAGGAGTTCAAATAAATCCAGGGGACGATGGTGATCAAAAACCATCATTCAAACCCACGTTTTCTATCACTTCTCTGGCCATGGGAACTCTTGCTAATTGTCTCGCAAGGAAAAGGAGGCGAATGCAAATCACTGAGCTTTGAAAAGCTGTAAAGCTAACCCACTGGGCACTCTGGGGGCTGGGTGAACCTCATAGAGCATAGAGACCTGCACAAAGCTCAATTATTTGGGTTCTTAAAATAATATATGAATGATGATTATTAATTATAGCTCTTAAATCGTCTTTTTTCAACAGTAGATCTCAAAGTTCTCAAATAAAACCCCTTGTCCCAGGAAAAAGCTATTCCGAAATAAGAGGACATCCAGTGTCCTGATTTATATTATAACAAATCCAGCAAGGGTTTCAGGATTGCCCTTACTCTGCACCCCATGGCCAATTGCAATTTCCTGGCACCATTAGCACACAGATAGTCCTTCCCCAAAAGCAGAGTTTCCCACAGGCTCCCTCTGGTGGAGTCAAATGTGGTGGAATCTCTGCGCGGTGATAGGAGTACAAGGCCCATGACACACAGTTGATTGGCTTTGACTCAATCCACTAGAGGACAGCAACACATAAATACTAGCCAGTTCATTGTCCAATTTCCATTAGAATTTGTCTCCCTCTGCTTCTTCACTCTCAGAGCTTCTGTATGTGTTTTTCCACTCTGCTGCTCTCTAATTTTTCACTGGATATTTTTGTCTCTACACCCAGGGGGAAGGGTTTACAAAAGCAAATATCCCGTAGAAAAATGTCATTTGTTTTCCTTTGTAAAAACAGAAAAAAAGAATAAAATGCCCTGTGTTCACTCTGTAAATGAGAATTCTTTCAGCACACTGCCTCTTCCCTGGCAGACCTCTGATTCCTGCCCCCATCTCTGCCCTGCTACCCCATTCAGAACTCTTCTCAACCTACTTATCCCCGACCAGCAGACATAATTACAGGCTGCATCATTAATCAAATTGCACGCCCAGGCAAAAAGTAAATATCTCAAGTGAAAGAGAGAGTCAAAAAGCACAGGCAAATGCAGATATTTCCATTCTAAATAGGAAAGTGTACAGTCTTAATATGGGGATCGGATTGTGGGCTTCTGACACCCCCTCCTTTATTAAAAACATAAAGCACATACAAACGAACGTTGGCAATAATGGCAAGTTGTCTTCTACAACAATCAAGTTTAATTGTTCCTTCTGACATGCTCCAGCACTCTATTAAACACAGATTACTCAGAACAGAATAAATGAATATAAAGTAAGTTGGCTGGCCGCTCTGCACACATCAGTGGAAATAATGAATTACATCATCTCATGAAAATGCATAAAGGGCCAGGGAAGGTCAAGAGCTTGTTATAATTTCATGTTGTCCATTTCAGCTCCAATTTTCCAAAACAGAATATGTTATTGGGATGGCTTATTCCTTGCAAGAGAGGTCATTTTATTTTTATAGTAGTTTTTTTAAGATAGCATGTGAGTGTAAAATTCAGTAGGTAGTTAAGATATTTACCTTTATTTTTTTTGTTTTAAACCTACACATACATTCTTATTAGTCAGTGACTTTTGTAAAGTAATATCTTTGTTATTCTTGTTGTTACACCAATCTATTTAACTAGAAAGTGCACAAAAGAGAACAAGCATCTACCAGCAGAGGGAGTGGATTAAATTGATTATTATTATTCTTTGTATTACCAGCAGCACCTAAGTATCCCCACTAAGATTAAGGTTCCATTGTGCTAGGCACAATACATGGATATAGTAAGAGGCAATCTCTGCACCAATGAGTTTATAATTTTAATAGACAAGAGAGACTAAGGGTGAAATTCTAGGCTCATGTGACTCACTGATTTTGTGTTTTAACATTCTACATTATTTTATAAAAGAAAGACTAACAGAAGAATTGCATCAACAAATAAGGAAATTATTGCCTTATGTACTAATACAAACTCTATGCAACTATTCATGGCTAATGTTGTGTAAAGCATATAGTTAGATTCGGAAGGATTAGATTTTTATCGGTAAATGTCAGTAAACATCTATTTCACCATACATGCACAAACTGACGAAAAAATATTTCCATTGATAATAACTGAAATTTACAGAAAGGCAAAGTAAGAAAAACGCTGCTTGAAATCTTATTAGAGTTTGATTTAAGAATATTTACTTTGTATATTTTGACCTGTCGTGTTGACAATTTGTTTTAACCTTTATAAAGTGTTAACTTTTTGAAATCAATAGCTACTGATACTAAATAATTACCTGATCCACCCTATTGCCTGAACCCCCCACAACATTTCTAGCAACTGTGAATCTTTGAATCAATAAAAATAAAAAAAGCTTTAAAACATCACTATTATCCACTGAAATTATATGAAAAAATAGAATTCTGTCAAGCCGAGGGATAGTACACAATATATTCACGTGAACTGCATTCATTTTACTAATCCCATCAATCTTCTTCCTCAGTACAGAGGACAGAACTATATGCCGGGGGATATCTCAGGTCTATAATTGACTCAATAATGTATATCTTTCCCTCCCTCACATTTCAACTTCAAGCATTTGATGATTATGAAATTCTTGGGAAGTGGGAAAGCATAAAAATCTGCTAATGATACTAATACTGCCAGAAATGCTTTTCCATTCACGCAATCACCTTATTGAAAGCACCAAAACAGGCAATGGGAGATGTTCATGAGGGTGAAAGCAGAGCATTTTAATGAGCGCTAGTGTATTTATGTCAAATAAAATCAACTGCTTAGACCATTCTTTGCACAAGAAGTGTGACTTTAGAAACATTGTTCAAAAGTCCATTTGGGATCATACACATCTTAAAAATGTAGGACTGGAAGGGACCTCAATAGGTCATCTAGTCCAGTCCCCTGCACACACGGCAGGTCTAAGTATTATCTAGATCACCCCTTTCAGGTGTTTGTCTAACTTGTTCTTAAAACCTCTAGTGATGGAGGTTCCACAACCTCCCTACGTAACTTGTTCTACCCTAACTACCCTGACAATTAGGAAGTTTTTACTAATGTCTCACTTCCCTTGCTACAATTTAAACCCATTGCTTCTTGTCCTACCCTGACTGGATAAGGAGAACAATTTATCACCCTCCTCTTTATAAAAACCTTTTACGTATTTGAAGACTGCTATTATGTCTCACCCACCTCCCAGTTTTCTCTTCTTCAGACTGAACAAGCCCAATTTTTTCAATCTTTCAATCTTACAGAGGTCATATTTTCTAGACCTTTAATCCTTTCTGTTGTTCTCCTCTGGATTTTCTCCAATTGGTCCATCTTTCCTGAAGTGTGGTGCCCAGAACTGGACACAACACACCAGCTGAGGTCTTATCAGTGATGGGTGGAGTGGAAGAATTACTTCTCGTGTCCTGTTTACAACACTCCTGCTAATACATCCCAGAATTATGTTAGCTTTTTTTTTGCCACAATTACTTTGTTGACTCATATTTAGTTTGTGATCCACGATAGCTCCCAGATCCGTTTCTGCTGTGCTCCTTCCTTGGCAGTCATTTCCCATTTTGGATCTGTGCAATTGATTATTCCTTCCTGATGGCCAATCCAAAGCCCACTGACGTCATCAAAGCCCATGAAAATTAATGGGGATGGTGAGCATCAAAAATCTCAACCTATTATTGTATTAAAATTATTTGTATTACAGAAGGCGGTAGAGATCAGAACCCCACTGTTTCTGTTGCTGTGCCACACAATAGGTTCATTTTGAGGAGCCCTTATTCATTGAAATAGTCCCTTTAGTTTCAATGGAACTACTCACATAAGTAAGTATTTACCGGCCTGAGTAGGGATTCCTTAATCTAGCCCATCCTAAGGCACAATCCCTGCCTCAAAGAGCTTCAATACACTGTTAAAAGTTTTGTAGCATTAATCATCTTTAAGGCTCATGAAAATTTGACCATCTGCATTTTTCTGAGTTCCCACCTCTAAGAATTGGCAGGTAGCATGGCTTAGTGGATAGAACACTGGACTGGGAGTCTGGCCTGATAGATGATCTTGGGCAAGTCTCTTTACCACTCTTTGCCTCTGTTTCCCCATCTGTAAAATGGAGATAATGATACTGACCCCCTTTGTAAAACATTTTTGGAGTAGAAGTGAGGCAGCTAAATCCCTTTGTGGCTCTCACCCTGGGTGTCTAGCAGCCAGTGCACTGGAGGGGGACTCAGGCGACATTGGTTCAATTCCCCCCTTAACCACGTCTTGTATGACCTGTGTGTAGGTCACTAAACCTAGCCTGCCCCTGAGCTCTCTTGCTGAACAAATGTGGATAAAGTCATTGACAAGGGGGACCTGCTCACCACACTACTAAAGTGATATGGCCATATAAGTACCTTGGAAGATGAAATGAAGCAAGGCATTTCCAGCTCTGTGAAACAGGTTATTCCCACTGCAGCACTCCCAACTCTTCCTAATGTCCATAATTTATATTTGAATTTTTTTTCCTCCCTGTCTCATTTTGAATGCCTGCCCATTCGAAGACAAACCTCGGATGATCCACCACTGAGCAGGATAATATTTATGACCTGAAGCACAGTTAAGCTTCTGGCTAGTATTTATTTTAAATGCTTTGTTTTTCCTGCTACGGAGGAGATTTACAAAAACCAACCACCTGAAATTAAGGGTCAAAAATGTGATAAAAAGATAGGCAGGGGTGAACCTGTGTGCTTGTGCTGAAGAGCTAGAATATAAAAGAGCGGTAGAAGCCTCAGACAGGCAAAAGCTCCCATCCAGCGCTTGTGAAGCACTTGAAACCTTTGCAGAAGTTGGCTGAGGGGTGCCGTGGGTGTTTTCATTGTTACTGAGGGATAAACCAGCCAGACATTGATATGAAGTGGATTGCCTCCTAATTATCATCTCTCCACTGTTGAGTTTAATTTCCCTTTATAACCAAACTGCAGCAGAGGGTATTAAAACATAAAGTAAAATAATCCTGGAGGTGTTTGAAATCCATGTGACATGCTGCTCCTGGTTACAGTCTCCAAGAGGAAAAATATCTAGAGGCACTTTTGACAGCTTATTGAATTTGCTTGTAACTCTGACAATGTGAACAGTGAACACCTGTTCAGAGTCTTTTCTTCAGCTAAGTTCAGTCTTTTCTTTCTCTGGCACCTGAGAAAACTACAACGCATTGGTGATCTCCCAGAAAACACCATCCTAGCCACCATGGATGTGGAGGCTCTCTACACAAACATCTCACACACAGATGGAATACAAGCTGTCAGGAACAGTATCCCTGATGATGACACAGCAAAAATTGTTGCTGAGCTCTGTGACTTTATCCTCACGCACAATTATTTCAAATTTGGTGACAATATATACCTCCAGACCAGTGGCATCGTTATGGGCATCCACATGGCCCCACAATATGCCAACATTTTTATGTCTGACCTGGAACAATGCTTCCTCAGCTTTCGTCCACGCACGCCCCTTCTCTACCTACACTAAATTGATGACATCTTCATCATCTGGACCCATGGGAAGAAGACTGGAAGAATTCCACCACGATTTCAACAGCTTCCACCCCACCATCAACCTCAGCCTGGACCAATCTACATGGGAGGTCCACTTCCTAGACACCACCGTACAAATAAGTGATAGTCACATTAACACCACCCTATACCGAAAACCCACCGACTGCTATGCCTACCTTCATGCCTCTAGCTTCCACCCCGGACACACCAAACAATCCATTGTCTACAGCCAAGCGCTGAGGTACAACCGTATCTGCTCCAACAGAGACCAACACCTACAAGAACTTCACCAAGCATTCTCAAAACTACGATACCCACACAAGGAAATAAGGAAACAAATCAACAGAGCCAGACCTGTACCCAGAAGCCTTCTGCTACAAGACAAGCCCAAGAAGGAAACCAACAGAACTCCACTGGCCATCACCTACAATTCTCAGCTTAAACCTCTCCAACGCATCATCAGTGATCTACAACCCATCCTGGACAATGATCCCTTGCTTTCACAGACCTTGGGAGGCAGGCCAGTCCTCACCCACAGACAACCCACCAACCTTAAGCATATTCTCACCAGCAACCACACACCTCACCATAACAACTCTAACTCAGGAACCAATCCATGCAACAAACCTCGATGCCAACTCTGCCCACATATCTACACCAGCAACACCATCACAGGACCTAACCATATCAGCTATAACATCACCGGTTCATTCACCTGCATGTCCACCAATGTCATATACGCCATCATGTGCCAGCAATGCTCCTCTGCTATGTACATCGGCCAAACTGGACAGTCCCTACGTAAAAGGATAAATGGACACAAGTCAGATATCAGGAATGGCAATATACAAAAACCTGTAGGAGAACACTTCAACCTCCCTGGCCACACAATAGGAGCTGTAAAGGTAGCCATCTTACAGCAAAAAAACTTCAGGACAAGACTCCAAAGAGAAACTGCTGAGCTGCAGTTCATTTGCAAATTTGACACCATCAGATCAGGATTAAACAAACACTGTGAATGGCTATCCACCTACAGAAGCAGTTTCTCCTCCCTTGGTGTTCACACCTCAACTGCTAGCAGAGGAAGGCAGTGGTCCTGAAGAGGACGCCGCGAGCTGGAGAGCGACGTGGGCTCAGACGCCAACCAAGGGCAAGACAACGGGTGGGACACCACCAAAAGAGGGTACTTCACTGGAGTGAGCTAATTCCCGGAAGTCACCAGCAGGAGGTGCCAGGTGGTGAGTCCCAACACCATCACAGTGGCACAGGACTCTCTGTTGCTTTCTTCAGCTATGGTCCCAGTGAGTTCTGAGACACGGAGGCAATGTCTGCACTTAAAATGCTACCGCAACACAGCTGCTGCCCTGGGGCTATGCTGCTATAGCGCTTCAATGTGGACACTTATTACAGTGACGGCAGGGATTCTCCTGGTATTGTAGGTAATCCGCCTGCCTGAGAGGGGGTAACTGGGTTGTCAGAAGAAGGTTTCCATTGACCTAGGGATTAAGTCGGCTTAACTACGTCTCTCAGGGGTGACTGGATTTCTCACGCCCCCGAGAGATGTTGCTATGCCGAAGTCACTTTTCACTGTAGACCAGCCCTAAGAATGACTTGCGAACATACCTGCACACAAGTATCGGTGACACATTCTCTTCACAGGAACATTCTTGCATCACAATACTGGTTGGTGCAAATGTTTTCACAAAGGGGTAGTGAACAGCATCAAAGGACATTCCCGGTTGTTATCTGGATGCATGTTGGGAACAAAACTTGTCAGTAGTATTTCCATAGCTCTAAACATTACACGCAAGATAAAGAAAGGAGGTGAGGAATTTATTGTTTATCATTTGCATTAATGTACTGCCTAGGTGCACTAGTCATGGAATAGGACCTCATTGTGCTAGGCGCTGTACAGACCGAACAAAAAGATGATCCCTTTCCTAGGAAGCTTACAAGTGAAGTATAAGTTAAGAGGCAAGAGATGGATACAGATAGGGTGACGGGGACTACAAAGAATCAAGACAATATGGCCAGCATGATAAGCAGTGGTTTCAGGATACTAATAGCCTAACCTTGTCACAATGCTATGGCTGCAGGAGAGTTTAGGGGTCAGAAAAGTTGGACTCTCCCCTCGAAAATGAGGTTAATTCCCCTACTCGTAATGAATGTGCATTGGGATCTTCAAAACCTACAAGGGATCTGGCTTTTGGCTTCCCGTGTTCTCCCCAATACGGTACACTCCACGTAAGTACATGTTGCTTAATTTCTGAATCCATTTACGCTCGTGAGAAATGTGATGTTCTAATAGGGGACAATCTGATGTTAGTTCAGTTTGATAGTTTCACTCTGGTTCTAATTACATAATCTGGTTATTTGCATAGCAAGCAGAAGCCCAAATGATGCTCTCAACAGTGTAATCAGTCTGTGTCAGTGGGTAGTCAGAACACTAATTATATTTTGTCCTTTTCTTAAAAAAGAAAAAAAAAAAAGGCAGATCTTAGTAACTGCAGCGAAAAAGAAAATGGAAAATGTGAGACCTATCAAAAGGTTAATGGTATTAATACTTAGAATCTGTTTCGCCTGTTCTCACCGTTGCTGACTGCCAGCCCTATTCATGTTGAATGATAGTGCTACCCCTTTTGACCCACGCAGTTAGCAAAAATTCAGGGATTTGTAGGTTGCTTAATTGGGACCATGACCTGTGGAAGGACACCAAGAGACAGGTCTATAAGACAATTGTTATTCCTACACTCCTTTATGGATGCAAAACCAGGGTGACCTACTGACAGCTCCTCAAGAATCTGGAGAGGTACCACTGATGCCTCTGGAAGCTCCTTCACATCAAGTGGGAAGATCACTGCACTAATACCAGCATCCTCACTGAGGTCATTGTCACCAGCATTGAAGCAATGATCCTCATGCACCAACCCCGCTGGGCCGGACACTGTGTGCGGATGCCAGACTCTCACCTCCCAAAACAAGTCTTCTACTCACAGCTCACCCCTGGTCAGAGACCCGTGGTGGTCAGAGGAAACACTACAAGGATGCACTGAAAGCGGATCTCAAGAAAACTGATGTGGACATCACAAGTTGGGAGGAGCAAGCCACCAACTGACCTCAATGGCGCCACATCCTTCATCAGGGAGTGGCCCACTTTGAGGAGACACACCTTGCCCTTGAAACTGGAAAGAAAGAGAGAGAGAGAGAGAGAAGGAAGGAAAAAGAAAGAACTCACTCCCAGCAGGCAGCTGACCTGCAAGGAATGTCTGTACCTACTGCAGGCGGAACTGTGGTTCCAGGATCAGACTCCTGAGT